>NC_140447.1:10269910-10824910 GCF_963576455.1 Neolamprologus multifasciatus | reverse complement strand
CTTTAAACCCTGCTCAGATAGAATATGCTCGCTCCTTTCTCTTGGACAAAATGGAATCAAAACTTCAAAGTTTTTTTCCATCCTGTTTTTTTTTTCTTCTTCTTTTTTGCCAGTCTAGCAATTTGAGCTCACAGCCTCATGGGTTATTTCGTGAATACATATCAGGACCTTTAGCTCACAGGTGGCTGGCACACTCAATAATGCCTTGAGCAATATCACTTTGAGAGCACCACACAAAAACAAAGATGCCTTAGGTCCATGAATATTTATTAATGGGGGAGACTGGAGCTAAGTTAAAAAAAAATGACAGACTAATAGGTGGAGGGAGGAGAGAGAAATGAGGAGAATGATAAGGTAGGAGAAAACACGCCACAGAGCTTTCAAAGTAAAGCGCGGCCAACAGGAAACGAAGACACAACATCGAACTCGTGCGAAACCCTGGAGGAGATTTGCTATTAAATTGCTGTTAAATACAATTTTACTTGGCTCTTTCTCTGAAGATGTTGTTGCTGGTGCAGCAGTGAGGGAGGGTCCCCTGGTGTTCGCATTCAGGAGCCGATGTTGATTGGAAGCACAACAGCACTGGCGGGTATGAGGCCCTGCGGGCCTCACTGGCGGCCTCCATCATTATGCCGACGGCACTATCACTTCTGGACGCTGATTAAAATGTTGCAGATGTTAAAAGAAGCTGAAGGTTAAACCGCAAAGGGCTCCGTGTGAAGTCATTTCACACCACATTGCCTATCCGCTCCACATACACGCACAGTAAAAATCAGATTTTTATAACAGAGTGGGGAGCAGCTGCGCTGAGCGGCACTCTGTGGGACCCGATTCTGATCTTGTCTTGATTTTTAGCTGCGCGTGCACCTCAACTCAACTCGAGGCACTTTTTCTCAATCAATTTTGCTACGTCTCAGTGTCGACTGGGTAACGCTGTGATACGTTTAAGCCAGTGTAACAAAAGAATTTCCCAGTCAAGCTCAAAGCTCAAAGTGGCCTCTTAGACGGGCCTCACATGGGTGACTGTGAAATGACAGAGTTTCTGCTCTTATTTCTTTTTTAACACTTTTTTAATCTGTAACACAGAACCGAGACAACAGAAAGCTTTCTGACAGATGCCATTACATGAGTAAAAATTCAGGAAATTATCACAAAAACTAAGAAAAGTGTGCCAACACCAAGCACATTGTTTTCAATTGTTTCCCAGTCCACAAAGCAATAGACCCCCACTGTTGCTCATGCAGCTTATGTCCCACTGGGGGACTAAATGCATTGAGGAGTTTGATATCACTGCTCGTGGTGAGTTAGCTGGATATCTTATTTACTTTTTCCTGACTCGATAGACCTTTCACCTCCATCATTGTGTGGTCATGATTTTGGAGACGTGACGAGGAGCTTAGTTTTTCCAGAAAAGGTCAGAATGAAGCCACCACTCCTCTGGATTGAAAGTAAAGTCGAGAAGGTTTATATTAGCCACACCAGTAGGGGTGACTCCTGGGTTAATAGCATTAATAGTATTGTGCACATATTTATCAGGCAGAAATAAATAGACTCATTTCACGTGGTTGTAATGCATGTCAAATCTGAATGCTTCCAGTTAATCATATCCATTTTGGATGAGCTTTCACATTTGTAGTTAAAAAAAAAAGCATATGGAGATCCATGAAATAAGCTTTTGTTGTCTTAGAAACACTAAAGTTTTAGGTGTCAGCCTAATTATTATGCACAGCCTTTTGCTACAGTGTAACCTGAAAATGAGACAACCAGCATAAGGTAGCAGCGGCTTATTAAAAATATACCTGCCATCACGGGAAATAAAAGCTGTAGCATTACTTACCGAGAAAGCTTTTTCACACCTTTCAATTTCTGTGCCACTCGCTCAAAACAACAGATGTCCCACATCAGAACTTTTGTGTGATTTAAAATGATACGATATGCATGGAATATTTGAAATGAATGTGACTACGCTAGTGTTGCTAAATTACAAAAGCACACAGTGTGCTCCTTGTGTTCTTGGGATGGTGTTAAAAAGTGAAGCGAGCTAGCCACAAAAACCCCCCCAAAAAAAACAAAATAGCCAAATAACAATGCTGGCTTATTATTTACAGACTTCATGGTAATTAGCTGTAAATTATATAATTTGCAGCTGGTGACATTTATAAGTGAAACGCAGGGTTCTTGACAGTTTGTCTTAAATACCTTCATTAGCTCTGCAGCATTTCATTTAGGGGTGCGAACAGCAGGTTGGTGTATTTCCAGGGTCAGAGACAGTGTGTGATTTAAAACTTTTAGGAGTTATTGTGTTTATTTATGAGTCATGATGTGGCAAAGCAGGATGGGCAGGGTGAGAGAGGCCAGCTGGTACTGAAGTTTCTCACTAACAGATAAAAGGCCAGTTTATTTCCCCTTAAATTTTGCCACATTTGTAAGGAAAATGTTTTAGTAGGTTGAGCAGCAGAGTAGAGTCGATGAGTGGTACCCATTAAAAACATGCTAGATCTTCTCTGCCAATGCCAAACAGCTTATTCTGTGACCAACACAACCACATCACTTGCAACAAATGCTGGTTGACGAATGTAATGCCACCCCACAGCAATGTGTGACCAGCATGCGGAGGAGGCGCCAGGCTGTTGTGGGCATTTAGTGGTTCTTCCACATGCTACTGAGGCCCCTCTTTATTAAATGAGTAAGCTGTTAAACTGCCACTCTGTCTCATCAGCTCATCATCCAGACATCCAATAAATGACACCAAAATAGCATCTACATCAGAATAAGTTGTTTGGCATTGACAGAGAAGATTTAGCAGGTTTTTCATGGGTACAACTCATCGACTCAACTCTGTTGCTCAACCCACAAATGCATTTTCCTTACAAATGTGACAACATTTAAAGGGCAATTGTGGCGGGCGGGGCGGGGACTGCGGTACCGTGCGGGGAAGGCGGACGCACCTGCACGGCATCCGCAATCACGCCCCGCCGACTTAAATATTCTACTGTCTCCTGTGGTTGGGGTTGTTGTGGTAATGTTGAGCAGCGGGAGAGCTGCAGCTCTGTGTGCATTGTGAACAGCAACCGTGTGTGCTAATAAAGAATGCTGCAAAGCATGTTGATGTCACCGGGTCTGCTGTGGTCATTCACAGCAATAAATAGGCTTTCCAACGGTAAAAGATTGATTACCAAGAAGCGTTCTTACAACAAAGGAATAATCGACCAAACACAAATTTCCTTTCTTTTTGTGTACATTTCCTTTGATTTGAGAAGAAAGAAAAGACATTTGTAACGAACTCCCAGCATGCTGAACGAAACTGCACTTTAAAATGATTGAGACAGGCTTGAACAGTGGCATTTTACCTGACTCTCAGCATTTTTCCTCCTCTCTCAAACTAAACAAAGGCAGCACCATTAATCTGTGGTGAGTCATGCCTGTTTCATGGCAGGTACTCTTTAAAAACAACACAGTTATGCTTGACGTGATCATTTTGGGGAGTGTGTCATGCCACCTTTTTCAGCATTAGCTGTCAAAATAAAAGTGGTGATTGTATAAAGAAAATGGACAAAATAACAAAACGCTGGCGGAACCTGAAAGTAGAAATGTAGACAGCCATTGAGTATAAAAGATTTTTTTTAATCCTTTAATCCACTTGTGGGCAGGGAATATTCTCCTGCTCCTACTTCATGTTTAAATCAGACTATGTTAGAAAGCGTTGTCACCAAATTCTCACAGCTCTTCTCTGGGAAATGTGGAAACATTCAGTCATGTTGTTGTCTGCAGGAAAGGTCTAAAAATTCAAAGTGCTCGACTGAAGCTCATAAATTAAATTAACAGATACCACCACCACCACCACCACCCCCCCACCCACCCCCATACTCATCTAGCCACAGCAGAAAATGAATCTGCTGAGTTTATTGTTAAATGAATGTTCTAGTGAGCAGGATGTGAGTGAGGATTTAGTGCACCTTGAGGGAGTCCCTCTTTCCAAACTGAAAATGTGCTTCTGAGATCTCATCTCATATTAATTTGTCATGGAGAAGGTATTCATGCTGTTGCTCCACGCCGCCCTCTGGCTGACTCCGAGGTATTCGTCATCTTTCGGAGCTGCGAGCCTTTTGATGTCTTCAATCTCCAAGTGCTTGTTTCGCAATTTAACTTAGCTTGTTTTCCTCGGCCCTCCCTGCACCTCTTCGTCCCCCTCTCCCTCCCGATCTTCTCGTGTCCATCAGCTGTGACCTTACAACAATTACGCATCCTCCAGTGGGACAATTAAAACCGAACTATCTTCCCGAGTGGAGAGGGGGAGAAAGAAAGCGGAGGAAATAATGATGCCGGATTCATTCGTGCAGTCGCCTGCCTTCTTTGAACTAGCAGTTCTTGAAGTTGAGAAGGCGACTGTTTTAGCAGCTCTGCCTGTGTTCCAGTGCCACTGCTATTCAAGGACATGCTGCCCTTCAGCAGCATTGTCCAACAAAATAAAAGCCGTCTGTTCTCTATTCAGCACTGGAAAATTCACTCATGTTGACGTGCCTGTCCTCTTTCAACCCTGCCCCTCCTCTGCTTTGACAGGTGCAAGTGCAATCTTCACGCCAACAGCTGCGTGTATGACAAAGAGAAGTTGAGCTGTGAGTGTGAACACAACACCACTGGGCCCGACTGCGGCCGCTGTAAGAGGAACTACCAGGGGCGAGCGTGGAGTGCTGGCTCATACCTGCCCATACCCAAGGGCACCGCAAATATCTGTGAGTACACGCACACTCGAACACAAGCACACCTCTGACGTGTTGGCTAATTAAAAAGATGGATGACATGGCAGTGTAGGACTTTCAGGAGGTCTTAAAGATCTCAACAAAATAATGGAAAATTTGTTGAATTTGTTTTTTTTTTTTAAAAATGCATCTACAGAGACAAGTGATACAAGTCCAGTCCTAATTATCAGTATCCTGTGTGTCCTTTTAGAGAGTTCAGACGGTCATTACATTCAGAGATGCTGAGCTGTGGCGTTTCAAAGCAAAGTGAAGCAATTAACAGCACACAAAAAAGATGTGTGTATGATTAGTGATGTTATGTTGAAGCAAATGTTTCCAGACCAGAGTGCAGTCTAGTTAAAAGACCACAGTGTAAATAGGATGTTGTTCTCTCTTCTACAGCTCTGTATTCTAGAAAATGTCCTTTTCTTGACCGCTCTAATTAGAGTGAAGTGAAAGAACCTGCACTACCTCCTCTGGAAGCTCGTTATACGCTGATGCGGCCTGTACAAAAGATGAATCATTTTTCTCCCTTTAGTTGGGGAGACATGGGTAGCACTTTAGAAGACTAGTGTAAGTCCCCTGTAATTAGCACTTGAAATTACAATGTAATTTTAGTTACCTACAGATATTTAAAGCTAGGTACATTTGAACAAGGGAATAATAAGTCAAGTTTTTACAGGAAACAAAGAAATAATTATACTGTAGGTAAATATAAGTAGTGTGTAACTTTAGGTATTTTACAGGAAAGGAGACACAAACAATACTGTTTAACTATTGCTTAAGTAAATTGAAGTACTGTGTAGTTTCTTAGTAATTTTGCAGAGAAACAAACAGTATTTCTCCAGCTTATATTGCAAGCACACTCAACACTTAACAAGTACATTTTTTAGATATGTATACATCTTTATATAATATTCATTATGCATGATGATGCTCTATTATTTAACTTTTATTTTACCGCATAAATGTAATAAGGGCCGTTTTCCCTTACTAACTTACAAGAAAAAGAAAGCAACAACAAACAGACTCTGCAGGACTGTGTGATCTTTAAATGATGGAGTCAACTTTGTTGTCTTTTACAGTCACTGTCCAAGCATAACTTTGAAAAGCAGTGTTGAGGAAAGTATCGTCTGCTTTCCTGTAAAATACCTGGAAGTTTAAGCAAAGTTAAGTCACTCCAAACAAATAATGCAGCACTTAAAATTACTATTATTATTATTAAAAAAAAAAACAAAAAAAAAAGAAACAACCCCCCCAAAAAAAACTTGAAGTTCCAGTACTTAAAACTAGTCATGCACTACCTAAAATTACTAATAAAATATTAACAGTGCAATTATTTCTTATTATCTCCTCATTCTAGTGTGCCTACCTTTAACTATCCACGCGTAAATTAATTACTATGTAATTTCCAATGAAATACATTGAAATTTCATGTAATTACAGCACTCTTACTCGTGGGCCATATTATTAAGTACTACTGGACAATGTTAGTGGAATTTATTTAAAGGATGTTAAATCTTCTATGTTGTTCCAAAAGAGGATCACAGGTTTAACTGTGGTATCATCTGGTATCTGTGAACCTTTCTTAACCTGTCCACAGGTGACAGGCCTCTGAGACTTGGATTAGTTTAGTAGCTCTTGTGTAAACTCGTTTTCTATCACTTTTTTTTGCTTTAATTTAAGAACGAAACTAAACTAGCAACCAGCCCAGGGCACTTTCAGAGACACTTAAATCACCTTTCTTCAATATTCCCAACGCTCAGTTTGATATTTGACCATGTCTGCTTGCACTCAATCGCTACCATGTGATTGGCTAATTAGAGATTTACTGTCAGGTAAACAGGTATACCTAAGAAACTAAATGCACCTGCTCGCTGATGAAATTCTACGTGGCGCATTGTCAACAATAAAGGTACTGATGAGGTTTTGCATCACCTCTGTAGATGTCAGACTTACTGGCCTGTAGTTTTACCGTTAACAGTGTGTGCCCTTTTTCATACTTCTTTCCATCCTTCAGGCAAAATAGATTTTTATGGATTATATAAATCTGTGGGAGGTTCAGCAACCACATTATTTTGCTTAAAATTCTAAACTGCATTACAACTTTATTAGTTATAGACTTTTATTTCTACTAAAACAGGAATTTTGAGAAGTTGCAACAGACTGCTTACAAAGTTATGTAACATTAGGCTAAATACAAACCAACACACATGTGTGCTCCTTTACTTTTTCATGCTTTTGAATAATTACGTCTTGGCTGCATCGTGTTGTTCAGTCCTGCTCAAAAGATGCAAGGAGTTCATAGTGGTCAGTAGAACCGCATTAGTTTGGCCCTTTAACCAGGACTGTAGGGCCAAGTTGGACCTGACAGCACAGCTCCTGGGATCACTCAGGCATACAGACCTCTTCACCATTGTAAGGTAGGAATTTTTGGAGATTGGATGAGGAGCTTAGTCATTCATGAGGAGCTCAGAGTAAAGCCGCTGCTGCTTTGCATTAACAGTAGCCAATGGGGTAGCCACTGGCTACTTTTAATGCGTCTCGCTAGGGGTGCCTCCTGGGCGTCTCAAAGGTGAGATGTTTTGAGCAGACTGAGGATGCGCTGGAGAGACTGTGACTCTCGAATGGGTTGGGAAAACCTCGCTATCCACCGGAAGCGCTGGAGGCGTTGGTCAGGAGGACGAAGGTTGGGGCGGCTCTCTGCGATTTTGAAATGCGCATTTAGCAGAAGGCTTCTCTACTTTTGATCCCGAGGTGTTTTCGGAAACACAAAGGAATGTCACAATTAAAAAGTAGAATGCTAACAAATGTCGCCAATGGGGAAATTGTGCATCCAGACTGCATAATCTCATATTGTTATATTTTGAAGAGGGCTCGAGCTTTCCACTAATAAACAACACGGATTACAGTTAATAAATAATGTTGTTAAGCTGCAGCTGCGATGCTAATGTAGAACAGAGGCAATTACTCCTGCTCGAGCTGAAGTAAGTGGGCCAACCTCCTTTTGTCTAATGCGTTGGCATGACGTCACATCACATCTTCTTCTCACAGAGCCTGAAGAACATTTGCTGGTGTGGACCCATGTTTTATATCTGACTCAATGCAAGGACAACAAGGAATTCTTTGTTTTACACTTTTTAATACTTTTTGTTTTGCTTTTCAAATGCAGTTTTGTGGATGAGCCAAGCAGAGAGAGTTCAACTAGTGAACTGACATCAAGCCTCAGCAGTTGGTAACAAACCACAGTGCAGACACGGAAACAAAATAACAACGAGGAGTGAAAATTAGTCCTGGGTTCACCAGGTGGCCAGAGTCATGACTTCATTTGAAAGCTCTCCTTGCTGTGTAAGGTGATGAAATGAAAATGCTTTGTTCTCAGCTTGCTCCCACTGCCCCCCAGCAGCCGAATAATCATCATCACCTTCATCACATTAATCATAATTAATTGATTTTAAAAATGTGAGTTTAAGAAAGTTTGTTGAATCTCACTTGCAGCCCTGAGTAAACCTCAGGGAAAGAAGTATAAAACTGCATGAAGGCAAATGTTTGTAATATTGGAATTTACAGTAAAACTTCCCTTGCCAAGAAGGAGAAATACAGCAGTCTATGAGCTTGAGAAATATGGAATATATTATCATTTCATGGCCTCTTTCCCCCCAGACTTTTACTGCTTGCTGTTTATTTTGTTCCTGAACTGAAAGGCAGGAATGTGTGTTCTTCCTGGGGTACACACACAATACGGGAAGTACTCTGTTCATACAGCAGTTTAGTGTCATTGAAATGAGGGGCTGGGAGATGATCCAGGTCCTGCGTCTCACCTTTAGACTTTCTGCTGTTAGCAGACTTGAGTGAGTAAATAGGCGATGGATCTGCGAGTGTATTTTACATAACAATTAGCAAAAAAACCAGTGAGTATCAACTAGGGCTGCACGATTTTGCGGAAGTTCGACGTGTATAGGGAAGCGCTGTATAAGGTTCCCGTTATTGATGTTTGGGTGGTTGACCGGGACAGATTTTCTCCTGTCACTTTCTCGTCATTCCTGACGTGTTCTCCGTTGTTTTTTCCCTGCTAATTTTAGCATCACACGGCATAGCTTCTGTATCACGTGGTATAAGGCTCCGCCCTTGTCATTTGTTGAGCAGGAAGAGTGAGCGCTTGTTTTCATGCAGATTACGTCCCGGATCAAAATGCGGTACAATCGTTGTCGTCGTCTTTTTTTTTTTTTAATCGTTGTCATTTGGAAATGAGATCGCACATAAGTATGAATCGAGATCGCGATTTTCTAACGATTAATCGTGCAGCCCTAGTATCAACTGCCCCTTACAAAATGACATAAACACAGGCTCCAGAGCAGCCACTACTCCGCCCTTACATCATTTCCAGAAAGAGTGATGAGCAGCGGGGCTATAACTTTGAGTGCCGTGGCATTAATATGAAAGCCCAACTTTTATTCCACCCTGTCTCCTTATTGCATCCGCTGTGATTTCTGCCTTTCTCTGCGGCGCTCGAGGGCTCCCGGCCGCCGGCCACTGATGACTTATTCTACCTCCCAGAGGATCCACGTTATGAGACTTAGGGAGGGTTAGTGAAATGCCCATTCCCAGAGCCCAGATTGACAGCACATTATTAAAAAAGGTGACACACACACACACACAGGTGATCATCCAGACCTGCATGCACACAAACATACACACATTCATAACTACACAAGGACACACTCACGCACACATGCTCCCTTTGCCCTGCAAGTGATGAAAAACAGTCCGAGTATAAAGTGCGTTATTATACTTTGTCTTGGAGGAAGAAAAATCCATAATGTAATAACACTGTGAAAAATCTATAGGAATGCAAGGTTATCCCTCCTGAATAGAAAAGAAAATGCTCAAGGCTGACAGAAAAATGCACCTTGTGCTGTTTTGTAATTTTCAAGCCCATTCAACACCAATTCCAAAAGTCTCCTTCCCTCTCAATGTTTTCCCCCAAACCCAGCGAGCATATGGCAGCTCTGCAGAGACAAATTTGTCAAAGATGAAAATTTAATTAAGATTTAATTTCTTTTTACTATGCCCATCAAGTAGTCTGATGCGATAAGGAGCTCGATGAATCATCATTCAGAGAGGGTGTGGAGTCTGGGTGTGGGGAGGGGTGCAGTGTGTGTGTGGGTGGTGGGGTTGGGGGGGTCGTTGATATGTCGTCTTACAATGGCTCTGTGTTGAGAGCGCAGAAGAAGAGCGGGATTTAGAAAGTGATGAAAAAAGGAATGGCAAGGATAGAAGGAGGGGAAGTGGGCATCGCTCTCTGTCACAGCTAACTCAGCCTTCTGGGGTGGCTCTGTCTTTCTCGCTCTTTTCATCTGCGTCTCTCACCCCCTCAGCCCCTCACACACGCACACACCCAGCCAGCCACCCCAACCATGCTTCTCTCATCCTCACTCATTCTTGCTTCCTTCCTCTGTGGAGACAGAAGGAGAGAGATCAGTTGGAGAATTAACCATGGCAGTTCATTTCACTGTAGGGCTGAGGACACTGAGGGAAATAGAAGCTGGCGGTGGAGGGGGCAGAAAACTGGTGGCCTCTGAAAAGTTAAATTCAGATTGTAAAAATATATTCTCTGTGTTATATTAAACCCAGAATCCGTGTATGCACTTCAAATGGATGACTTGATTTAGAGAACCCATGTTTCTCTGTGCAGTTTGTGTGCTAAAGAAATGATCTTAGTTAGTTCAAGTACTGCATGTGTATGATGTCAGTATGCAAAGATCCATTCATTCCATTTCAATTCAGTTCAATTCAATTTTATTTATACAGTGCCAAATCACAACAACAGTTGCTTAAAGGCACTTTATATTGTAAGGTAGACCCTACAATAATACATACAGAGAAAAACCCAACAATCACATAACCCCCCTATGAGCAAGCACTTTGGTGACAGTGGGAAGGAAAAACTCCCTTTTAACAGGAAGAAACCTCCGGCAGAACCAGGACCAGGGAGGGGCGGGGCCATCTGCCAAGACTGGCTGGGGTTTGAGAAGGAAGACAGGATAAAGACATGCTGTGGAAGAGAGCGTGTGATTCAGTGCAGAGAGGTCTATTAACACATAGTGAGTGAGAAAGGTGACTGAAAAGGAAATACTCAATGCATCATGGGAATGGCCAACACGTTCTCACTCCCAAAGCGTAACATTTTACGCTAGGTGACAAATCGTCAACATATTACGTTTTCGGCTACCCACCACGTTCCTAAATGACGACCTCGGAAAAATGAGGAAATATGAGAACCGTATGGACTCAATCTACACATGTTCGCTCTTTTTCTGCAAATCGCTTAGAAACACGCTATTTAACATCATTAAAGTCCTGGTTAACATCAGGAAAAAGGTTATGGTTAGGGCTGGAATACAGGGCTGGAACGTCTATTACCGCGGGAGCGTCATTGCACTGGATTTCAGCCATAACCCGCCGCGTACCATAAGAACGCCGACGGTCTCCTTTCGCGTTCCTCAGGAACGCCGTGGGACGTGAGAAAACGTCGGCATGTTACGCCTCGGGAGTGAGAGCGGCCTGGAATGGCCCAGCAGCCTACACCTATTGCAGCATAACTAAGGGAGGATTCAGCGTCACCTGGTCCAGCCCTAACTATATGCTTTAGCAAAAAGGAAAGTTTTAAGCCTAATCTTAAAAGTAGAGATAGTGTCTGTCTCCCAAATCCAAACTGGAAGCTGGTTCCACAGAAGAGGGGCCTGAAAACTGAAGGCTCTCCCTCCCATTCTACTTTTAAATACTCTAGGAACAACAAGTAAGCCTGCAGTGTGAGAGCGAAGTACTCTCATGGGGTGATATGGTACTATGCTCATGAAGCATCATCTTCTTCAAAACACTTCACATTTTGTTGAACGTTTGATACAGAGTACGTACAATATTGGGAAACAGTGAGAAAGTATATGCATCTAAGATAAACTTGAGAAGTCAAAAATATAATTAATTTTTAGAATTTCTTTTTGAAAGAAACACATAAACCTGATAACTTCTTTTCACACATGGAATACAGATGGATAGAATTATTAGGCTCCCTGATGTTAATAGTAAACTGTGTATCCTGTTTGCTGGATAGCAGCCTGCAGTCATTGTTGCAGACTTCAGTAAGTCTCACACACGTCTCCTGAGCAACCTCAGCCCTTTCTTCTCTGGCAAATCTCTTAATCTCCCTCAGATTTGATGGTCTTCTGGCTTGGATCTTGGCCTACAGTTCACCCCAAAGATTTTCATTGTGATTCAAGTCAGGGTTTTGGGGAGCCAGTCAATAATGTTTGCTTTGGTGTTCTGAAGGTAGTACTTTGCCACGACCGATCTATGTTTTGGGTTGCTGCCGCGTTGGAAGTGATGAGACAGAACCATTTTGCTGTTGAGTACTTGAGGTTTCATTTCAAAATCTTCACATATTCTTCTTTGTAATTTCTTCGGCCTTGATGATTCCCAGTTCCAGATATACTGAAGCATCCCCACAGCATAATACTCCCACCACCATGCTTCACTGTGGGTATCTTGTTCTTTGGGTTGTATGCCGCTCCCTTCTTTCTCCAAACGGTTTCATCTCAGCATGCATAATCTGTCTGCAGGTTGTCATTAGCTTGCTTGAGTCTGGCTTGAAGGCAACTTTTCTGCAGAGGTGAAGTTTTTCTTGGTCTGCAACCTTGCAGTTCATTCCCGTGCAGGGTTCCAGTGACTGTCTTCTTTGAGACTACAATTCCCAACTTTAGTTATTGACATAATGCTTCCTCAGTGACAGTGTCAGCTCAAACCCCTGCGTAGGTTTTTGTACTGTATGTAAATGGGAAGATAACCCTCAGTTTTACCAGCTTCAAGCATTACAAAGTTAACAGACATGTTTTCACAGCACTGGTTTGTGTTATTGGTCTACAAAAAGATCTGTTTTCAGTAGGCTAATAACATCGACCCTGGTCAATTTTTATTATTATTCTGTTATTGTGTGCGAATTTTATGATATTTATGATCTCTAAAGAAAATTTGCAGGTTTAGAACTTCTATGTTGAAAATACCTTGCTCTGTTTCAAAAACACTTTCAGCTTTCAGGGTTTCAGGGTCATCTGTAGGTAACATTCCTGACTTCATCAGTCTGTTAAAGTGGCAGCATTCTGTTATAATGATTTAACTCACTTTTCAGTTAATGTTCCTCAGCACTTCATTCAGACGCACCCACAGCAGTGATGGAGAGATCAACGGTGCACATGTGACTCTTACCATATGTGTAAAGCACTTCTTGCACGTCAGCTTTAGCGAAGTGTAATCGCACTTTTGAACATTTAGTTCACTCTACCGATGTCGCTAAGAGCACGGCTTCTCTGTGTGCAAGTGTGCTGCACGGTGAGAACGACAGCTGCCCCCACCCATCACACATAGGCACAAAGTGGGAGAGAAGGAGTGATCTCATTTGCAAAAATGCATAATTGAGCAATTTCTTCAGTACATCCGTCCCTTTCGGTGAGCTAAGCAACTCACAAAGACACATGAGAGAAATGTGCAGTAGTCACCTTCTGTCTACCATAATGGGACTGGGTGCACTCTGCATGCTGTAGGTCCAACCTAGTAAGACTGCCTGCTGACCTGACTTTTTAAAAGTAACCAAAATGAAGCTCACATATCAATATATGTAGTTAGATTAAAACAAAGCTGTGCATGTGTGAAAAGAAGGTTAAGAGAAACTGAGTTAATATGTTTAGTGATCAATATTTTCTTCTCAGTAGCTAAACTAACACCTAAACACTCATTTATACTCCAAATCAGTTCAATTCATTTCTATTTATATAGCGCCAAATTTTCTATTCTAAGTTAAAGCCCCAACAGTAAGACAACCCTCTATGAGCAAGCACATGGTGAATGTGGGAAGGAAAAACTCCCTTTTAACAGGAAGGAAGCTCTGGCAGCTGTGAGTTTTGTATTTGTCTCCTTATGTTGTTTGCGTCTGTATCTGTAAAAAATATTTTCTGCTCTCTTGGTCAGGTCACGCTTGGAAAAAGAGATGTTTTAATCTCAGTTTTAACTTGAAGAGAAACAACATACGAGCTGGGATAGGCTGCAGTGCTGACCTGTTTTAGGATATTACTAAACCACTTTTAAAAATAAAAGCATACATCCTTAGCTGCTACATGTTCAGCAGTGAATGAGCTGTTGCAGACAGCATGGGGAAGTAGAACAATAGGAAGCGGGTAGTCTGTGAAGTCACACAAACACATATGAATTTCCTTAAGATTTAAAATAAGACCAGCTTTGTACTTGTGCGTCACTACTCACACTGCCTTCAAATCCATTTCAAATTGCTTTCACGTCTCCTTACAGTATAAGCACTCATGCATGTATAGGTGTATTCTGTCTTCATCGAATGCAGATGGAAGAAACGATGGACATCACCAGTGAAAGACAAGCTGGTGGGACAGGAAAGAGAAAGGCTTTTGAAGGTTGTGACCAGTGTCAGCACGGGGATGTAAGCAGTGAAGTTATGAGGGGAGCATGGCTCTGCTGCACTGTCACAGCCTTGTAAAAGTTCAGTCATTGAGTTTGATGATAGCTGTTATGGCAGCCATAATAACATATCCTACCAGTCACCTGTAGCCATTACCTTTTTATGACGATCACACTGTTGCACGGCACACATGTATGCTTTGGTTTATCGAGGGGCCGGCGTGCAGGTTTTTCATCGTGTGATGTGTTTGACTGACACTGCTAATTGAAAGTCTTTGGTGCTAGTGTCTAGACATTTTAATGGCCGTAGTAAGGAGGAAATGATAGATAGTTTTTCTTATTTTCTTTTAAACTTTTGCAACTTCCTTGCACTCAGAGAGTGTCATTTTCATCCAACGACGCCTAACGTTCAGATTAATTAAGTCCTGATTTGTTACATCTGCATCTGGATAAAATGAATAGAATGGCTTATCAGAGAAGGATTAACAGGCACTTGTTCAGATTTAGCTAAAGCCAGCCTCGGAGTTTATGGATCCCCTTTGATCAAAGCAGTGAAAGGCTCGAACATGCAGTGGATTTCTCCAGCAGGATTCATTCCCCACCCCCCAAGCTGGAAGAGAAGATCCACCCCCAACCCTCAGTATCCCACTCACGCAGAACACCTCGCCTCTCCCACGTTCCACATTAGCATGATGAGAAGCGCTGTGATATCAAGTATTATTTCATTTGACTTACACATAGCATGTTATTTTTTTCCTTGTGTGGTTTTTCTATAATGAGTGCCAACTTGAGGGAGCTGATCATAGGAATGTGAACAAAAACACACGCGCGCACACACATATTTAGGTTGCCTGATCGATCTTCCTCCTTTTGTGAGATTTATGCGTTTCAGCGGCAAGACCAAATCCCTCAGGAACTGATGGTGCCACCGTGGAATAAAGCTCACTCTTTCTCACAATTACTGCACTTGGGCAGATTTGGGCAGATATGAACACATAACACACCCGTCTTAAAAAATGGTTCTTTTGCCAAAAGCATTAAAATGAATCCTGTGTGGTGTTTAACAACTGCAGTAGTAAGACTTTGCTTTACTAACCAATCCACACAGTACATTTGTTAAAGATATCATTTAAAGAAAATTAGCGCTTAGTGTTTTCTTCTTTTATTTAGCTTCGTGGCTCGATAAAAAGGAAGGTCTGTCATTTCCTTTTGAATTTAAGTGAGGTCCAATAAACCATGTTTTAAATGTGGGTTTTTCATCATCTCTGAGCTCTACTGTGATTTCAATTAGTGCCATATGTTTATGCATCTACACACATTCATTCAGGAGCTTTGCTCTCATGTATAACACCCACTCATTTGAATTTTCATTTTAGCCCCATTCTCCTTCTTTGTTCTCTATAAAACTTATTGGCTGTTATTTTGCATCCTGTCATTCTGCTTCTCCTGCTGCCCATCTTCCCCGCTACCTTTTTCTCTCCTCCTTCTTCTTCTTGCCTCTGCCTGTGCTCGCTCCATCTCTTTCTTTTGTTTCATGCTCACTCTGTCTTTCTCCCTCTCTTTCTTTTTCTCCCCCACAACACCCCCAACCACCCCAGAGACCAAGCTTGTTTACTCTGTCTTTTCCACATCTCGGCTCTCTGCAGCTGTGACGGTAATCTTTCTTTCAAATATTTGTTTCTTCCATCTCCAGATTTTTTTCCCCCCCTCCTTCTCACTTTTCGTGCCGCCACTGATGCACACCTCGTTCCATCCCCGAAATCTTAACTGCGCTTTGTCCATCTTGGCTCTTGGGGACTTTAAGGCTTGCCACCTTCAATTCACATCTACACATTGAGACGTAGCAGGGAAGCCGGGCAAGACGTAATTTTGCTCCTGAGGAATTCAATCAGCTTGCATGCTGTATGCTTGTGTTTTGGCAGTCTTTCCGCTGCTAACCAGTTAGCAATGCCTGTCACCACCACTGAGCTCTATATAGCCAAAGAGCTCTAGATGATGATGGATTGCTATAAAACGATGGCAGCCTCGGAAAGTAATTACCAACTTTGCCTGCGGTGGAAATTCAGCTGATAAGCGCCTTTCCAGGGAAGTCCAGGTATTGCCAAAGCAAACAGGTGAGACACATTGAAGGTCAGAACAGAAGTGATACAGACAGAAACAACACAGCGACACGCACGGTCATACACGCACAAGCACACACCAGCTGAGCCCCATGCTAACAACGCTCTTGACAGTAAAATCTAGAAAGCATGCAGAAATGTTGCTAAGATGAGTGCCTTTTCTGCACATGTGCAGACACACTGAATAAATGACAGACGAGCCAGTTCAGTGATGCAACAGAATGCATGCCAAAGATTTGAAGGCTGAATATCCATGGGAGAACATTTTATTATGGGTTTCTGATAATCCATTAGTGAGATCTTGGATGCTTGACAGCATAGCTGGAAGCCATCCGATATAGAGTAAACATCAAGCAATGAGACTTCTAACCACACTGTGAAGTGAGATTTGTTGCAAATCGGTTGATGCCCCACATGAGTCAGTCTGCACTGTATTGTAATGCACCGATCTGCACATGTGTCATATGTGCTGACCCCAAATGTGCGGTGAATCACACGGCCCGAGGAGATCATGTTCACCAGCCTAGCAGCTCAGAACTGCGATCTCTGCGCAACACAAATCAATGGATCACAGAGTCAACAAATGCGGCTCCTAATGCTCTTCCTGTGCGATAAGACAAAATTAGATTAGATTGGAGCCAGTGGCCCATAATGGTGAGGCCACTGGCCTCACCATTATGGGTGAAGGTGAATTGGAAACGATGGCGGTTAAAAATCATTTCAGTGACCTGACATGAGATCCATGGATCTACTAGGACCCCACAGGCTGTGCCTAAAGCACTGAATAATTGTAATGACAGGCCACTGGTGTCTGAGATTATGACCTGAGAGGAAACGTTCTATGGCCTTGAGCCCAGTGAAGTGGCAAAGTGTAATTTGTCAAATGAGTGATCACTGTGAACCACGTCTTTGTACGAAACATGATTTATACAGTTTTTATAGATACATTTAACCTGAGGATGGGTGGAGGACAGACCGTGCTGCATAATGAACACATGGCTTTTAGACCGCTGTGATCTGTTTGGCATTTGTGTAGCTGGTACAGTGGAGCCCATAGTGAATGTTTTCTCTGTTATGAAGAATATCTCTACTTAAATTGTAAACTTTCTGTGGTGCACACTAATGAAAGTCTGTACAGTAATAACAAGACCTAGTGATCTCTCTCTCTCGCACACACACACACACACACACAAACACACACAGACACACCAGCTCTGCTTCTTTATTTATATCCTTTTCCATTAAACATAGTGGGTCCCCCTGCTAATCTTTCACACTAGATGCAGATAACGTTTGTGTATTATTGCTCTGTCAGCTACTTAACCAGCCCCTCTGTAGCACTGCAAGCCCCTCACCCCACCCCCCCACCCCCTTCTTTTTCTTTTTACAGTTCAGTTAAGGACCTAAAATTCTTCGTGAATATCTGGTTTCATTACATGCACATTTATTTCACAGGGGCAGTGGATTTTAATGGATATCTCTACGTACAAAAAAATATGAGACAACTTCATTGTGATGCTCTCTGTTCATGCACTGCACATTAGGTATTCAACGTGAACATATTTGCAGCATATCTGTTGCTCTCTGTGGCTTTGATTGGCGATCAACCAGGACCTGTGTGAAAAGAAGACTAATGAAACACTGCCTCTGGCATGCCCGTCTCCCAACAATTTTTTCATACTTGTTGGCCTCTATTTAGGAAAAACAAAAAAAACCCTATTATTTTTTGTTGCACTGTGTTTTGTGAGGTGGCAGCTTTCATTTGCAAATGATTGTATCCAGCCCAACTTCCCAAATCCGAGTGTGACAATGAAAATGACTGGGATCCTGATGGTTTCTGCCTCATCCTTCCTGTCTCGTGGTTAGCATCTGTCCACCCCCTTGAGGTCTGACACCCATTACACTCTGTCTCCATGTGTCAGCATAGACTTTTGTACTTCACGGTTATCAAGCAGGTCATAGCTTTTGCTCCTAAATACAACCGGCAGGCAGAGATCAGAGGAAGAGTGATTGAATGACAGCAGTTTGATCAAAGTGCACGAACACAAACACGCACGAACACAAACACACACACTCGGGAAACCCTCGTTTCCCCTGAGTACTTGGAGATATTTCGTGACGGCCCCATTAGATGAAAGACCCCACCAAAGATCCTGCACATGTGCCTTCTCAGCTTCTTCAGCAGCAGGTGTGATAGCGAGCGAATGATAGGAGAGATGTGAGCTGGAGGGAGAGTGAGATCTCTTCTTATTTCATTTCGGTTTCTACTGTTTAGAAGAAGTATGGGTACTCTTGCACAGCATGCTTCTCTTTTCATGGCGAGCCGGTTGTTTGTTTTGGTGGGCAGACTGCCTTAATAAGGGCAGGGGGTAGAGCGAATGGGAGGGAGGGCCTTGCTTTAAAGGGATGATTAGAAAAAGTAGAGTTGAGAGCAAATTCCTCTGAAGACAAACGCTGACCAAAAATACACACGTGTCTTTGAGGAATACCGATTCAAACTGAGAAACGTGGCAAAGTCCTCGCCACTTTGTCTGACATCATCTTTGCTTCGTGCTGTCTGATGCGGCCCCAAATGTGCGTCACTCGGTCCTGAGGTCCTAATTAAAACCCAAACCAAGATGATAGCGGTTGATTCGGCGGGAGAAGCCTGTGAACGTCTTAGCGTGCTCAGATCCACAGCCAGCCAGTGTCCTGGTGTGGGAGAGATCTGGTCACCGTGGGCATGAGACAGACTGCATTATCTGCTCAGCAGCCGCCTGGCTCAAGAGATTGCTCGGCGGAGGGATGGGCGGTTAGGCAACAGGATAAGATATGTCCTCCTTTGGTGTCAGAGACTGAGTTGATGTCATTTGATATTTGCGTGTGTTGGAATACGTGCTGACAACTTAATTCTCATGAAAACAGGCACTGTTCACTAATCACAAAAGTATCCCATGACTGTCATGAGCCTGACATGGGTTTTCCAGTGATTTTTGTGACATTTAGGGGTGTGCACCTTTAGCTGTGGGAGAGGGCAGCAGTGACCTTATCTGACACTGCCAACAGCAGACACATCAAAAGACAAATAACAGAGGAAAATCACGAGACACCAAGCAGACGTAAGGATAAACGGGTACGGGCAACGGCGTTAAATCATGGTGCACACCGCTGGCATTGCTTTAGATGTCGTGGTTTCAGGGGTAGAGTTCAGCAGCATGAATCACGGATGTTGCTGCTGGAAGTCAGTCCCCCGTGAAGACGGATGGCAAAAGTATCTTTTTCTAATGTCTGTGTTATGTGCCTTAATATTAATTGTTGTTTTCTCTTCCTCTCTTGCAGGTATTCCTAGTAACATTGGTCCAGTTAGTAAGTAAACAGTTACAAGTAAACAATAAGACTGCTTGATGCTTTGCTTTGCCTACTCTTCACCATACACCCCTAAACCCATTGCCAGGTGTTCATTTCTGATTCCAATCTTGTGAAAAATCACTCAGCAATTGTCGACTAACCTTTTTTTTTTTTGGTTAGGGGGAGGGATAAGCCATAGCTGGGGGCTATATTGTCATAATGTGGGCATATTAATTTACTTTATCCTGATTCAACTCGACCAGATAATACTTGCCTGGCTCTGCATGGCAAATGTCATTTGTTTTTTTCCCCCCCCCCCTCCTTCTCTCCCATGCATTATAAATAAATGGCATCTAGACTTTATTAAAGTGCCAAGACCTCTCTGACAGTGTAATGTCACAGGAGGTCATTTTAATATAAGCCGCAAGCGCCTCGGCTGGTATTATCTTCGTCAAACAGTAGCCCCTCAGGAGGAGGAGGAGGAAGAAGAGAGGTGCCATGTCTCAAGTTACCGCTGCCTGGAAGGCTGTGTGATGCAGGAAACATAGGACTGTATTGAACAAGTCAAAGTGCATTCACAGCCTGGCTCAGTTCGCCTTAATCTTTTTTCTTTTTTTTCCCATCGCCCTGTTCTTCATGAGTATCTTCTATTCCCGGGGCAGCGGATTGATTAATAAATTGCCCCCTCTACGATGAAGTTACCTGTTAAATTAAGATCAACAGCATTTTTCAATATTTCCAATTATTTGTGAGCTCTTTTTAAGCTCAGTAGTAAATTGTTTTCATTTAATGTCCAATTGCGTGCTCAAGCCAACCCAAGTTTCCCCAAAGGACACATGTGTGCTTGTCTTGTTTTTATCATTTAAAGGCTAAGACGACTTCTGGGCAAGTTTCCTAAAACGTGCTGCGAGCGACGTAGGGATTGTTCCCGGGTGGTTATTAATCAGGCTTTAGTGTGGTAGCTTACTCAGTAAGTGAACACTTGTTATAAAGTCTGATGCTATGACGTCATGAGTCAGAAATGGACATGTGGCCAAGACGACCAATTTCACCCCCACCACCCTAACCCAATTACAGTCTTGCACTGCTTGCCTCCGAATTGTGCTTCGTCTTCATGCACGGCATTATTAGTGCTTAGCGTGTGTGGGCATGCTCTTCATACATGCTGTGTACACGTACATATTCACTGCTGCACATCCATCCTCTCCGTCCCTTCCAAAATGCCAGGCCAGACCATGTCCAACGGCTGTCCTCAAATCAGGGCGGGTGTGCATGCCGATAAGTGCGTGTGTGTGTGTACGTGTGTGTGTTTTGGGGAGGGGGGATGGGCGATGTAGAAAGGACACTCTGACAAACCAAAGTCTTCGTTTCTCATCCAGATTGGCCCACGGGGATTTAGATTTCTCACGAGTGGCTGTCTTGTTGCAGCAGCCTTCCACAGAACCAACAAAACACAATAAAATGAAACATGCTGACTGTCTTATTTTTTAAGCACACTGAAGAGGATGAGGCCATTTTCAGCGCAAACACAAACCAACGTTAAGTCGCATTATTAATAAAGTAAGAACAGGCTAAGGGGGGAAAAAGGTTACGATGTCCTTGAGGTTTTTTTTTTTTTTTAAGGATTGGAAACAAAGCTACTGTTTGGGGGAGAAAAAACAAAGCCCTCCACTTTTTATGTTGTTTTTTGAAGGTAATTGAATTCCTTATTGACTTTCCTCAATTCTATTTCAAGTTTATTAAGCTAGGCAGAATTGCCTAATGCAGACCATTAAAGTGAAATTAATATTTTAAAAAACAATTCTGGCTCTGCAAGATTGCATTTCATTATAAGTATGGCATTGATTAAAATCCGTCACCACTCATTTCACTCCTGAATATTCCCCATAACAAAATAATTAATGGAACCTAGATGTGCATTACATCCCGTCAGTTGCCAACACAGAAACCCTGTTTCCAAAAAAATGAAAAAAATAAATGCAAGTTTGGGAAATGTGTAAAATGAAAATAAAATTATTGTTTATGATTATAAACTATATTTCACTGAAAGTGGTACAAAGACAATAAATTGAGACTTTCTGGAGCTGTATTATCTTCACGAAATAAGCAAAACCTTCTCTAAAGAAAATAAAATGCCAGCATTGTTGCCTAAGTTGTTTAACATTCATAGCATTACTTTATAAATTTACAAAGTACCCAGTGCATGAAGGCTGGATTTTGGACTGTGCACAGATAACATTAAATGCCTGACCTCAGCTCATCTTAAATGAGCTCAGGTTCAGAAAAAGGCAGTTTTCTTTACTTCTTGTTGTCTTCTCCTTTAGCGTGGCTCTTTTGACCGGTATTTGCAGCTTTGAACTGTGTTTGCTGACAGCGGCTTTCAGGAGTGCTCCTGAGCTCATGCAGTGATTTCCAGAACCAAATGTGCCGTTCGAAGGCCCAAGAAGATCGCAGCTTTGTTCATTATGTAAAGAGATGTCTCAATATTCTCTGAATCTACTGATGATATTATGTACCGTGTATTATTAAATCCCTTTCAAATTTAGCACCGAGAATCGTTGTTGAACTGTTTGCACACCCAGTAATACACAGAGGAGCAGACGCCTCTCCATCGCTACCTCTGAGAGGCTTTCTTGCTCTTTTTGATAATCGGTCGTGTTACTGACCTTATGCTAATATAATCAATTAGTTAGGAGATGTTTAATATTTTTGTCTTACTTTGTTTTATTTTTGATGCTACACAGGTTCCAGGCTTTTGTTTACTCAGCCTTCTTTGCTTGATGCTGGCAGCAAATTTAAAATGATCAAACCTGGATTTTTTTTTTTTTTCAATGTCTTTGTGCCGTTTTCAGGTAAATGATTTGACAAGGATTGTGCTTTATGTTGAATTACATTTCACACAGCACCACAACTTTTTTTGGAAACAGGTTGTGATTAAATATCATCATACTTTAGCAATTAGATCAGCTGTTCGACAGATCTAGAGAGAGCAGCGTTCTCACGTTTTTTCCCCTCCAAATATTCCTGGCAGAGCCTGCTTTTTGCAGCTGTTTTGACAAAACGGCTTCACTGCTAAGTGATTATCACACGAACAAAGTATTTCAAAGTAGATTTCAAAAAAGAGCTTTTTTAAAAAGCTCTTTATTTGTTAATATCTCGTTTTCAAACAGCATTTCATTCTGTGCCTCGTGTGACTCAGACCCAGCGGAGACGTCAAAGTCGTCACCGATGCCAGAATCCCCACGAAGAATCAAATCCTTCTTTTGTTCGAGCAGTTTTGAAATCAGCACTGAGGGTATTTAAAGCGACTGTCACTCTGTAAAGACATACAAACCTCAAAACTAATGTTTTATTGAAATCCAGCCCACTTACAAAAAAAAAATAAAAAAAGATTCGAAACCATTATTTCACAAGGGAAAAAAGTCATTATTTAAAAGATTGCACTTGGTGAACAGCAGTCATATTCTCTATTCACACATAGTTAGAGTAAGTGGCTTCTTGCCAAGACACCGCTGGATGTTAATTACCCAAGATTGCATGATTCATGGAGTCAATAGCGAAAGGACAGAAAGATCAAGTAAAGAGATGAAGGGGCACGATGAGGAAACTTATCCGTATTCCTCCCTTTGCTTGAGTCCTCTCCATTTCCAACCGCAAAGTATTTCCCTGACACGGAAATACTGACTTGTATGTAATTATGAGGTTATGCTACCCACAGCAGTCCGTCATTCCAAGTCCCAACACCTGCCATTATTTATTCATTGTTATTCCTCCACCAGAAATACACTGTAATTAGATATTGATTACTCAGTCAATGTGATGAATTAAACAAAATGCCCCCTAACGTCTTCATTTGCTATACATAGAGTCCCTTGCATAAATCATGACCTAAATACTAAGTTTAACTGAGTTTGGTTTTTTTTTCTTGATCTTTTTTCTTCAGTTGTTTTTTTTCCCACTCATCATTGCCATTGCCATAAACATACAGTTGCACAGCAAGGTCATGGACGTCACACAAATTACATACAACGTCTCTCCGACGTCCTTTTAATGGCTCTTTGGATGCATTCTCTGCCCGTCCATGTCAGCCCTGCCCCCATCGTGCTGTTTCCTGATTTACAGATCTGAGTCATGCTGGACATGTTCATATCTCCAGTTGTCTGTGTCCACTACCACATAGTCTCCCCTCTTTAGATGATCTGTAAAGTGCATCGCACGAGGACACGTCATTAACTCCTGATTTCTCTCAATTGCACGCAGTTCGGCCGAATGTGTCATCCCTAGGTGTCGCTAACCGAAAAGAAGGTAGGCATCTAAGATTATGCAACAATTATGTTTTTGTTTTGCAGATTCATTTACTTCAGGTGTTTATATAGTTGTCAAAAATGACTCTTTGGTAGCCCAAACTATCCTTCCCTTTTTCCTGGCTTCTTGAAAAGCCCCAAAACATTATAAGTCAGCCTGTCGCACTCAGTATGGAGGCTCAAGAGGTTGCTGCAGCTCTGATTTTTACATTAACACTGTTTCAGTTAGGTGCTCAGCTCTCAGCACCGTGTTAGCTCATTAGATAGAAAAGCAGGAGAGGTTTCACTTTTGTCTTTTTTTGAAAGTGTTGGGCTCATCTTAGCTTAATCCATCATGTAGATGCCGTGTTCAGCCGCCTCACAACTAGCGCACAACCGTTCAGCTCTGTGTTTCCATGACTGCAGCCAAGCGCTCACAATGTATGCGGCAAGGGCTTATGTCACCTGGTACAATGGCAGAGGCCGGGCCCATTATTTCCTTTTCCCCACTGTTTGCTTTATAGCCGTAAAAGAATGGGGGGGATTGATGTGTTCACTACTAGCCAGTTTCCTTACCCACGCAGCTGTGCACAAATTTATAGTGTGAAAATTCTTGGCTGGCCTCCAACGAGGTGGAGAGTAGTTTGTCAGGGTATAGTTTCTGTCTGGGGAAACATACACAGACAGTTTTGAATTATACTAAGCACTTGTTAATGAAATGAAGCGTAAAAGAGGGTCCATAATATTTGAATTGTTGAATCAAAGGCATTTGTAACAGATGCTGCTACACGCAGCCAGCTTCACTTGGCAATGTCACTCCTTATTTCTCAATGCCATCATTCATCTTTATTGCGTATGTTTCTTTTCTTTTCTTTTTTATTGTTATATTTTTATTAGGCGTGATGCTTGGTATCCTTAATTCTCTGGCATTACATGTGTTATGTTGAATTGCAATATCATGGGGGTTTTTTTGTTTGTTTGTTTGTTTCTTTTAATTTGTCTAGTAGCTCCTCAAGTTGCATTGTCCACTGCCCCTTCTGTCCACGTTGCAAACAGCAAGCGAGGTAGGAGCTCTGGAATTCCCACATTGTCCCCACCCAATCCCAGATGACACCCAAAGCCTTCTTCCTGTATGAACTGATGTTTCTGTTAACCCGTGAGCTACCCCCCCCCCCCCAACCCTCCCCCAACCCTTGTGACACTACCCCAGTGCTAGAGCACTCTGTATCCGCATCTCCAGCTCAGAGCATCTGTGGAATCGTATTCTAAACACTATAAAAGTCCCTTGGAATCATTTCTTTTTTTCACTGAAAATAAAGTGGGTGTTTGAGGCTACAACTATTTTGGGGGGAACATGTACCTGAGACTTTTTATTCCCTGTGCGCGCATGATTTATAACCTTAGCCTATTTCTAGAAAGGAGAGATTATTTGTCTTCTGAGAGTATGCCTGCAAGAGGGAGGCATCTAATGTAGAGGACCTTAGCTTACATTTGGATAAGACTTGCTGATTTAGGTGAAAGGTAGTGTGGACTGGACTTGCTGTACCTTCGTTTCCGAGCCTTGCCGAGTTTATTAGTGTCTGGACAAAGAGAACTGACCTCAATACAGATTCTTAATAAACACAATCCCTTGGACGAAAGCCTCCTGCACTAACCACTTTATCCTGGTGCTGTGAGTGGGCATTCTGTCCAAGCAGCTGCCAGTGTGGCTTAAGGGTCACATCTGTCTGTGCTGTGACACATGGTGTCAGTGGTCACTCGGAGTGACGGGCTGATCCTCACTGGAACAGAGCTGGGGCCGGACACGCCTTAGGGCAGGACTGCCAGTGAGTATCATGGATTGTAGCAGCTTCGACTCAATATAGCTATATCTAATTAAGCATGACTGCATAGTAGGCAATGTCACTTTCCCACCCAGCTGCAATTCACCACACACTCACTTGCCTTGCTGATTGCTTGTTGAAAACTCAGTTGGGTCGGACTAAAAAACAACTACTTAAGAAATGTTTGTTGGATGAATTAAGGGTTTTAAAGATAAGTAATGCATCAGTCATTGCAAAGGGTTTTAAAAGAAAACACAAAGGTTTCATCTCATCCTCTCTTCGGACCAGATAACCGCTGACATTAAGAGCTCAGTTACACAAAAACCTTTAAATTCCCTCACACGCCATTCTCAGCGGCTGAGACATCCATTTCATTCATGGTGTGACCTGCCTCATGCTGCGCGGTGCTCCTGATGTGATCGTGTCTCTGTGCTGTCATTTCAGAGCCTTTTGTCGCCTCGTGCTGTGGTGTGCTTGAAGTGATGTGACCTCTCTACTAACGCCGTGGTGTTTTATGTGAAACTTCTGTTTTTTTTTTCTAACTCTGGCCATGCCCATGCGAGACTAATCACGACCAACCTTACCTGTCATTCCCCCCCCCGACATCTTCTCCTCATACCATCTCCATTTTTAACCTCGCATGCCACGGAGCCTCCATCAGACTTGCTAACCCCACCGCCGTAGCACTCGCTGCAAAAGCAACAATTCCAGCGCTCTTGCCCGCGTCTCTTTCTCCTTCTTTTCTCTCCTCCTCACTTCACACTTGCTCTCTCTTTGCAAGACTGCGAATGCTTCGGCCACTCCAACCGATGCAGCTATATCGAGCTGCTAAACACCGTCATTTGCGTGAGCTGTAAGCACAACACTAGGGGCCAGCACTGCCAGCTATGCAAGCTGGGCTACTACCGCAATGCCTCAGCAGAACTGGACGATGAAAATGTGTGCATAGGTCAGTCCCCCATCCGGGCCCCTTCACCGCCACCACGCTTTCACACTCTCTTCACCTCACCTCCTGTCTCTGACTCCTCATTAGAGAAATTGTCAGTTTCATCCCCAACACGTCATCACTCATACACTCTCCTGTTTCCATGTCCAGTCATCTTCCTCTTTTGCTTCTTCTGCTTTCACACAAGGTTGTTGCTCATAAATCTCCTTGTTAGCCTGGGTGTTAGCAGGTGATGCTTAAGGGAGTCTTTAGCATCATATTAAAATTAGCATTTTACCATTTATTAAATATACCTTTATTTTTACCTACTAGCTCTCATATATTGTGTTTTATTGTAATCTCTTGCTGCTAGCTAGGTTTTATTTGAAATGTGTATATTGAAGCCAAAATGATCCTATTTTCAAGGTTTAGCATGTGGGCGAGGTGAGAAAACTATAATTTGAGGAATAAATGTCCTCCTGAATAGCTGCATGGTGATTAGAAATGGGTTAGTGTGAAATGGTCACAACAGCTACATCTGAAACGTTAGCAGGTTTGTGCCTTGTCACAATTTTCTGTACAAATTCTGTCATTAAGGAGAAACAGTTCAATCGTTTAGGATACAGCTGAGTTAGATAAGAAAACTGAGAGCACTGTTATGTCTTTATGTTTATTATTAAGGTACAGACAGCAGCATGTTGCCTTAGCTTAGGACCTTATAGATTAAGGATAGCATTTAGTCTTGCTTTGTCCAAAGGTAACCTTTGCAAAAGTGTTGAGTTTTTTCATTTTTTAATATTTTGCTTCCCAGGAGTCAGATTTTCTTATGTTTAAAGTGGTTTTGAGCAATAGTGAGCAAAACACAGGAGTGTTTTTTGGTTAAGCCTCTTAACACATATGAATCATTCAAGCATAAAAAGGCACCTAACCTACGGGATGAATCACTGTTGTGTCCAAAATTACAGACAAATGGGAAAGAACCAAATTTAAATTGTGTTTTTAGGCACTTTCTTAGTAGATGCCAGGTGTGGAATCTACAAAAAAAATAAAATAAAATGCCAAGGACAACATAATTTAACAGATATCAAATAGTATTTCTGCACCAACAAGTAGATTCTCAAAGAGCTATTAGCCAAAAGTTTGGCATGTCTGTGCATCATGTGTACCCTTATAAAATCTTAGGAAAGCAGATAAGTGGAGGACAAAATAAGAAGCGACAGAACTTACAAAAAAAACTATTTGCAGCAGATGAACAGTATCTGAAAGTCATGTCCTTAGGAAATAAGAATCAATTCCAGCAAACACCTGTAAGGACCTGAGAGATCGATTTGGCTCTTTAGTTGAACTGCTGATGACCAAACCCTCAACTTGTCTTAGTGGAAAAGTGGCTCTCAACAAGCCATTATCAAGCAAGGTAAATAATAAGGGGGGAGCTGAGGTTCTGCCAAATTATACAAGAACTGGACGGAAAATCAGTGGCTACAGGTTGGATGGAGTCTTGAATCCAAATTAAAAATTTTGGACATCGTCAATATGTATGAAGGAGGCCAGAAGTGTGGTACAAAATTGAATGTCTGCAGCCATCTGTAAACATGGTAGAAGCTCTGTCGTGGTTTGGAGCTGCATTTCAGCCAGCGGTGTTTGGGATCTTGAAAAAATTGCAGAAAAGTTCCAGCAGATTTTGATCCATCATGCAATAGCATCTGGAAAGAAAGAATTTCCAGCATGACAATGATCCCAAACACACTGACAGCATGCCTGGATAGAAAAAGCACACAGTGGGAGGCTATCAGTCATGGATTGGCCTCCCCAGAGCCCGGACGTCAACATTATTGAAGCAGCGTGGGATCATCTTGACAGAGAAGGAAATAGAAGTTAGCAAACTTCCAAAGAAGTTTGCTAAGAAGAGAACTATTGCTGAAGAGAGTTCAGGCTGTGTTGAAGAATAAAGATGATTATACCATATACTCATTCCCATGTATGATTACATGTTTGAATAATCACCGCACCTATTCTCCATTTTCCTAGCAAAATATTAAAAAAAATTGGAGGTGACTTATGACTTTCGCACAGTACTGTAGGCTACATAAAATTGGTGGTGGAACTTACAAGCAAATGTATTCAGTATTGTCAAAATACTCGCTGGTGAAGCCTTTATGGTCATGTCTGAGGTAAAAGGCCATTTCCGCTTGGTGTTCCTGTTATTTTGTTCATGGCTTTTACGCAGGCATTCATAAAATGCATTATCTACTTTGTCTATGTGTAAAAATTGCGTTTCCTACGGTTCCTAGGGCAGTATCTCGGTTCCCCGTTGAATTTTTTAGCTAGCACATGTAGTGTGAAGTCACAGCGCTCAGTGCCAGGTGCATTTGTGAGTCCTGAGGGGGGAGTCTGACAAGCAACAAGAGTTCTGAGAGAAATGTTGCAGCGAAGTCACACCGCCAGTCAGAGGTGCCACACAAGTGCATATGTCATATACATGAAATGGCCTCAGGAGCAGCAGCTGAAACCTGTCACAAGGCATTAAAAGTCGCCGAGGCGTTACTGCGTGCCAAACTCGCCGTCACCCTGCCTCTCTCGCTGACCCCCCACTTTGTCACTTGCCGTCACCTCTCTCCTCTTGCCTGACCCCTGGATGTCACTCGGGCGCAGCCGCGTGCAGCCAGCACAGACACAGAAGGCGCAATGTGATGGTCAGGGACTGTCAAAATAAGTGTCACATTGACTGCAGAGTGTTCCAGGTGCTCGGAAAAGTGGGAAGGTCAGTTGAGTGTGAGGCACTAGAGACTGGGCGTGTTGCTTTCATTATACGCTTTATGTTCAAATTGCAGCCAGAGCACCGCTGTCTTCTGTTTGTAATAGGCAATTAAAGATGAAGCCAAATTCATATCAAAGGATAACAATAAGTCTACAGAGCCATTTAAAAATTAGAGGGAATTAAAGAACATATTACTACAATGCCCATTTCAATGTACTCTCTCATTCCTCTGGAACATTCAGTCTTTATCTTTGTTTCATATCATTATCCATCTCTACCTTCTCATCACATTTCCTGTCTTCTCTTGCCATCTTTTGCTACCTCTACCTGTTTGAATGACTCAGATTTTGGAAGAGCATGTTCAGATAGGCTCACTTTGTCCATCTAAAAAGAAAAAAAATCAAAGCTACTGATAGTGCTTTGCATATCTGCTCATTGCACGCTGTGTTCTTTAAAACAGCCAAATTAATGCTATATTAATTACAAGTATGTTGTAATGAATAGAAAATGTTCATGTATCTAGAGCCAGCTTCATTCTCACTCATTCTGTCTCCATTACAGTTGAAATGGTAGCATTTTTCCCTGTATGAGTCTTTAAATCTATTCCCATTCTTTTACCAGTTATAATAATCGAGCACCTTCTTAAGCTAGAGCTCGAGGACCGCAGACCACGCTGTGAAAAGCCTAGACTTGTGCTGGGAAGTCAAAGCACTACCCTTTTTTTCTCCAGCCTGTGTGTGTATGTGTGTGTTTTGTTTTTCCAGAATGTAATTGTAATCCCTATGGCTCAGTCAATGATCGCTGTAATGGCACAGGATTTTGTATATGTAAGGAGGGCACTACAGGGCCTAAGTGTCAGGAGTGTCTGCCCGGCTATTTGTGGGACAATGGCTGCAAATGTAAGTAGAACCGTAACCCTCCCCGTGCAGCTCCTGACTGTTCTCCCCCTCAGCTGTGTCTTTCTCTTCTATTCTCTCTCTGATGTCTTTTCTCTCTGCGTGATTCCTGAAGCTTTGGCTGGAAGAAAAAGAAACAACAACAAAAAAAAAAAAACGCACCGCACACGTGCAAGACTGCCCAGCTGCCTTGACAAACACAGAGCTAACACATAACACCACCTAACCCGATATATACGAAGTCATTCCTTTCATAGCCTGTACCTGCATTTCACACTCGCTGTGGCTGCATTACCAGCGTTGAATCAGCAGGCGCCCTTTATGGCTCAAATAGAGAGAAAGCAGTGGAATGACGGGATGCATGCTGCTCGGTAACTCAGTTATTCAGGCGTGTCGCACACCAGCAACACAACAGCTGAGTCAATATTGACTGCTTGACAGGCTGCCTGTGATCTGTTTGAGTAGCCATCACCCCTTCACAGTCCACAACAGGACAATGTCATCCAACATCAACATTTTCTTTTAAAGGGGAATGCAGGTTGTTTTGAGTTCCAGCCCATTTATTACTGTCTACAGTTTATATTTCCTCTGCTCATTTTGCAGTGCATGCCCTATGTATTTTTTTTTTTTTCAAATGTCACCAATTTTTCATTGTTTCCTTCAAGTCAAATCTCAGTGACAAACCTGCAAGAGGTAGACAAAATAGAGTAAACACTTCAGGATGATGGATTTTAACTCTCTGACAAAGAACTTTAAAGACTGAAAACATCATTGCAAACACTGTTTATGCTCCAGGCACGCATTACTAGGCCTCTTTGGATCTATCTTTCTAGTCGAGCGCTGGTTTAAAAAGGCTCGCGTCGATTTTTTTTTGTCAGAACAGGTGATAATTGCTTCTAATTGGCGCTCACCCACCGCGACCCATCTTTGTATCAAGTTACCTCAGATTAATAGGCCTTTTCAACACGGCAGTGACATCTATTTGCCCGCCTCCTGCAGCTCAACATTAATCTCTGTCCCGACTAACAAAGGCGTTCTAAACGAGGCGCTTCAATAGAGTACAAGGACGTGATTTTGAGATTAAAGAGCGACTCCACACTTTTATTACATCTTACAGAAAAGCCAAAAAAAGGGAAAATTTTAATTTAAAGAATTAATTTGTAGTAGTGTAATTTATTCTAGCCTTCTTCATTAGACAAGTTTGATCGCTAGATATTAATTCTGTGAATTACATTGCCACTGTTTGCTTCAGGTTTCAGCATCATTCTTGTGTATCCGAAATATTTGGACTAGGATTGGCTGATGTCTGAGTTTTACTGACTGGAGAGAAAAATATCAGAAACTCTAGTTTCACTATTTTAGAAAGTTTAAGTGTCAATCTCTGAATATATATCATTCTAAAACATTAAAGTGCAGGAAAAAAAAACATTTATGACCTGAAGCTGATTCCTCCCATATGGAAAAGATATATATAAATCTTATAAAGTTTTTATCTGTCTTGTATGAAACTTGTATGAAAAGCATACAAGAGTGAAAACACATATAAGATCCCTTGAAAAATTATATAATGAAACTTGTATGCTTTGTATACTTACTAAAAAAATATATGAAAGTAATGAGAAAGTGGCCACTTTCATGAGTAAATCATATATGTTTTTACTATTTCTTTTCCATATGGGCTGTGCTTCTTCATGTGGATATTAAGAGATCATCAGCATAAGTAGAGTGTAATCTCGTGTTATCAATTAGTGAATTTATTGGGAAACACCCACTAAATAAACAGTGTAAACTTTGTGAAAAAACAAAAGAAGGCATATCATTGTGAACATGTTTAAAACACATGGCGTAATATTCACATCACAACAACCTCAGGGTGCTTCATACTGTAAAGTAAAGACCCTACAATAATGTTAGAGTAACTAAAATAGCACAAATAAAAATCGATTCCATATAAGGCAAAGTATCACTTTTTTCACAACAGCAAACTCAACATGCAAGGCAGGCAAAGTGCGCTCAGTATGTTCTGTTTTATCTGTGGTGCTGTGGACAGAGATGAGATTGGTTAAAGTAAAGGGCTTCACCGAAAGAGCCACTTACAGCACTTGTCACGACTTTTCTGAGATGCACTAAGTGTCACGATTTCATTATGCGAACTGTATCAATACAACACGAGCAGATAGAAGTGTTTCCCATTGAGTGTATAGCGAATTAGTGACACCCCGAATTAGTGTTTGTTAGCGACCAACTTAAGAAAAAGAAGGCTTTAAAGTCTGCTGCATTGTGATTTAAATTCAGTGTAAAATGAGTCACTTCGTGAGTTCTTGACACAGAAAGACATTCATTAAAATGCGCTGTTTTTTGTGACTGTACTAATATATTCTGTGTACAGTGCAAAGACACTGTCAGCATGAAAAAATCTGCTTCAAACAAAAGGTGAGAGAGAGGCGTCCTAGCATGACCCGCAACGTGAGGCGCACAACCCGAACCTAATGATGTACCGAGAACGCTGAGTGGTACAAAAGCAGGAAAAAAGCATTTAACGTGAAAACGTTTAAAACGGCAAAAGAATGTTTTCGTAGAGAGGCGGCGCCAAGGTAAACAGATGGGAAGCCACACACAGCGGGAGTGAGCACGGAGCAGATCAGTTTGTATTTGCCAGATGAAGCAGTGATCAGAAAATCCACAAACATTACTGTTTGAAGTGTTTGTATGCTCTCAAAACTTCAAACTCTATATCCAAGAGGTCTGAGTAATACTTCACTTAAAAAGCTGCTAAAGTTAAAGATCCGCTCCAGACACGATGAAAGGTATAATACTGGGATTTGCATAGTAATGTCGGTCTGAAAAGAAGTTCAATTACATCTACACCTTCTCCCTGGTTAAAATAGTGACACAAAAAAATCCAGAATGTCTTAACATGTAAATATTTCTTTGTCTTTAAGATTTAGCTCAGAGACATTCTCATCACATGAATTTGAAGACAGTCTCTGAAAAGGTCAAATATCTCAATGTTTTCAGCACAAACATACTTTGATTGCTTTAATATCTTTTGCCTACAAATAAAAGGCAAAGGGGTGCCTTCGTATTGAGGTTGTAATTTACTGCTTGTGCACTGACTTTTCTACATTGATCAAAGTATTGGTGGCATTTCAAAGAATGCAACATCCAAAGAAGGGGGATCTTTTAGCTGTAAATGTCATGGAGACTGTATTAGTATGCTCATATCGAGAAAAAGAATAGCATAGTATTGCTATATTCCTGACTATGGATTTTTTTCCTCTAGAGATTGATTTTTCTTCTTCTTCTTCTTCTCTTTTGGGTTGTTTTTTTTTTTGTTTGTTTGTTTGTTTGTTTTTTTGGTCACTGAAAAAATTCCAGGCTCTGCTGCTCTGGCAGTAGCACAAATGTGAAGTTTTTCACTGGAGTTTGATTCATCGCCCCAACAGCAAATGAGCAACAAAAGCACCCACAGCAGTGCTTTCACTTCACAAAATGTCCTCTAAAGTAGGAAAGAAACCCCCAGAATAATGTCAGTCCAAAACCACTGAGTGATTCTATGGCTGAAATGGGAAAACTTTTTAGTCTCGACCTTCTTCTGCATCCCCGCTGCTGCTGCAGGAGTTGTGTGCGTTGACGAGATGCTGTCTGCATGCAGATCGGGGAAAAAATGCAATTAAAACTTAAATCTCTCGTCAAACACATCACTTTCCCAGACAGGCGCACCTAGTTCATCGGCCCCTTCTCTAAATATTATCACTCATATCAAAAGCAAACACAACAAATCTTGTCTTTTACAGCCTGTGCCGGCTCTGTTTATGTGCAGTAATGCAAAATGGTTAATGTGAGAAATTGAAATCAGATAAAGGTGCGGGACAAGATGTTCCTACTTCTGCTGTGTTTTCAATCTTACAACACTGAATGTGATTGTTCTTGTTTGTCATTATTTTATTTTATTTTTTATATCTTGATGACTTTATTGATCTTTTTTCTTTTTTTTCTTTTTTTTTTAAATCAACACTATCTATTTGTCTTTATTCCCTTCAGCTGATGAATCACTCTGCTTCCAGGGAATAGCCATGACCTAAAACTTCCTTTAGAATGAACTAAATTTTCCTTTGAACAGAAAGATTCTTAAAATTATTTTAATGGGATTATTCTGAAAGTAAGAAAAAAAACACTTAGCAACCACCAGTCGCTATGGAGAAATTTGTGGTTGCTGGAGGTTGGTGGTAGTTGCTGTAAAAACCTCATTCAGGCAGGCCTCCCCCACTGTACCCAGCTGGTTGCTAGGCAACAATATGTATTTGCCAGCCTGTCGGTGAGGGAGGTTGCTGGCCGTCGCAAATCAGTCACAAAGAGGTATACAGTGCTGCACTAAGAACTTCTATATGATCTTTTCAGTTTTGGTTTCGATTTTTCAATCACAACAACAGTCGCCTCCGGACGCTTTATATTGTAAGGTAGAATCTACAATAATGCATACAGAGAAATAAAACAACAATCCAATCAGTATGACCCCCTATGAGCAAGCACTTTGGCAACAGTGGGAAGGAAAAAACTCCCTTTTAACAGGAAGAAACCTCCAGAAGAACCAGGCTCAGGGAGGGGCGGGGCCATCTGCTGTGACTGGTTGGGGTGAGAGAAGGAAGACAGGATAAAGACATGCTGTGGAAGAGAGCCAGAGGTTAATAACAAGTACAATTCAATGCAGAGAGGTCTATTAACACATGTTGAGTGAGAAAGGTGACTGGGAACACACACTCCGGTCTGCAAACACTTGCCAGCTTCTTGCTAAGCAGTCTTTCTGCTGTCCTCCTTTCCATTCACCCCCAGCTGGCAGCTGCAGATGACTTCCCATCCTTGAGCCTGGGAATGTTTCCTTCCCGCTGTCACCTTGCTCATGGGAGATCATCTGAATTTGGGGGTTTTCTCTATATGGTGATAGGGTCTTTTCCTTACAATATAAAGCACCTTGAGGTAACTGCTGTTGTGATTTGAAGCTATAAAAATACAACTGAATTACACTGAATTGAAACAGTGAAATCAGAGACTATTTGTCTTAGTAAGTAAACGCTGTATATTTTCAAACATGTTGATTGGAGCAGGGATACACATTTTTCCAATGGGGGTCACTGACTAGTCTAAAGTCCAGTGTGACTGAAGCCTAACCTATCAACAACCAATCAAACTGCTGAAAATGTAGCTTTTACCTCAAATTTAGACAAATGAATCGAATCTCACCTTTAAAATGTTCCAAGCTTTAATCAACAAGTTAGGAAGTGGTTGTCTGTAAGTATGGATTACTTTCCTGAACGTTGCTTATATCAAACAGCAAGTCTGCTTTGGCCTTAAAGATGTGATTTTTTAAAGACGTGATCATATCTTATCAGACTAGGATAGTTTGAGATTTTTAGTCCAAAAAAGTGGGCATTCACCACCGTGTCCAGCGTCTTTTTTCCAATTATTTTTCTAATCAATTTAGAGCACATTCTGAATAAAAGCCAGTCTGAATATTCTTAGAAATTCACGTTATCATTCTATTGTGACAGCAAGGAAGGATAAGATAGACGAGACGAAAGGTTATTGTCTAATTAAAGGAGTCTCTCCTGTGTACTGATCATATCAAGGCCTCGTGATTCTTTAATTAATACATTTGATCGCTCTTCCTTGTCATCTCGAGGAGACAATCTAATTACCAAGTTTAGCCGCTGCCTCATCATAGGAAGCAATCAAAGTGAACAAAGGCTTTCCATAGAAAGAGTCTGTTTTGCAGTCTCATATTGACTCATTACTGTAGTTTCTCCTGAGTGGTTGAGGTGGTCATGCAATTGATGTGTCAGAGGAAAAAAACAAAACAGGGGGAACAAAGATAGAGTTCAGATGTCTTATTTGGATGTAGTTGTGCATGGTAATTGGTGAGCTGTGGCCTGGAGCGAAACTTACTGAGCCAAACAGCAGCTCTCTTTTCTCCCACGAAACACAAATAGGATTCGCACAGTCAATGTTTCTTAACAAGGCTCCCATCAAAGCTCTATTTGGCTATTCCTGTGAGACAGCATGCATCCAATCCTGATTATTAGGAGAGAGGTCTTATATTTGTTTGTGATATTTATGTCCCATAGAGTTCATAGATTGCTCACCGCATTGTTTTCCACTCCTATAAAGGACTGAAATGGGCAGAAGTGGCCCCTGTGTTTATCAGTGTTTATTTGTCTCTGTTGGTTTATTAGTTTGTGCAGCGCAGCTTTGTTTGCCTCCAGCTTGCTTGACAGCTTGCCTCCGCTGGGAATAGAGTGGCCTCGGTGTCCCAGCTCTAAATATACACCAATTTTCACCTGACGTTCAGTTTGTCTAAAGTCAGTGGTGTTTGGGGAAAGCCTCGCAGGCTTTGAGGAAAGTGTGCATTTCTGTGTTGTAACGTAGCTGATTTGATGGGGCTTGAATACGGTTTTGGTATTATACAAATAGACGCGTCTTTTTAGATGCTGAAAAAATGTCCTGAAATCTGAAATTTGGTGTTGATTAAAGATTAGAGGCTGTAAAGTTAAACTGATGGGGAATATATGAAACGTTTCAGAGTCATTTAAGTAATAATGATGAAAAAAGACTGTGAAATTAATTTCGAGTGGCATTATACTCTTTAAGAGGTGATTAAAAGATAAAGCCAGTGTTCACCACCTTTTAATTACATGTGTATATATTCATTAGAATTTATTAGTATAGCGCCTAAGATTAATCTCAGCCTCTGTGTACAGTACATCTTTACCACAGCTCGAAGCAACAACATTACACAACATTTTCGCTGTCTTACAAACGTGTTTTGTTCAAATTTTACATCACATTTAATTATTTTCCTATATAAAATAGTCAATTTCATTTAATACTTTAATTTAATTTTATAATTTTACTAGATTTAATTATTAGATTTGACATATAATCTATATTTCATACATTTTACAATCCAGAATGTGCCAAATGTTGAATCAATACTTGAACATGTTGGGAAATATGCTTATTTGATTTCTTGAGTTTATTAAGAGATCTAAGCCTCTGCACATTAAATAGATCAAAACCAGGCTGTGCCAGCTAATCTGAATGTGCTCAAAGGTTTCAAAGACAAAGAGCATTGCCCACCAGCACCCATGAAACTTACTTATTAAGGGGTGATGTCCAAACTTAAAATTATTATGCATTTCAGTTGTTATAGAAGCCATTTCCCTAAAACTACACACTTTGGCAGTGTGGGGTCATGTAGTGTCAGGATTTGGTACATGCAAATGTAGATGGAGGTCATTGTGAGAGATGTTTAGTGTCTGAGTGGCCATAGAAGAAATCTGACTCTTTTGCTTGAGTCGACCCACAATTCATTAAGGGAAGTTATGTTGCCCTACTTCATTTAGTACGCAGTTAGCTTAGCTGCACAGATTGTCAATAGTTTCTCTTATGAAAAGACTTGAGGGGATGTTGATAAGTTAGTGATTAATTCAGCAGTGTACTGATTGTAAATTCTGTTAGGTTGCTTTTAGACTTGTTTTTGTTGTCAAGAACAGTGATGAGTTTTAGCCGTGCAGTAGCCACCAGCACAGCAGCTAGCATGGTTCTCAAAATGCTTAATATGGCAGCGTTCCCGTATAAAACAAGAAAAATGTGGGGTAGATATGTGAGGCTGTAAAGACCAAGCCCCTGTACATCATGAGGAATGCAGTTTCATATAGGTACACTGTTGTAGATCATGCTAGCTACATGGAAGATTAATGGTTTTAGGCTACCAAATCTAACTACATTTACTTTACTGTAATTTAATGGCAGCATGTGTTGGTGTATAGATTATGGGCAAATAACCACCCATGAAATTATAGACTACACAATTAGGACAGTATAACCCAATTTCCAGTCTTTGGGCTAAGCCTTGTCTCCATATTTACTGTACTGTAACTATCAAGACCATAAATAAGCATATTTTCAAATTTAAGATTTCATAGACATCAAAAATAGACTAAAATGTGGCAACGCTTTACTTGAAGAACACTTTTTGTCAGTCTTTGATTCCATAATTGGCCATCTTTAAAGCTTCTGCTGTGATGTTTGATAATGGGAGCTAATGAGAAGAGAATCTCCTTCATGCACCAGAACACACTTCAAGTAAAGTGTCACCCAAACACGTGTTTGTGTGTTAAATTCTCACACGTCTTTCCTGTCTTTACATTGCTTCCACCGCAGCCCGGGTGTGTGACAACGAACTCCTGCGCTGCCAAAACGGTGGGACGTGTATCAGCAACGTCCGCTGCAACTGTCCACCGGGCTATACGGGTTTGCTGTGTGAGAAGCGCCGCTGCGAGTCAGAGCTCGGAGGCTGTGGGGGCCCAGATTCAGGCCAGGCTCACCTGACACCTCCATCCACCTCCAGGCTGCTGCTGCTGCTGCTGCTAGGCTCGGCTCTGCTGAGAGAGGCCTCCTGCCGGCCCGCTGTGCTCTAAAGAGACCCATTACCTGGTGGGAGTCGCACACTTCCCACCTTCTCCACCTTAACCCAAGCTCATCCCCCTCCCCTTTCAGATAATCAACAACCATTTAAAAAAGAACAACCATGAGCTTTCTGGACTGTAATGTTCTGAGCTTCTCCGCCTCCAGACTCAATGGACACTCGCACTGACAATAAAGGGAATGTGCCAGTCAAATGAGTGCAGAAACTTTTCATTTAATTTCAAAGAATATATAGAAATAATTAAAAAGAAAAACTATACTTCTAAAAAAAAAAATACAGATATTATTAGAAATATGAGTAACTGAGGGTTTGCCTAACAAAAGTAAAATGAGCAGAGAATGGTGAGTCCCACCCCAACCCCTACCCTACCTCTCTCCCTCCCCCCAAAAGCCATACCAGGTACAGTACACGAGCCCCCTTCGATTTTGAGAGGAGATAACTAAAGATGACAGACTCGTTCACTTCTTCTCATATTGCCACGGCAACAACAGCTGCGACCAATCAGCTCTCGCACAAGCCGACGGTGGCCGCCGACCCCTTTGGGATGCTTCTGTGCGTTGTTAATGTTGGCTGGACTGATGCCGAAGAAAGAAAAAAAAAAAACAACAAAAAAAAGCAAACTTGTCCCCGCTGAATGGCAAAGACTGGCCTCAGAAACAAACCCGTTACACTTCAGCGTGATAACAAACAGAAAGAGGTGAAAAACCCCAGGACGCATTCTTTGCTGTCAGTGCATTGTGGATAGAAGGAAATCTGTCCGGACTGCCACATTGTGACACAAAACCTCGCCCACGTTGATCCCTCTCTGTCTCTATCTTTCTGTCTCTCCTTCGAGCTCGGCCTCATCCTCTCGTTCACCCCCCTCCCTTCCCTCCAATCCTAGTTCCACCCCCAAACGCCGCCACTGACCTGTGCTTTCGTGAACGTTACTCTGTAAAACCCTTGTTGGTTGAAAGATTCTTTTGTCCAATGTTAGTGATGCACATGTAAGAATCCCCCGTCCCATCCCTCGTCCCCCTTTCCTCTCTTCCGAAAAGATACTCCAGTGAAGCTGTCTGATTCTTTTTCTATCTTAGAGCCACCACTCTCCCTACTGTCATGGTCAGGGGATAGTATTCACCTGAGCAGACGAGAAGTGCATAGAAAACCATCAGTGTATTTGCAAGTTCTTTTCTCGACAGATCAAACAAAACAACAAAAAAACAACAAAAAAAAGAGAGTCATGTAGTCCTTTTGTATCTTTGCCGAACTGTGATTGAAAAAAAGGCAACCTGTATCTATTTAAGTCATTCAAATGCAGAAGCAGTTGGGTTGTTTTTTCTCTCTCTTTCTCTTTTATTTTCACTTCCTTTTTCACCTTTTTTTGTTTATTACTTTTCGTTGTGCAGTTGATTTTCCTTTGTATTGGCAACGTGCTGGCATCAAAGAATATCAGTTTACATATACAGTATTAATAAAGTGTAATAAAATCCCACCAAAGGACATTATAAATGTTTTGTTCTTGCTTTAACACTTGAGAATTTAAATGAATAAAAGGTTAAAAAATTAAGCCCGTGTTGATCTTTTGTTCATGCTACGAAAGAAAAGATGCGATCGCTGTTTTTTTTCCACATCATAAGAGCATCACTGCAGAAATCATCCATTCAAATTTAGTAGCTGTTTGGAAATAATAAATAATTAAATAATGACAATTAGCCACATTGTAGAAATATCGGCAAACAAATGCTGTGGACTATATTGTCAAATAACTTGAGAAAATGAAAAAGAACAACAAATACTGGTTTAAGTCATTAAGTGTGAGTGACAACAATTTTAGCTTTAATGACTTTATCAAAGTGACAAATGGAATATGCAAGTTTTCTTATTTTTTCGCTATAAATGATGTCTGTATATATTAAAAAGAAGGTCTTTAGAAAACACAATTTCTATTATAGCTGGAAAAATCATACTGAGACTACATTAACATTTCAATAAAATGCAGTAAAGTCATTTCAGTCCAGACTGCAAGAAAGCACAGCCTGCATAGAATAACTGTATAATAATCTGCACAGAGACATGTTTGTGTGGATGTGTACATATAGCATACATAGTAATATTGTGTAGTTCTGCTTTTTCACAAAAGCAGCTGTTCGATTAGAACCTATTCATACACAAATGCCTTATAATCCAAAAAGATATCATGACAATAGATCATGCCTTTCACTTAAAGCTTTCATGTACTTTATAATGGCTGCTTTTATAATCCATGCATTCACAGTCTCGCACTAATCTGCCTTTTTTTAATATACAAATAAAGTCAAACTTAACCACTAGAAATATGTGTTTATGATGTCCACGAATGCATTCCCATCTTAATTAGAACTGCACACGCAGTATAAAGGGGCACGCAGCTTCTGTTACTTCTTAAAATTGCTGACACTTCAAATAAATTAATACGCGATACGTGAAGCGAAAGCCCCAAAGAGGCAAACCTGACAAAATGATAGCATAAAAGTCTGTGTATCAGCTTTTGCGATATTTCCGTGCTATTTATCTTGAATTCAATCTGGTAAAGATTTGTTTCAGTGGGCATGCATTGTCGGAGGCACCAAATTAAATATTTACAACTATCGATGTGTCCCGGAGAGCCTGTGTTCAAAGTTTATATAGTGGGTCTTGTCAGACACTCGACAGTTCATCCATAACCTAAAATATTCAAGCCATTGCTCCAGCTTTTTTTTTTTTTTTTTTTTGCTTTCCTTTTTTTTTCCAAGTTTAACTCAAAGGGAGGAAAAGAACTTAGGGCCACTGATTGTTCTGCTAATGCATCAATAACAAAAACAACAGATACTTGCTTCCTGGCAAGTTGGCTCGTATATGCCCGATTAATTGATTCCGATTTTGCTCACAGCCACCAACTCACATCCAAATCCCAAGAATAAATTCCATTCAGAACCTTTTATTCTGTGAAATGTGGTTTTATCTAGTGAAATGAAAAAGTGAAGCCTTTTATGCCTTTTTTAACTTTTACGTTCGGGTGCTGGGATTTCTTTGTGAAAATATAATAAAAAAGACACTATTTAAGCTGTGATATTTTACTTTTCCAAAGCATGAATTTTTAAAAACACTGAGCTCCTTCCAGACACAGACAAATCTAGCTCAGTTTAACACATTAGAGACAATGACGCTACCATAAAATACGCTATAGATGGCACAATATGTGACAATGAGAAAGACCATTTTAGGGAAATCTGAAAAACTGAAATCAGGCCATATGGACAATTAAAACTAATACAACTTTCCTAAAACACTTTTGTGACTCCAGGGATGCCCTGATGAATTCAGTCAAAGTCACTTGTTTGTCAAGGTCTCCTACAGCGGCCCTAATTTTAACCATGTGTTCAGCCCAGGTGTCAATGCACCATGCTGCGTGGAGAATTAAAATAGAGTTGATGTCGTTTGGGGAGAGGACTTCATCCTAGATATCTCACCTCCAGCAGCTGTTGCCTGACCCAACCATGAAGCATCGCCGAAATACCTCGAAGCGAGCCATCTACCGCCACTGGATTATCTCCCCCTGTAACGTGCTTTGTGGAAACGACTGGTAAAAAGTGTTTAAAGGGGCCACGGGTGTGTTATTTTTTTTTATTTCTGCCCTGTAGCAAAAACAGCGTGGAATTTATCTATGGGGAATCTGCGACTCAGCAAAGGCATTTCAGCTGCAACGGCAATGGATGTCTTTGAAAGTGCTGTAATTAGGTAGACTTCTCCTGTCATATAACATCCGCTGGTGTCACTCACAGGCCACCGACGCTCAGGGGGGACGAGCCTTTTTGTCACATTTTCGAAGATAAAAAGGTGAGTGTCAAATCAAAACTTCAAGGACTTTGCAAGGTGTCTCGGTGCAACAAGGCAGACTGAAAGAAATCAGGAAGCTGGCGGCATCACTCTCTGAGATGGACTGTATTTGGTGATGTCATGTACCTACAGACAATTAAGATTTTATGGATGGTTAATTTTCTCAGGAAACGTTTCTCAAGGCAAAGAAATCAGATATTCTTCAGTGTCTTAGTCTCTGATCTCAACCCAGTGAAGTAAAACCAAATGCAGAGAGAGCCCCACACAAGCAGCACCTGAAGGTGGAAGTAAAGCCCAGGCCGAGCATCTCAATAGCTAACTAACAAAAGATTTTAATGTATTAAAAACCATTTATATATATATATTTAAAATTACAGAAAGTGTGTCCAAGCACCTTTGAACCTCTGAAAAAAATTGTATTTTCAGAAAACTTGAACTCTGACTTCTGGCCTTGCAGTCAATGTCGCAGACTTTTAAACTAATCTGAGATTTTTAGTAGATGCACCTATGGTATCAACTTGAAAATCCTAGGTGACTTCGTCCTCAGGTTATTGCATTCACAAGATTTTCAGAAAACTTGACTTCTGACCTTGACCTTGAGGTGTAAATCACAAAGCTTCAAACTCATCCGAGAGTTTTAGTAAACACCACACCGTTGCATTAATTACATCATAATATATGGGCAGTAACGCGTTACTGCCCATATATTACAACATAGGATTTGATTTTCAAACTGATATATATTATGAACGCGTTACTTGTAATGCGTTACTGTAATACGATTACTTTTTTCAAGTAACAAGTAAAGTAAAGGATTACTATTGCAAAAATTCCACTGACCGCTGCGGCACACCTGCACCAGGGTAAACCCCCGCCTACCATACTCCTGCTTTACAGGTGAAAATAGAGCAAAAGGCCGCTAGTCTTTGAGTTTATTTATTTTCTGCTGTGTTTTACTTGCATCTATTTGAAAGACTGAGTGTAAACACACAAAAAAATTATTTTATGTGCTGGAATGTGCAGAAAATAGCTTTAAATGTTAAACAACTTTCTTCCAGTCAGAGAATGTTGCATAATTAAATTTTTGCTTGATGCATAAAGTTAAAAGATTAAAACTAATAAAAAAAAGTTTGAAAAAGAGACTTTTCCATTTGATTACATTTTATATGATGGATTATGTAGAAAAAGTAGAATTGGGCTGAAAGATCTATCACTTTATCACCTATTCAGGTTGTAAATCGTGTTTTTAAAAAGTAACTAAGTAACTAAGTAATTAATTACTTTTGAAAATAAGTAATCAGTAAAGTAACTGGATTACTTTTGGGGGGAAGTAATCAGTAATTAGTTATTGATTACTTTTTTCAAGTAACTTGACCAACACTGGTTGTCTTTTCTTTAAAACCTCTGAAAATTGTCCAAATAATTACGTATTTAACTGTATTTTCTGTACAACCATACTACTCCTTTTAAAACAATACAGCAAACATTATAAATTTACTGGTTCTTATACAGCACTTTTCTACACTACTGGAGCACTCAATGCACTTTATACAACATGTCTGATTCACCCATGCACTTTTTTATCTAACATTTGCACATATTCACCCTCCATTGGATGCATCGGGGAGCAACTTGGGGGTTCCTTTGGCATGCAACTGGAGTAACGAAGAATCAAACTGCCAGCCTCCAAATTGCAGATAACCCGCTTGTCCTCCCGAGCTGCAGCAAGCCATAGCTTGTAGCTTTGAACCTCCATTCATAAAGTAGCATGTGGCCAGAAAAAAATGCTAAGTTTTCCTTTGGATTTTGGCCCAATTCTTCAGGAAAATGCATTAAATGCTAAAAGCTTTGCAATATTTTAAAGCTAGTTGTTAACTTCTCTGCTGTTTGGAGTTGGATAAGCAGTACAGCCTACAGTCAGTTTTTAGAAATGCAAAGCTGCAAACTGCAGAGCAGTAAGCCTGGACAAAACCGAAGCTGAAGGCCGAGCCAAGATAATGAGCAAAAAGTGCTGCTCAGGTCTGAGAGAAAGATTTGGGTGGGGCAATAAACCTTGTATTCATTCATATTTAGACAATAATCATAGAGACTACTGCATTGTGCATATTTCTCTAGCTAACAGACTTCTAACAGTAAAAGAAAAAACACTGCATTGTGACATTGTTTAAGATAAAACAATACTACCTGCAGGCATCAACAGAAACATCACACATGTCAAACTGTTTTCTTTTCAGTGCTGTTTTAGCATCAGTGTCTGTACTTCAAATGTTCATTGACTGATGCTCGGAGAGCGGGTGAACACAAGCCTAAGTACACTCACATTAGGTCGGGCTGAAAAGAATTTACTTTGCCCCAGCACTATTATTCCCGCTATGGTTGTGATGTGTTTGTTTGCGCGATGATCAATGCACTTATCGAACCGCACGCAGCACTTATTGATCAGTGTTTCTTTTTTCTACAGTGTGGGTGCTGAGTGGCCGCTGCTTTTTTTCCATTGCCCGGTTTTCTCCACAGTGAGACCATTAATGGATACTAAGCTGCTACTCAGCTGGAGGCCTTTGCAGAACGGGACTCAAAGTCTTCCATACCCATATTTTCCTTTAGAAATAATTCTTTTGAACAGCTGAAAACTTCTTTTTTCTTTGTCCCACATCTTTTTATTTATTTATTTCTGAATCACACTGGCATTAGCAGGGTAATCTCACTGCTTGGCTGACTAATGAATACTTTCAAGGCTCCATTTTTCAAAGCTACAGATGCCTTTGGAGGCCAGGGCACCTGAGAGTTTCCACAGTGATGTTACCACAGCAATATGTCTCCCTTCTGGTGATTAAGTGCTACACATCTAGGATTTTTAATAGCTGCCGTGTATTAGTGTTGTGTCCATTTTTATCTTCGGGGAAATGTTTTACTGTCATAATTCAATTCAATTCAATTTTATTGATATATCACCAAATCATAACAAGAGTTGTCTCGACGTGCTTTATATTGCAAGCTGAAGACCCAGATACAAACAGGCAAAACCCCAACAGTCAACTTACCCCTTTGAGCAAGCGCCTTGGTGACAGTGGGAAGGAAAAACTCCCTTTTAACAGGAAGAAACCTCTGACCAAACCAGGCTTAGGAAGTGGAAGCCATCTGCCGCAACCAGTTGGGGGAAGACAAGTCAAAGACACACTGTGGAAGAGTGCCAGAGATTGAGGAATGACACATTCAGATATTTTTGAACCAGTGCAACCAGCAGTACCAAAAGCCTGGTTTTGAATTAGTATAGTCTTAGTATCTGTGGTATTGTGCTTTACTGATTTTTATCCCTTGCTACAATAGGAACACAACTGAGTCACTTTGCACTTCTAAAAAGAAAGTTATTCACTTCATTGTCTTGTGAATTATATGCAGTCAGTCCACTCAATTAATTTAGTTTGGGCCCCTCATTGTGAAAGGGACACAGCACATGTTACACAAAGTCACTGAGAAGTGCAGTGAGAATTTTGCATGGAGGAAAGCCATCGGGGTTGGAACTTTTTTATTTTTTCATACTTTTTCCCACAACTTTAAAATTCTTGACACCCCTGATGTGTTTTCGCGGGGAAGTGTTTGAAATGTAAAGAGTGAATTCCCATTGTGGCTCAACACAGTTGATGGATGTCAAATACGGCTCTAATGGCAGGGAGAGTCTGGAGTGAAGGGGAAGTGACACAAGCCACCATCACATGGTTGGAGCAGGTTTGATGTTGCAGTGACAGGCTTCTTCTGCACTGTGAATGGTTGCACCTGGAAATGGAAACCACAGCCAGTTATAGCTTGGGATTCCATGAATGGAATTCCAATACACCTAAGTGTATGCACCCGGATCTGCCGGAAATGCCTCGCTAATGTTATGGGTGCATATACAAATATCAGAGGGCAACACAGAATGCCTGGGGCTCATTTTAAATAAATATTAATGAAGACTGGAGTATTATGGTAAATGCGGTTCAATTTCTGGAAACCAATAATTCTAAAGTACACATACACATTATGTTGAGAGGAGACACAAAAATCCAAATCACAGTAATGTGACATTTTTTCTGCATATTAGTTGTACATTAAAAAAGACACAAGAAGGGGTTTATTTTACGCACACTGAGGCTGTTTATGTCATTTCGGCACCTTGGGCATGAATGCAAATAAAGGTAGAGTAGGCAGTGCTGCAGACACCTATACATTGTCTGTGCTTGTTATCTCTTAGTAGAGATGTAGTGACTGCTCTTAGGGTGCGGTCGAACAGTCACACTTGTTTAGGATGGTTCACAACTAAGAAGTACGTGTATACAGACAAAAGTCCTGGGCCACCTACACATTACAACTACAGGAGGTGCTCAGCCATTAAAAACGGTGCCATGAAGCTCCTGGCACACAGTGCTGTGCTGATGTTAATGCCAGAGGAGGTTTGCTCTGCACATTTTGAGTCACTGGTGACTTTTTTTGCACTCTGTGAATTTGCTTTCTAACTTTAAATGATCGCTTCCACTTTCCAGTAAAATGACTTGAAGCAACAATTACAGTCAGTTACAGCCTCGTGCTGGAACTCATGGAGCTCTTCAGAGCGACCCATTCTGTCGCAAATATTTGCATCTTTCTTCATATAGTGTATCAGTGAGACAGCTGTAATAAGACCATCCTTTATCAAAGGAGAAGAGACGAGGAACGAACTATGATATCCAGGCGTCATTGAAAACAATCAACAAAGCGCATGGGAATATTCATTAATGAGTGTCTCATTTGACGACACAACCTGCTGATATGCTTTGAATCTTAAACAACAGGCTTTGTTAGAGTAAATCCTCAGCTGAGCAGTGAAGATTAGGCTGCTGTGATAAAATCTGCTTCTTGTTAAGGTGTTGGGTTTTGTAAAAACTTAAAAAAAGATTTAACGATCAAAGTTGACCATGATTCAGCTTGCAATCATTATGTCTGTCATGGTAGTTTTAGGGCAGCACGGTGGCACGGTGGTTAGCACTGTTGCCGCACAGCAAGAAGGTCCTGAGTTCAATTCCAACATCAGGCCGGGGTCTTTCTGTGTGGAGTTTGCATGTTCTCCCCGTGTTTGCGTGGGTTCTCTCCGGGTACTCCGGCTTCCTCCCACCGTCCAAAGACATGCTGCTTGTGGGGATAGGTTAATTGGAAAATCCAAATTGCCATTAGGTGTGAATGTGAGCGCGAATGGTTGTGTTGGCCCTGCGACAGACTGGCGACCTGTCCAGGGTGTACCCCGCCTCTCACCCTATGACAGCTGGGATAGGCTCCAGTGCCCCCCGTGACCCTGAAAAGGATAAGCGGAAGCGAATGGATGGATGGATGGATGGATGGTAGTTTTAGTATTTATTGGTATAATTTCTGCATCCAGGGGTATGGAGTTTTCGATACAGCAAATATCCACAGTCACAATTCACCTTATAAAAATGTCTTTCACAAATTTCCTTAAATTAAATACATTTTCCATTCATGTCAAGTTAAAGGAAGCTTGGGAAACAGCAGCTTTTCAGTTGGACCCACAGCCTTTTTTTGGTTTGGACACAGGAAGTGCCAGACCAGTCCAGGCCATTTTGGACTGCTTTTATAGCTCAGTTCCTGGGGGGATGTACCAAGTGTGGCATGAAGGATGGGGACTTTTTTCTGATGTTTGGAGAGTGTGCTGATTTTAAACTGTTTGAGATCAAGTTCACTGTCTTTTCTGTTGTTATCGTTGTCTTTGGAGTTAAATACTATGGATTGCTGTAAATCACTTTAGTGCTTAATTGTTGTTTCCTGTAGTGTAAGGAGCAACTGACTCTGGGCAGGAGCTGCAGCTCTTTTGAAGTTTCACTGTGTTTCGGGCAACACAATGAAATGCGTCTAAGCTAGCTGTATTGCCAGGGGCCAAACTAAAATAGGGTATAGCCCAGTGCAGCAATGTTTCCGCAAATATGAAGGTTAGTTTGATATTCCCAGTTATTTTTCTTATTTTTCACTTTTACCTAGATTCTTAGCTTGACTCTTTCTTCAGTTGTGACCACTGTGAATACTGTCCCAACCCACTGCAATAAAAGAAAAAATCAAATAAAACAGACGTTTGTACTGTGAAGGTTTTTTGAAAACATTTCATTTCTTCAGCCATACTGAGAGAAGCACGCGTCATTATCGCTGTATGTTTTTAGGAGTCGTACAACTCCCCTACAAATACTTACATAAGGTCTTTTGAGCGCAAAGTCTCACATCCCACTTCACTAAGCTCTATCCTCGTGTCAAAGTCAAAAATAAAGCACATGACTGAATACAGAAGTGCAGAGATTTGACGTAACAGATTGTGTTTGTTTTCTGTGTCATGCTCTTCCCTGCAGTGTGTATAGTATCAACCTGAGTACACACTGGCTGTTTTCCACAGATGTAGTGTGTGCCGTGGACAAACAGCGAGTGCGACCACTGCATCAACACTATATACGTATACTGATAGACTGAACAAATGTGGGGTCAAACAGAAAGTCACAAAGCCCACATGCCTGTTTGTATTTTTTTTTTTCATCTTTGTCTCGATACGTATGAAGAAGAATCGTTGGGTGTAATAGCTAACTAAGTAAATGAATCAGACATGTAAGTGAAAAGCCATTTGTCATATTACTGTCACTCAGTGTGGGTTTGTTTTGACAGTAAATTGTCAGTGCAACCGGCATTATTCACATGTCTTCTCTTAAAGCCAGTTATGTCAGAGTTCTGTGTTGTCTGTGTCACACTAATAAGACCAGAGACATCTGTCTTGTCAGAAATAGAACTGATTCGGCGCCATGCTCATGGCAAGACACCTGATGTGCAGACACTTTGAGACATGTGAGGCTCACAGCTTTGGCTTTAACATCCCACAGTGGGAAAGAGAAAACTGGCTGGGAAAAAGAAAGAAGTGTCGGAACCGGCTATTTGTTTTTGTGTGTGTGTGTGGGGGGGGGGGGGGGGGGGGGTGTTTGTTTCTTAGTTTGTTTCAATTTGTGAATGAAATTGTCAGCCATGGCTTGATGTTTTCATGCCTTATGTAAGTTCATGCTTGCTCAGTTATCTCCTCTCTGGCACCCGAGAAAAATGAGGCCATGCTTGACAGATCCTGATATTTCTATCTGAAGTTTCTTTCACTTTAAAGAGAAGAGACAGGGGTAGGAGAATTAACATGACTGTAGCATTGTTCGCCTTCAAAGAGGCGGGCTAATTCCAGCTATCTTTGATGTTCCTGCAGGTACACCATGTAGTGGAAGATGGGAGTAAAAAGGTAACGATCTGAGGGAGAGGTTGTTGCCTCATGGAGCTTGATAACCATAAATAAGGGCCAAGATGGTCATCTGTGCCATCATTAGGCAACATTTCTGTATCCTCTTTTTACTGGGAGAGCAAAATAGCATCTCTGAGGCTGTAAATACAGTTTGCTCCACCGTCGGCATCCCTGCAGCTTTAATAAGGATGGCATAATCATCTGTATTGTGGTCCGGCATTACAGATGGGAGTATCCGTGCAAAGGTTCTGGCAATGAAACAAACAAAATCAGGTTATTGGATGGTAAAGACACAAACATAGCTAAAGGTCCCTTGGCCTGGCAACTGGACTGCTGGGCAACCTCCAGGGTTTGGATAGCACAGTGTGTTATTTGGCAGCTCAGCTGCTACAACCAGGGAAAGTAAATGAAAACATCCCTCTCTGCTTCACATCCACTGGAATTAAAGTGCCCTTGAGCAACCCACTAACCTTAGTGGATCTGCTCTGTGTTCACATGACGGACTAGGCTGTGCAGCTCAAAATAAAGTCAGGACACTTCTGCAAAAATATAAGTTAAATGTTTCCATGAATGCAGCTTGTAGGTGGTAAAAACTGAAAGGTTTAGGCAGGTGACAGAGAAGCATGAATTAGAGGGACACTGTGATCTTTAAAATCCATTTAAAGTTCATGGAAAACATCTTACTTGCTTCCTTTTCTTGCAGTTACCTAAAAGTTGTGTCCAGCCAGCTGAGAATCTTTCCTTTGGCAAAGTTTCACTGATGAGCAAATGCACTCAGAAACTGAGATTGTTGCCTAGGACGAGCTTCATTAGCAAGCAACAGAACATACCTTTTTCCTGTTTTTTATCCCCAAGGACACAAACATATGAGTGAAATAATGGCACACATGGCAAGTTTGCACTGAAGTCTTCCCTGTTTGGTATGACATCAGTGCCCTGCTGAAAAACAAAACAAAACATGCCCAAAAGCTGCCCCCAAGGGTGGTGGTGCTAAGATCCTGTGGGACTTCCAGATACAGACAAAATGGTGGTGGCTAACCAACCGGACATACTGGTGGTAGACAAACAGAGGAAGACGGCCGTAGTGATCGATGTAGCGGTTCGGAATGACAGCAACATCGGGAAGAAGGAACACGAGAAGCTCGAGAAATACCAAGGGCTCAGAGAAGAGAAGATGTGGAGGGTGAAGGTGACGGTGGTCCCAGTGGTAATCGAAGCACTAGGTGCAGTGACTCCCAAGCTAGGCGAGTGGCTCCAGCAGATCCCGGGAACAACAGCGGAGATCTCTGTCCAGAAGAGTGCTGTCCTAGGAACAGCTAAGATATTACGCAGGACCCTCAAGCTCCCAGGCCTCTGGTAGAGGATTGACCGGCCACAGGGGCGAGCGGGGAAATTGTTTATACATATATATATATATGGGTATAGTTTGACTTTGACTAGTCAAACTACTCACCAATCAGGTACCAATGTCATGTCGTCATATGGCACAAGACGGGCTACACCCTGGATGGGTTGCTAGACCTTTAAACTGCTAACATACTAGCTGTGTTTATCATATTTAGCGCTGGGGACATTACCAGAGATGGGCAGTATCACGTTACAAGTCACATGTTATTGCCCATCTCTGGTAACAAGTAAAGGAAGGGATTACTATTGCAAAAAATGTAATTAGATTACTGTTCCTTTCCTGTTAGTACGCTGCGTTGCTACGTTACTAAATGCACTTTTGTTTGTGAGAGCGTCTCATGACAATGACGTACAAGCATGCGATGTCCGTGGTAGCAACAGACGTGTGTTGATCAACAATGGATAATATGGAGTGAAGGAGAGAGTGCGACCGTGCAGCGTTTAAAGCAGGGGTGGGGGAACTCCATGGCTCAAGGGCCGGTGTCCTGCAGGTTTTAGATGTGTTCTTGATCCAACACAGCTGATTTAAATGCCTAAATTACCGTCTCAAAATGTCTTGAAGTTCTCCAGAGGCCTGGCAACAAACTAAGCATTTGATTCAGGTGTGTTGACCCAGAGTGAGATCTAAAACCTTGCAGGACACCGGCCCTTGAGGCCTGGAGTTCCCCACCCCTGGTTTAAAGCTTGGAAGTACTGACATTACTTTGAGTTTGAGTCCCTAAAAAGTGACAAAAACATTAGCATCCGCTGTACACTCTGTGTGGGACAAAAACTTGTTTCTATAGTCAAAAATTAAACTTCAAATCTGAGCAAGCACCTAGCATGCTGCCACGGGAATATGAAATTCACAGAGAAATGACTTTTCCTAAAAGTAATTCACTATGTTAGCATGCTGTCTGTGCAGATGCTTTCAAAGACCTGAAGTTGTGTTAGCAGAGAAATGCAACTGTTTCTGTCCTGATTGTGCTCTTGTCCTTTTGTGCAGTAAAAATAAAAAAATAAATAAAATAAAAGTAATGTCCATATGTCCCTCCTCTAAATCTGTATCGCTGATTATCAGTGTGTGACGTGTGGGGAAAAAACATGTTTGTTGGACATTATTTTCCTTTTTATCCACCCAGCACACAGTTAACTGAAAAACTTTGGTAATTCCATAATTGCAACTGTAATGTAATTACTGAATCACTGGAAAATGTAATGTGATTACAGTAATGTTTTACTTTGTTTCTGACAACGTACTGTCCTGGAGTTTCCAAAACTTTAAACTATGCATTCATTTTATTCTGTTTATCCAGTGCAGAAGACTGCAGCGTAATCCCAGCTGTCACAGGGCGAGAGGCGGGCTGGATGGGCTGCCAGCTGTCGCAGACCTTTAAATTAATTTTACATACTTTCCCACTGTCTTGTATTTGGCAATACCAGACACTGATGCCTTCTTACTGACACATTGTAATAACTTTCTTGATTGCCTTTATATTGTCAAGAAAGTTGTGCTACTGATCTTGTTAACAAGCTAATTGATGCCCGTAGCAACTCTGGTCCATACAGACCTCAGCAAAACCCATACAGAAACTGGAGGATTTCAAGCAGCCAGGGGGAGCCACAAGTGCACTACTCATGCACAGAGGAAAAAGGCGAAGGCTCGATTGTTACTGAGAACATGAACTAAAGAAATGTTAGATAATGATCGCCAAGAGAAAGAGCTGACTCTCAAGCAACCATTCAAGTACACAACAATGTAATAATAGAGTATTGACAGCAGCGCTGAGCGGGGATGGGTAATGTTATCCTCCCCACCATTTGTTACTGTAAACATCAGTTGTGTTGAGATTATGATTCAGTAAGGACATTTTGAACAGACAGATTGTGTGTCCTTGCATGCTGGGAAGGTCTCAGAGAAGAGATGTGTAACACTTTACTCCGATAAGGCTCTCGGTGCGCTCTAATGAAACTGTCCCACTCCAAACATAATATTACCTGCAGGACCAACAACAACCTTGAACATAAATACACGCATCTGCTTTGGGAAATGCAGAGAAAAGAAATGACCGCCTAACGCCATGGATTAAAAGGGAAAGAAAAAAAAAGATACAGATGACTCACGTTACCACTTGAAAACATTTTAAGACGTGAGAAATAATAAGAGCATTTGCATATGACCTTGCAGAATGTTTTGCTTTGAGAATGTATGGCGCTTCTCCGCGCAGGCATCGAATCAGACAGCTTGATTAAACCCGCGCAGACCCCCCGTTGCACGAGGGCGTTGCGTCTCGCGAGTGCGAGCGTACACTCATTTAAAAATCACTTATCATAGCAAATGAGTGTCAGTCAAGGTCTGAGATACACTACAAAGTCATCTGTCACAGTGTCTTTACATTAATCCTTCCACAAAAAGACACATTTCCACCAGAAGCTGTTCTTCACAGGATCTCACATGGTGTTATTTTCACTGGTACATTTCGCTGTGTTTTTGTATAGAAAAAAGTCGACCGGTTGAATGGGTGTATAAAAATAAAGAGCCGGCTAATGGTGTGAAAGTGTTTCACTGTGTCACTAATGCTATGCTTTGGATGAGTCCACAGTGTACACAGTATCTGCTAATTAACCTCCCTTTCTGGCCTCACTTGAGCTCCCACTCCCTGTCACTCTCTTTTTACCCACAAACTCTGGCTGGCTCCGCCGCTCTTCCTCAGTCCCACCTCTTTTTCTGCTCTCTGTCTTACCGTTTTCTATCTCCGGTAATTTGGCCCAAGTTCTTTCTTGTCACCTAACGGATTTCTCTGCAAAGTGAAAAATGACATTTTGGGTCGGGGACTTCAAGGATGGTCAAGTTAATGAATGGCCACCAGATGGCCCTTATTAGGCTAATGTGTTCCCCCTCTCTGCAGCCCCAGTTCTCGCCTGGGGACCTAACTCGCTGGCAGCCTGCATGCGCGTGTGTGTGTACGAGTGTGTGCGCGTCGTTCAGTTAAATCAGGTTAACACGAGAAGATGGAAGGACGAAGCATCTCAGCTGATGGGGTCAACCGTCCACTGCTGTCCCGGTCACTCCAGCGCCCGGCTGACCCCTCGCTCCACCTTTCTCCCCCCCATCTGACAGCCTGACACCAGGCGCCGCTGCACTCTAGGCTGACGTTTACATACAAAAAAAAAATGAAGGATTCAGAGAATGAGCAGCGAGGCCCTTTCCCCTCCGATCTGACAGCACGTTAATTGCCTCATTTATAATCCCTGCTCATCAAAATGAACAATTGTTATAATGTATACATCTACCACAAAGACCTTTGTTAAACTCCAGAGTTATGCTAAATACGGTAATTAATTGAGTTTAATTTATTAGATTGTCGACAGCGTGTGCTGCCGCTGGGCCTTTGTGTTTCTGTAGGTGAACGCTGTAGCTGCGAGGGATGAGAGCAGAGCTGTCAACCTTTTAAATGAGGGCACTCTTAGCTGCTCAACAAGTTACTGGAGGCCTCAACATCTTGTCTCTGTAGCCACCGTGATCCATTATTCAGAGATCCACACGTCTAGCTGTTTGTGTGCAGAATCTAATCAGTTAAGGAAACGTCTTCTCGTGTGTGAATTTTTAACATATCTGGTTGTTGTTTGGGGTGGTGAGCCGATTAGTGCCGCTGCCTCGCAGCAAGAAGTACCTGGGTTTAAATAGCCTGTGGAGATCTTGTGCGCATTTTAATTATTTGTTATTATTAATCTCTCGCTCTTCTCCACATCGTGTCTTTGGTCTTACTTCCCTCCCCTCACCCCCAACCCATCACAGAAGATGGACACCTATCTGTGATGCTGGAGGGTTCTTCCTGTTAAAAGGGAGTTTTTCTTCCTTCATGTCGCCAAGTGCTTGCTCATAGGGTGCTGTCTGATTGCTGGTGTTTTCTCTGTATTGCTGTAGATTCTTTACCTTACCATATTTAAAGTATTGAGGCAACTGTTGCTGTGATCTAGCACAATATAGAGACAATAAAATGTAACTGAATTCTCTCCAGGAACTCTGGGTTCCTCCTTTAATCATAATGAGTTAGGCATGATTGTCTGCATTTCCATCTTAGCCTGCAACAGACTGGTGACCTGTCCAGGTTATACCGTACCATATGACAGGCTCCAGCCCACCTGTGACCCTGACCTGGATAAATAGAAAATATGGATGGAGGATTGTTGTTTATTAGATGCTAATTTGGACCGCTCATTGTGATGGACCAAGAGAATCATCCAAATCTGCAGCCAAACTTGTGAGCTTCAGCTCTTTAATGGGCTGTTTTTGTACAGTTCAACTAAATGTGGCAGCTTGGGCTCGAAATGCTCTGAATCAGGGTTGGGCGTTATGAATGATGGCACGCTCGCCCACTGTTGTGCTTAAGAGGATTTAGTGTAGTGAGGCAAATGCTTGGCAAAAAATAGGGGGTGAAAAAAAAAGAAAGAAAATGGTGAGCAAATGGCGTATACCATGTGTGGCTACAACAGGCCAAAATTACTTCATCGCCCTGCTCTGTTCCTCTGTGCTTGCTCAGGCTCTGTGGGCACTAGTTATAGGTCATCCTCCTACCTCATGCAGTTGGCAGGTGAATCTGGGATCGCGCAGCCTATCACAGACCATCTGAGCCGCTTTTCCATTTTCCTGCTCCCTGCTTACAAATACCAAAATCTAAATGTTGAGATATTAAGCTGTTTTTTTTCCACAGCTCTTTAGTTTGCCGCATGAGGCTCCGTGTTCGTACACAAAGCAGTGCCTGCTGTCAGATCTTTTAAACTGTGTTTTCTTTAAGTGCTTTGCTTATTATATATTTGTAATTAGGAAGATAGTTTTTCTAATTTAAACTAGAGCCACTTTGTTTTCTTTGTTCTAGTCTGGACTCGTTTTTTTTGCTGCAGTTGTTGTTTTTATTTTTTCTTAACTGGCTTTTCCTCCTGTTCTTGCTCCCCTGTTACAATCAGAGCTTGTACAATAAACACATACAATATCAAAGCACATTATATACTACAATGTGTCTACCCCTAATCTAATCAACATTTTTATTTTTATAGTAACAAATGAATGCATCTGTTCAAGGCGAAAGAAAGCAAGAAACTGAATGAGTAGGGTGTCCATTTAGCTGCCTCACTAAAACAGCTTGTTATTAATTACACGTGTACTATTTTTAACTGAGAAGTCTTCTGCTAAAAACTCTGTAGTGCACAAAATGTCTTAAATTATGCACGGACGGTAGCCCTGACATTTGCATACAATTAGCAGAACCACATTGGTATAAAGCAGAGTTTGGGTCTGCTTTTAAATGCACCGCTGGAGCTAACACATCTGTGAGCAGTGAGCCGGCGCATAAATGAAATGCAACTGAATGAGCAATTCACGCGTGAGCTTGGTTACCACAGCAGACGAAATAGGGCAACAACATCATCATTATCCATCACTCTGAACATATAAAACTGTAATAAGGGAGTAGGGTGACCTTAGGCGGGGGCTGAAATTTTCCCGTTCTGTTGGTGTGGTACCGTCAGTTGAGGTTGGGGCATAACTGCTGACGCCACCACATTCCCAGGAATGACAAATGGGAGCTGAATACAACTGGAGGTGCTTCAGGGGACACTGGGGAATGGGTGCGCTGTGAATGGCACAATTGCCAGTTGAGGTTTGGGGAGAAGGAGAGAGGCAAAGCGAAGCGTGAGCTAGACTCAAAGACCCCAAAATAGAAGCGCTGCCTCTCACATCTCCATCATCCCTCTGCCAAACGGGCTTGGGGGTGGGGGTGGGGGGTTAGGAGTCTGCATACATATATACTTACCAAGTGAAAGTGCATCATATCAACAACTCTGAACCACAGTTGCGTGTCAGACAAGACACATCCTCACTGATTCTCAAAGAGCATTTAAAAGTTACATCTACATCAAGGATCCTCAGACTTTCATGTTTCTTTATGCTATAGTTCAATTTAATATTCCTTTTGAGCAAGCCCTTGGCGACAATGTGAAGGAAAAACTCCCTTTTGACAGGAAAAGGGAGTTTTTCTTTTTCCTGTTCCAGGGCGGCCATCTGTCACAACCAGCTGGGGGTGAAGGGAGAGAGACAAGACAAAATACACTGTGGGAGAGAGACAGAGATTAATAATAACTAATGATGAAATGCAGAGTGGTGTACAAACACCATACATCCATCTTCTTCCGCTTATCCAGGGCTGGGTAGCGGGGGCAGGAGCACCTCCCAGAAAGCTATTGCAGCATAACTGAGGGAGGATTCAGAGTCACCTTATCCAGCCCCAGCGACAGACTTTATCAAAAAGGAAAGTTTTAGAGCTCATCTTACGAGTAGAAAAGTAGTCTGTCTCCTGAATCTAAACTGGGAGCTGGTTTCTCAGAAAAGGGGCCTAAAAGCTAAAGACTCGGCCTCCAATTCTACTTTTAAACCCTAGGAACTGTGACTATGAGATGTTTAAGAAGAAATGTGGTCTGATTACTCAAGCCCTTGTATGTGAGAAGAAGAATTTTAAATTCAATTCTGGATTTAACAGTGAGCCAATAAAAAGAGAAGTCAATCTGAGAGAGATATGCTATAATATATTCACTATCTGCTGTGTCATATAAGCCAAAATACACGTAAACAAAACTAAGATGCATATTTAAAGGGTTTTTTTCTGTTTTTACCAAATTAAAAACTTTAATAAGGGCTTATATGTCTTTTTAATATTTTATTAGCAGTATTGACGCTGCATTCATGAACGTCTAGCAAAGCAAAGAGCTGCATGTGCAAGCCCAGCAGCCAAATCAAACCAATCCCTTCTTCTCAACAGCAACTCCTGTTTATTAAACTGACACTAGAAGTAGGCTTTAATTGGTATGATGTCATAAGATGATCTGATGGATTGATGTAAAGCGGCTCTCTAATGTTAGCTGATTAGCCACGTTTGTTTTCAATAAACGATTTTTCTCCTTCTTCCTTGGCTTTTGAGTCTTTTCATTATTTGCAGCAGCACAGATGTGAATCGTTGCTAAAGTAAAGCCCTAACAGGGACTTCTTGTTATCAGAGATCGAACTGGGTGAACCGGCTGCAGTATGAGGATCTCAAGTATGGAAAACTTCTTTTTTGCTCCCATATCACTTTTTTCCCCCATGCTCTGATTTTTAAGCGTTGATTGAAATATCTGTGACTTGAAACAGATGGTTTTGTGCTGCGTTTGTGTGTCAAGTGTTAACCAGCATGTTTTTAACAGTGTTTTGGCCTCCGGCGCCTCTGTGCTTTTCATATATAAAAAAAACCCATAAATAACTGAATTCATCTTCTTTCTTCTTCCCTGTAATTGAAGAAGTACATTACAGAATTAAGGTATTAGCTAAGTGTAGCAGTAAATTGTGTCTCTGCAGCATCTAAATCATAGGGAGGGGAAAAAAACTAAACATTTATTCATGATACTGCCATAATGTCCCCACATTAAAACAGCACACTTGCTCCGAACCAAACATCTCAGTGGAGTAAATGCAATCAAGTGGTTAACAAGTCAAATTAGAAATGTGATAGTCATGTAGATAATTGATGTCAGGCAAATGGCATGTCATACTGCCCGTCTGCAGCGTTCATTACAGCGGTGAGGATCCTGTAACTCAAGTTATACGCTGCCGGAAAATCCTTCCAGTCCCACTTCAATATTACAAGGCGTGATGGGCTAATGCAGTTGGAAGACAGGGGCAAATGAAATGTAACCGAGACAGTAGCTTACCACGCAGAGTGAGACCTTCCCTCATCTCCTCTGCCAAATTGGAGTGGATCATTGTGAGCTCCAGCCTCCCGGTACAAATCACGGGGGACGGAAGAATTCCAGGATCTCCCGGAGACCTCTGCTGTGATGAACGTGCACTTGTGCATGAGTCAAAACACTGATTTAAAATTTAAATCCGCTGGAGTGAAAATAAAAGGCTACTTGGAGTTCATTTACACACTGTAAAATTAATGTTCCTAATATTTCTCTTATATTCGCCCTGAGGCTGCTTCAACCCTTTCTAGCCTGTTAACTAACATCACATATATATTCTGTATCTGCGTGTCCCAGCGGTGCCTTGAAGCAATAGCACATTTATAGTGAGGTAAATATTCCAATCTAAGACACCCATGTTTTTTTATGTCAGTGCCACTGCATGAGGCACTGAATTATATTTGCCCTTTAATCCACATTTTTATTTGATATTTTTGAAAACTTTTGAAAGCCTAATAAAAGTTTAAATAAAGTTCTTACTTATCTAAATTATATGAAAGTTTTCAGTTTTAGGGGATCTTATATTGTTGTAAGTGAAAGTGCTAAGGTCAAAAGATGATTGCATGAGAAAATTCTAAAATCACGTACAAATAAAAATGAGTCAGTCACTGTAAATATATAATTAAAATAGAATTTCATGAATATAATCCACCCAAACTACAATTTTATTCTCAATTTTTCTGCATACACGTGTTAGGTTGCACTATATGATTGAAAGAAATGATGTCAGGTTGCAAAGCGCTTCCAAAAACTGCAGGGACACAAATGGCCACTAGAGGCTTCCTCCAAACTGAGTCAACCCTTAAAGATGCTAAAATACCCATTTCTGATAGTGAAATTCACACGTTTACACCGTGGCATAAAAACATTTAATTTCTCTATAGCTAATTTCTTCTTAAGACACCAAACTGTACTTCTTGACTTCCTCTGTGTTACAGCTCATCCAGGAACTTTGTGCTCGCCTCGAGAAAAATGTAATCCGCTGCTCAAAAAACCCATTAAAACATGACTTGATCATCACAGTTTAGCACAATCAGTGAAACTTCAGGGATATCAGTCAGTCCAGTTAGGAAGCATAAACCATTGTGAAATTATATTATCTGCTTCAGCGTTAAATAAAGTGACAGCAGGCCACATAAAGCCTCATAACTGAATGGTTTTGCAGGTGGTGACCACAGACCATCCCCTCTTCCTGCCCTTACCCCCAGCCAGTTGCGACAGATTGCCGCCCCTCCCTGAGCCTGATTCTGCTGGACGTTTCTTCCTGTTAAAAATATGTTTTTTCTTCCCTTTATTGCCAAGTGCTTCCTCACAGCAGGTCATTTGATTGTTGGGGTTTTCTCTGTATTATTGTAGGGTCTTTACTGTACAGTAGCAAGTGCCTTGAGGCAACTGTTGTCGTGATTTGGTGCTATATAAATACAATTGAATTGAATTGCTCCCTACTTATCCCACCAGACCGATTTTTCTCGAGTTTTGCTTTTTTTTGCTAGTGTCCTTATTACTACTAATAGCATGAAACAGTAGGGAAGTAGATGGAGGAATCTCCTCCCAGATCTAGAGCAGATCATTAGTGAGCTGCTGGACAGTTTGTGGTGCTATTAGGGGATGTCAAATGCAGTTATATACATATATACAATGTCCCAGAGGTTCGCAATTGGATTCAGGTCTGAGAATGTAAGGGCCGGTCAATGGCCTTCTTTTTCTTCTTTTTGCAGGAAGTGTCTACACATTCTGACCACTGACAATAGTCAGCGTACTGTTGCTGAGAGTCTCCAAACTTTTTCATGACTGGATCTGAATCTGATCTGATCTGAGGCGAGAACGATTGTATTCTGCAAGGATGTGCACGAGTACACTTTACACAAATGCATAGTGCATGCATGTATTATTTATTTTTTATTTATATATTTTTAAAAGCATTGTGCTTTTCTGTGGTAATTTGCTGTCACGTAGCCATGGTAACACACTGGGATGAGTTAGTATAACTTTAACTGTAATAACACAGAAGGCCAATATTCAACTGAGTTCAGGTTTGTTTATACAGCACAGGACCAACAATGACAGCAGTCACCTCAAGGCGACTATATATAATCATATATAACCTTCTGCCTCTGTATTACAGCAACCTCCAGACAGCATGAATAGGTCACAGGTGTGATGCATGTGCACATGCAGACACAAACACACAATCATCCCAAGCTTTTCTTGTTTTCATCTTGTTTTTCTTGCAATGAAAAAGAACGAACTACAGGGCGTCATCACACTGTAAATACTTGAGTGTGATGACACATGTATCAGAATATAACAGCATGCATCAGCTTAAGATTCTTATTATCAGGTTCGTATTTGTGTTTCAGTACATTTACATCCACACTCCCGGCTACGCGGGAAGCTTTCAGGTTGACCTTGAACGTGCGTCTGGAAGGACAAACACCTCTACGACTCTAAAGAGGCTCGGAGAAGAAAAGAGCTGAACCTGTTAAATGCTGCAAATGTAATGTGGCAAATACATTTTGGAGGGAGCCTCTCAGCTGAAGAAAGGATACATTTTTAACCGTTTTGTAACGGCGGTTATTATTGAAGGCAGTTTTTCGCTACCATCTGTCACCGCCGTGTGCGTTGGGGGACACGCGCTATAGATTGTTTGTGATTGCGCTTGCATGTGTGAATAACAGCGAGGACTGAGAAGTGAGGCTCTGAAAAGTGCACTACAGTATGCATGAGTGTATTTCGTGCAGGTGTCAGATGGAATAAATGCAATCGCTTTTGTTTCTGAGCAATGCCGAGCCATGTTAACATGCACGCGGGGCTACGGCAGACATATGTTTCCTTAAAAAACACTGCATACATAACATTTGTAAGAAAATAAGCTAGAGGCTACAATAATTTACTGGCTCCAACCAGTAAGGAAAGCAAGCGTGCGTGTGTTTGTGTGTCTCTGTTTTTTTTCTGAATGGACAGGTGTATGTGTGGTTTTATGGTGATGAGCTGTCTGAGTGTGTTCTGTAGACAGCACCTCAATGTTTATGCAGTGCTGATAGTCTCCGGGAAAACATTGGGGAAAGAGTGCTGCTTGATATTTATACACAGCAGCCATACCGTCTGGCAATGATGATGGCTCCCTCATGGCTCCAAAAGACAGCAATAAACCCAGAGAAAGCATGAGCGAGGCAGAGTGAGAAATAGAGTGGGATATGTGGAGTGCAGTCGAAGAAGTCAAAACACGGCAGCTCTTATGAAGGATTTGAAAAAAGAAAAGAAAAGAAAAATGGCTGCAGTGCTAAAGTGAAACCAGTTCAGGTAGTTGAGCAGAGTTTTGAATGGCTGGTCCTCATCAGAGATGGGGATTACTTTACTCCCCATCAGTTACTTTTTTCAAGTAACGAGTAAAGTAAGGGATTACTATTGCAAAAATGGTAATTAGATTACCGTTACTTTCCCGTAGCAACGCTGCGTTACTGCGTTACTAAAACCGTGATTTTTTGCGAGAATGTCTCATGACAGTGACAACAGCTGTGTGCAGATCAACAATGGATAACATATGGAGTACGGGAGAGAGTATGAGCATGCAGCGTTTAAAGCGTGGAAGTACTGACCTTACTTTAAGTTTGATTCCATAAAAAGTGACAAAAACATTAGTGTCCGTTGTGCGTGGGAAGAAAACTTCTTTTTACAGCGAAAAAAAACCCCTAAACTTCCAAGCAAGCAGCGAGTGCGCTACGATGTAATGGGAAATTCACAGAGAAACTCGCGGATTCTTCAACTGACCGCTGCGGCAACCTGCACCAGGGTAAACCTCCGCCTACCCTACTCCTGCTTTACAGGCGAAAATAGAGCAAAAGGACCGCTAGTCTTTGATGTTATTTATTTTCTGTTGTGTTTTACTTGCATCTATTTGAAAGAGTGAGTGTAAACACAAAAAATATATATATTTTATGTGCTGGAATGTGCTGAAAATAGGTTTAAATATTAAACAAATTTTTTCCAGTCAGAGAATGTTGCAAATAATTAAATTTTTGCTTGATGCATAAAGTTAAAAGATTAAAACTAGTAAAACAAGTTTGAAAAAGAGACTTTTCCATTTGATTACATTTCGTATGATGGATTATGTAGAAAAAGTAGAATTGGGCTGAAAGATCTATTGCTCTATCACCTATTCAGGTTGTAAATCGTGTTTTTAAAAAGTAACTAAGTAACTAAGTAATTAATTACTTTTGAAAATAAGTAATCAGTAAAGTAACAGGATTACTTTTTGGGGGAAGTAATCAGTAATTAGTTACTGATTACTTTTTTCAAGTAACTTGACCAACACTGGTCCTCATTGTGTTAACCTAACACAGCAAAAAGGATTAATATTATAAATGAGAAGTAACATTTCTCTATAAAGAATAAGATGGACTTCCACTGAGCAGGCATCTCCGGGTCTTATCTTTGACAGAAATGAGTCCACTGTTTTTCCTGCAGCACATAAAACAAATATTTGCTCATCTTTAAAATCTCATATCAAGCACAACTACAGCAGTCCAAGAGTTGGGCCTAACATTCTTTCAGAGTGGCGAAGAAGGCTGATGTCATGCAGCCATCTGTCACACTGGTGGTCCAAACCTCAGCTGGAAGTGGACCGGCGTGATCCAGACTGGCCCAGCCAAGGCGAAGCCCACCTGGTGGGCATTTAGTACAGTTTCACTCTCCACCCCTGCAGTGCCAAGGGCACTGGCTGTTACAGCCTGCCACTATTGATCCTTTTGGAGACCGAGCCTCGGTCTCGCTTCAGCAGTGGCAGGTAACCAGGCACCAGATGGCCAAAGAGACCACCGCCCACACACGGGCACCCACATATGCACAACCAAATAAACAAGACCTGATTCAGATCACTTTTACATAGAAGCCACAGCAAGCATATGGTCTGTGGCTTGTACGCACAACTTTTGTACACATTTATTTTTTGTTTTTGACACCAATACAACTATTCACTGCATGTTTTTGCACAGTCACAGTACTGGTAGTGTTTACCTTTTTTGTATTCATTTGTTACTATTTTTAGAAGTAGAGGCTTTAGAAGTCAGTTCATAATTATCAGCATGATCACAGCAACAAGACCCACTGTTTATCCCCACATTCATTCACACTTATTAGCCAATACGCTGGTGAGAAACAGCACCCCACTGGCTGCAGGTTATTTAAGTCCTGTAGAGGAAACAGCAACAAAATGTGTCAGTGACAGCATGGGAGCTGCGTAATTTAAGCTCCTAATTTCAGCAAAAAAGTCACGTCCAGGCCGACTGAGCTAACAAAGATGAAACTGACCATAGTGAAGTTCACAGGATGTTTCATGTCCTCGTTTATTCATTATTTTGCAAGATTAAAAGAGTTAAACGTGTCAGCTAATGAGCACAGTGTGACCCAGCACGTAGTTAAGCAGTTTTCCACTAATAACACTAATATTCACAATTGTAACGTGCGCCTTAACCTTGAATATTTTTTTCAGGGTCCAATTTATCTGAAAATTCACAGACTCCAAATTATTCATCCAAGTCTTCATTAAAGGTTATGTCTATAATTGTGCTTCTTAAGTATGATAAAAATATATTCAAGCAACATGATTCACTTTTTTCATTTAATAAATATAACTCATGCAGGTTTTATGTTCGCTCAGCCTTCTTTGCTTTTATTTGCATGTATGTGGCCATGAGGTTGCCTGTTAATGTACAAATATCACAGTGCAAAAATACAAGAGAAAGTCCGCCAAAAAAGCTTGCATTAGTAGAAGTGGTAATATACAGAAGGTTTGATTTGTGTATATTATTTTCGATGGAAATACTTCAGTTCCAGTGCAGCAGTATGATTGAGGATCATGTAGGAACTTACAACATTTAACACTTTTTCAACATAGCTGTGACTTATGTTGCTAAATTAGGCAGACTGCTAAGCAGACTGTGTACAAAGGATGGGCAAAGCTAGTGTGATGTCACGCGTCGCTCTGTGAACTCCTGTGTTGAAGACTTAAGTTTTGCCAGCGTCATGTTGTTTTTTTGGAGCCAAAAAACAGGTGGAGTGCTAAGTTATCAGCTAGTGCTAGCAAGCGTCAATAGATATGTGCATCCAGACTGTATGAGTGCATCACACAGATAGTAATAGCTCCTAAATATGATGTTACATGAGCTTTCATGGCTGCTTCCAACCTTTAGTGAGTGCAAGGCTACAGTAGTATGATGGTGAAATTTGGCTAATGGGGGAAAAAAGGGATTTTTCCTAATTATACCTAAGTTTACAGTTACCCATGAACACCAGGCTGCTCTATATGAGGTGCCGTAAGGGACATTATTACTGAAACGCTCTCACACACACTACTGAAACGCTCTCACACACACTACTGAAACGCTCTCACACACACAACTGAAATTTTAGCTCTCACACACACTACTGAAACGCTCTCACACACACAACTGAAATGCTCTCACACACACAACTGAAACGCTCTCACACACACTACTGAAACGCTCTCACACACACTACTGAAACGCTCTCACACACACTACTGAAACGCTCTCACACACACAACTGAAACGCTCTCACACACACTACTGAAACGCTCTCACACACACTACTGAAACGCTCTCACACACACTACTGAAACGCTCTCACACACACTACTGAAACGCTCTCACACACACTACTGAAACGCTCTCACACACACTACTGAAACGCTCTCACACACACTACTGAAACGCTCTCACACACACTACTGAAACGCTCTCACACACACTACTGAAACGCTCTCACACACACTACTGAAATTTTAGCTCTCACACACACTACTGAAACGCTCTCACACACACAACTGAAATGCTCTCACACACACAACTGAAACGCTCTCACACACACTACTGAAACGCTCTCACACACACAACTGAAACGCATTTCCGCTGAACAGGAAGTTGTTTCCTGACAAGGAAACTGATGGAAAAAGTGGTATATTTCAAAACACTACAAGGATGTCTACTCAGCAACCTGCTAGTACAGCAGTTCCCAACCTTTTTTGTGCCACGTAAACAATATAAAAAAAAAAAAAAGATAAATACCATGAAAACCATAAATTTTAAACTCAAGCCTCAACTCTTGCGACCCGGTACCAAACGACTCACAGACCGGTACTGGTCCAGGACCTGGGGGTTGGGGACGGCTGTGCTTGCAGCCTAAGTGAAGCAGCCGCATTACTTAACAATATTTTAGCTTCCTTGAATCAAGGAATGGATTCAAGGTGCAACAGGGAATTCGGCAATTATGTCCTGTTTCCCCTAAGCTTTTTATATTGGCAACTCAGTTGTTAACACTATTAATCAAAAATTCTAACGACATACAAGGAATATCAATTTTTAATAAAGACTTCAAAATAAGTCAATTCACAGATGATACATCTATGTTTTTGAAAGATAAATACATGGTAGAGAAAACTAAAGCTTCTCGTTTATCTCTCAGTATCAAAAAATGTGAACTTCTCCCGATTCATACAAGCTCTGACTCCTCAATAGCTTTGGTTAGAGTTGAATCTAAAGTTAAATATATAGGGCTGATAATATCTAAAAAACCCAATTAGCAGAAAAGACACCAATATTTCTAACTGTATCATCGAGATGAAGAAATCACTTAGCCACTGGTTAAGCAGAGACCTCGCTTTTTTTGGCAGAAAAATCCTATCTAAAGCTGAAGGCATCTCCAAATTGATTTATCCTTGTCACTCTCTATATATCTCCTCTAAAAGCATTAATAAGGCTAACAGTTATTTTCGAATTTTTGTGGAGGAATAAAACCCATTACATAGAAAGATATCAGCTTGTGAAGGAATACAATAAAGGTGGTATCAAAACTCCAGAATTAGAATTTATGGATGGCACCCTTAGAATTAAATGGTTAAAATCTTGTCTGTCACAGCCTGACTCTACTTAGCTCCACATCCTATGATCCTTGTTTAATAAAATAGTATACAGGATTAGACTTTATTTTGAAATGTGATTTTGCGGTAAATAAAATCCCCATAAAGATATCAAACTTTCCAAAACAGACTGTGCATTTTTGGGAAAATGAGATTTACCCACAACTTCTCCCCATAGTTCAACCTTATGGAATAATAGGGTAATAACACTTAATCAAAAATCAATTTTCAAGAGTGACTGGTTTGAACAAAAAGATTATATTCATAACAGATTTGTTGGATGATAACGGTGTAATTCTAAGTTACCCAGACTTTTCAGAAAAATATTGTCTAAACTGTTCTCAAAGAGAATATAACAAATTTTGTGAACTGGTCCCACTGCCTCTGCTTCATTTGATTAAAATTTTTATGATATACAATAATTTCTCATCAGTGCTCCCAAATTTATTGCTAGGGCAATGTCAGCTGTTTGATAAAAATGCAATAAGAAATTTGTTAGTAGTTTCTTCAAAGACAAAAATATTTCATAGTTACAACAGAATGGTTACATTGCATGGTTCTAATTTAGTTATTTCATATACACTGGATAAAGCATACTAAAAATTTATGAAATAGCCTATTCTACCTAAAGTTAAAGAAACACACTTTAAAAAAAATTAATCCTGTGGCAGAATTTCTAAAAAAAAGAGATTTGGCTTTGAGGTGGATCAGTGTTCTTTTTGTACTGATGAAAATGAAACCCTAGAACATCTTTTTTTTTTCTATGCCCTATCACACAATGTATTTGGTGCAACTTAAAAAATTGGATTTTCCTAAATATTAATGATGTGCCACTATTTGAATTACATCATAATTTTTTTTATATGGATCATCTGTCTCAGACATTATTAACATCATCATACGTTTGAGTAAATATCATATCCATTGTGTTAAATGGAGGAACGCTAAGCCTTCTCTCCCTGGTTTTATTGATGATTTTAAGATATTTTTTTCTTTTCTAAAAAAGACAAAAAGCACATATGCCAAAAAAAACAAAAAAAAAACAGGATAATGCCCGTCTCCTGCTATTCTAAATTTTGACTTATGCTGAGGCTAATATATTTTTAAGTAATGCAGCTGTCTCACTAAGACTAAGCTGTCTAACTTATCGTTCCATGATTCGATTCAATTCGATTCGATTGAATTCAATTCAATTTGATTCTGGGAAATTTTGACAGTCAGCAATATTATAATTCAGATCAGTACATTTACATATTTTTGTATCTAAAAAAAGGAAGCTGACACAAGCAAGACTTTATCAAAGGTGTAAGCGTCACAGTAGATGCCTTTGTGTAAAAGTAGCTGAAGATAAAACACAGAAAAACATGAAGGTGATTTTTCCTGGCCTGGGATTTTATAAAAAATATTCTGCAGTACATCAAAAACGAAAGAAAACCATTAATCAACATATGAACATTACCTCTGACGTTCCAGCGGTTTTATTAGACACACGGCTAAGCGTTTTGCATTTTGCATAATTTTTAAATGTTTAAATTTGTTCAGTATTGAACGGCAGAAATAAGATTTTCTTTTCGGAAGTATGTAAAACGAAAAAAAAACAGCGGCCGACAGCGCTGTAAACAACAGTAGACTTGTGCATAACAAGCAAGCGAATAATGCAGAAAACAGATTTTTAGACGGGAAACAGTTCTTGAAGTACAGAGAGAGAGAGAAAGAGAGAGAGAGAGCTGTGCATGATGTGTGATTTTATCGTGGTGGAAGCAAAACAGTAAACGTCAGAGGGAATTCATGACGATGTTTATGTGAAGCGCAGTTTGGATCTTCTTTTGCTGCTGGTTCAGTCAATATTGTTTGGAGAGAGATCAAACTAACAGCTTTAGAATCTGCGCAAAAACGGCGTGAAAACAAAGCGCGGACCGCCGACAGATCAGAATCAGCCAGCTGTTGGCTTTCAGCCCCGACCGTGTCCGTGCTGTCGGGTGAGAAAGGCGACATCCCATTGATTCTGATCCGCGGGTCCGCGCTGTGTGTTTACGTCTTTGTGCAGAATCCGTGTTCCTGCTCTCATTTACTGTTTTAGCTGTTTGGTGGTTGTTGAAATTTTGTGCGGTTTCACCTGAGATTCTGGCATTTCGGGCAAAATTAATTTATATTAAAAAATCGATTCAGGATTTTAATGAATCAATTTTACGTTATCCAAGCCAGAATCGATTTTAATTGATAAATCGATTATAAAAACCCACCCCTAACTAGCAGGTTGCTGAGTAGACATCTGTGTAGTGGTTTGTTTGAAATCTACCACTTTTTCCTTCAGTTTCTTTGTCAAGAATTAACTTCCTGTTCAACTGAAATGCCTTCCTGTTCAACTGAAACGCCTTCCTGTTCAACTGAAATGCCTTCCTGTTCAACTGAAATGCCTTGGTTTTTCAGTAGTGTGCGTGAGAGCGTTTCAGTTGTGTGTGTGAGAGCGTTTCAGTAGTGTGTGTGAGAGCTAAAATTTCAGTAGTGTGTGTGAGAGCGTTTCAGTAGTGTGTGTGAGAGCTAAAATTTCAGTAGTGTGTGTGAGAGCGTTTCAGTAGTGTGTGTGAGAGCTAAAATTTCAGTAGTGTGTGTGAGAGCGTTTCAGTAGTGTGTGTGAGAGCTAAAATTTCAGTAGTGTGTGTGAGAGCGTTTCAGTAGTGTGTGTGAGAGCGTTTTAGTAGTGTGTGTGAGAGCTAAAATTTCAGTAGTGTGTGTGAGAGCGTTTCAGTAGTGTGTGTGAGAGCGTTTCAGTAATAATGTCCCTTACGGCACCTCATAGCTCTACTCCTATCTAACATCACCTGTTACTGTAGGCAGTACTACCGTCACTACACTGTCCAGTCTTCTAATACTACTTAAACACAAATTACCATAATTTGTTTTTCAAGATTTTTCAAAATGCATCAGCAGATGATTTTAGCAATGCTTCATGTACAGACCCACCATCTGATTACAAAAATTCCAACGTGGATTAGTATGATACATGTAGCTTTAGATTTCCATTTTTATCAAAAGTCACTTGCGATTCAGTCCCTACTTTTAAAAATAACCTTTAACCTTCCTCTTGTGTTAGCTTTCTGTTATCATCTCTTATGTTAACGGGTCAGTTTTGACCTGTGAATTAAAACAGCTATAAAATACACTAAAAACAATAAGTTATCATCCAATTTGTTTCTCATCTCTTGGTTACCTTGTTAGGCTTCCTTATCCATGAAATGTTGGTTTTAATACTTTTGGTGTGGGCCTCTGGGTCTTTTTTTGTCACTATACCCCTCGATTTCAATTAAAAAAAATTGTAAAATTAACCTCAAGAGAATCATATTAATAAATAAAAGGTTTTTGTGTTACCTGACTATTACTGAAACAATAATAACCTCTCCTGCCATTTTTCACGTCTTTCATCTCTGAACTTGTCACATATGCACTTTTTCCCCACTCTAAAAAATACACACCGCACGACATTTGTAGCTAGCAGACGGACTGCGATCAAAGCTGCACAGAAACACCTAATGTTTGTAATGTTTGGTTGCACTTGTTAGACTGCATTTTAAATGACCGACCACTTCAAAACAAGTTATAATTTTCATACTCACTCCCAGTCTGTAGAGCTAACTATATCCTGAAGTACTGTAAACACAAATTTACTGACGTCAATATACATAAATTTAGCTAACCTAGGCTAAGCTAAGCTAAGCTAAAATAGTGTTTATCAGGCCTACAGTTGGAAAAATGCACAAAATAAAAAGCATGATCAAGAGGTAGCAGCATAGACATCCACCTGTCATACAAAGAAACCACGCCTCACATAATGCATACTTTAAGGCTTAATTCAAATTAAATATATAGTGACATATATAAAAAATTCAACCCCTATAAAGCTGTCATGGTGTAAATATGCAATAGATATAAAATATATTTTTAATCAGACTTTAAACATCTTTATTTGTGCTGTAAGAATGTGCATTTTAACAGTGGGGATTAATTGGATTTGACTCACTTTTGCAGTCAGCCTCATGTGGACATTTGAGTAACTGACATTTTTGGCATTTGTGTTGTTTCAGCTCCAGGGCTTGACACTCAAACTACAATCTCTCTAAATATAGAAAAATCTATTAAAAAAGACATGAAATACAAGTGCATCAGAAGAAGCTGTGTACTGTATATCTTTATTATGTGCTATGTACATCATTTACAGTATAATACAGCAACAATATAGGGTTATGCTACACACTCAGGATTGCACAGTTTTAGAGTTAGGCCACAGCGGTTGGGTACCGTGGTTATGAGACATAACAGTAAGTACAGCATACATCTTTGGCTCCATTGAAATAACAAAAGCATGAACACAGACAATGCAAACTTTAGTCCACAGGAAGTACTGACTAAAAAAAAAACAGAAGGAAAGAAAAAAATCCATGTTTTCTTCATATTTGAGTTGTGTTTCAGGTTAATACAACAACACAGCCCTGAATTCAGTCAAAATGATTTTCCCACGTGGGATGTGCCTGCGCATACGGAAATAATCTGTGCATACACCAAGGGGATCACAATAGCGAGAGTAAATTCTAATTCATTCTCTAACTGGCATCATTTCTCCCAGCCTATTAATTTGCGGTAAAATTAAACTAGTCCTCATTTTGCTGGGCTTGTTTTCCGATTGAGGCTGCCTCTCTGCCTCCTCGCCTGGTAATACAGAATCTCCGATTCTCCTCCCACCAACACAGCGGCGGTCACGGCCTACAGAGCGTCGGGTTGAGGGACGGAATACAGAGAGAAACAGAGGAGACGAAGATTGGATGAAAGATAGATGGGGAAAGAGAGCAGTAAAGAGCGAGTGGGAGAGAGAGGAGGGGAGTGACACGGTGAGATAGAGCAAGAGAGAGGGGAGCCGACAGAGAGATGGATGCAGCAGGGTCGCTGAGGTGAGGAGATGGTGTAATGATTAGATCACAGATACCCTTGAGCCTTCCTCCCGTCCCTCCTGCCCACAAAAAAAAAGAAAAGAAAAAATCTGGAGGCACACTTGGAGGAGAGGAAAGCCTGCAGCTGTAAATGGCCCCGCTGTCAGAGTTCATCTGGGTGGAGGAGGGAGAGCAGGAGTGGATTACCAGAGTCTGCGATTAGAGGAGCCCACTCCAGCTCTCCAGTTCTCCCCAGACGGGAGAGAGGTGTGCTCCTTCTGCAGCACAACTCTCTCTCACTCTCCGATTTCTTAAAGATGTTACAAATCTCATGTTTGACTGTTCGGAGACAGCAGTCGCGCTGGAAAGCAGGAGGTCCTGAAGGCTCTTACTTGACGAGAAGTTTCTCGAACATCAGAAATGATCAATACACGTCAAAAAAAATAAAAAATAAAAGTCATGGTGGTATCTGCCCAAGGAGCAGTTTAAACAACCCTCCTTTTGTACTGATACTTTGGGCTTGTCTTTCAGAGCTTCCTCTGTTTCTCACGCTCGCAGCAGCACGTCTGAGCCTGCTGCCAGCTGTTTCCTTTAATATCTTCACCTCCTAATCAGATGATGTCATGCCCAAACTTTTGCAGAGTGAGAAGTGGCTGCTAGGCTGTGTTTAAAATGCTTCCATCTAGTGGTCACTTAATGACACTGTTGATGAGCAGAGGACAGTGTGTTGGGTAGGCAGGGAGACGGCACAAACATATGACAACGCGATCCTTCGGTCTAGTTCTTTAAGAAAACGTCTGCATATAAAACACATTTCTACTACATATCATAAAAGGCGTGGAGAGACGGCGCTGACAAGGAGTTATTAATGACTTTCAACTATAATGGCTCCATTAAGCGTATATAAATGCCTTGCTTCATAATAAATCGTTACTTAAATTCAGGAAATATGATCCTCAGTGGCATCACCGCAGTGCAGACGTGACAGTGGAAGGGCTAGCTCTGACTGGAAGGATTGCCCTGCGGGCTGATTCTCGAGTTAGCTGAAGAGCGATGGTTTCTTTCATCTCGTCAAATCAATACAAACTCTGAAAACTCAACGTCTACAAGAGAATTTCACCATAGTTTCCACTTAAGCTGCTTAAGTAAGGAAAAGTAAGGAAAAATGAAGAAATGCAGACAAACAACAACTTACTAGACATTAAAGGACTAGTTCAAAGTAGTGTTTTGACCATCCTTACATAATACATGCGATGTGGACTGCTCTATGACAGGGCGATTGTGAGATAAAGACATCACCAACCATCGATTAAATAAAAGTTTCAGTATGTACACATTGAAAAATAGAAAAAAGACATGATTTGAGGTTACAGCCAACAAATATTTCATTGCTAAACAAAGCTACACAAAGCCAGCTACTGAGGAGTCCTCCATGTCCAGCCTCCGTGCATGAGCACTATGTTGGATCTGTGTCCTCTGGCACCTTTCTCCTTTCTGCCGTTGATGTTAACATTAAAAGCCTGCACAGCTTGCGTCCCTGTGAAGGTTTTTATTCCTTCAAATGTGGGAAAATCCGCTTTTACTTTTACTAAGGAGGCATTGTGCACAACCGGGGTGAGGGCGGTGGGGGAAGGCAGATATAAGCGTGACAGAAAGGTTTCTAAAAGATGACGTTAGTCCTTCTAGACTACTTAAAATATATATTTTTAATATATTTTTCTAATCCATTTCTGTGAGACAGGTGTCGGTGGTAGTAAAGCCTCTCCTGGTCGACCAGTGCAGCCTCTGTAACGTAATCAGCCGTGTTTATCAAACCTGCACACGATGAAACTGGAACAACAGCCCAAAACATGCTAAGAAACGATGAGACGATAAACTGGGGAAGAACAAGGCTGGGGCTGTGTATGTGCTTTTCTTTTCTGCCGTTCAGCGCTAAGGTAGCAGTTGGCTTCCAGGTAGCGTGGTTTGTCCCCTCCCACTTCCACCGCCACCACCACCCCCGACGAGCCGCTAATGCCTCCAATAAGATAAACCCTTGGCGGATGGGCTCTTGTTGACAGAGCTGCCACCGATAAGAGCGTGGGGATCGCTAACGGCCAAGACAACTAAAAAACATGAGAGGCTGGTCTGGAGATAAAGAATGTAGGAGGTGGAAGGAAAATAGGAACAACAGCAATCAATTGCTGGCACTGTGCAGCGATGCTATCCGACACCATCCCTCTCTTACATCTCCTGGAAGAGTGCGTGTGCAAGTGTGCGGCGATAATAGTCTGAAGGGAGAGGAGAGGTGGGTGGCGCGCGCGTGTGTGTGTGTATGAATCTAGGTCATCAAGTCATCAATATCCACCTGCATTAGTGGAAAAAAACAGGCAGGCAAGGTCAAAACTGACTGAAATCCCTTCAGACATGAGGATGAAAGCAGAAAAAAAGAAAAACTGAAGAGTCTCCCAACTCTCAGATGACTCTATTCCCACACGGAGCGATAAGGGAGGGGGGTGTAGATGGATGAATGGATGAGCGGATGAATGGAAGAGCGGCGTTTAAGTATCTGATGCTGACAGTTCAGGCAACGGCCGACTTGGCAAGCGGAAACAGGTGGGAGTTGTGGCGCTGCGGCTGGCTAGGGCAGGGAGGAAGGAAGTGGAGGATGAATTATGGATGGACGGATGAAGTGAGGGGGAGAGGTGGAGGGGGTTGGGGGGGGTGTCTGGCGAAGACCTGTGCCCCGCTGACAGGCAAGCTGCTAGTCGGTGGAGTCGCTTAGCCACACAGAGTCAAGCAGAAATGACTGTGCATCTCTGCATCTGCAGCGTGCTATAGCCCTTTCCTCTCCCAAAGGCTTCCGGGATGGTTTTAGGCAACAGGGCACCGTGGAGGTGAGCGAAGCCGTCTGCTTCACTCTGAAAAGTAACGCGCGAGCAGACGGGGGTGCAAAAGCTCACTCAGTCACTGTCATGAGATCGGTTTGCTTACTCCACCGCTGCCCTTCTTCTTTTACCTTCCTCTTTTTTCCCTCACGCGGGCCCTTTCACTCCTCGCACTCTTCAACGTATGTGGATGGAAACCAGCCCACCTGAGGGGGGAAAAGGGACTGAGATTAGTAACCAGACAGGGGTCGAATGTCGCCATCAGTCATCATTTTCTCAGTCCGCTTTAGCTGTTGCTACTTCAGACACTTTGCAGATGTAACCAGGACTCAGAAAAGAGCTGTTGCTGCTGCTTTGATGCCTTTCTACTGCCCTGTCCAGCTCTCCTCATTTAAAGCCCACCTCCTGGTATCTCCTCCATGCTGATGAGTGTGTGCTGGAAAGCACAGCAAACATTTTTAACAAAAGCACATATGGATGCGCCATCTTGGAGGAGCTGGACTACCAGTACAACCTGAATGGTTTGCAAGCACCATCAAACGCCGTCAGCAGTTACGAATCTAACAAAAAGCAAAACTAGGGAAAAACAGTCAGAAGGGATAAGGACAAAGCCACGGTTTGTCGTCACCACTTCCAAAACGATTCCCTTTTTTGGGGCGTTTCCTCTCCAGTGCAGCTGTGTTCACTTGGCCTTGTGTTATACTGAGCTGATCAAGTGTTTCTGTCACGGTCATCCTCGTCTTTAAACGCCACAGGTCTGGGTCTGTGTTTACATCCTCCTGTTTTAGTGCTATTGTGATGGTTTCCTTCAGTTTTGTGAAACTGAGTCAACACCTATGACATGTCATAAAACCACACATAATCAACTGATCATTTTACATATCTGTCTACAGTAGGTCAGTGGCAAAGGGAACAAATAACGGGGTAACTGACTTTAAAGAAACTTTATAGCATATTTATCTGCATTACGCTCAGAAAAAATGTTTAAATCAGCACATACCAGACGAGATGCATGCAGATACTGATTGGCCAATAGCAACTTGGTAAAATTAACAAAAACTGTTGTATTGCTTTAATGATGTGATATTATTGTTCTGATATATTAGAATTTTAAATAGAAAAGAGCCAACAAAAGTAATACCAACTGTTTTTACTGGCTGTTTGCCCTAAAGAGACACTAGCAGCACTTCACAGACTCTTCTCCCCCTCCTTAGTTTTTTTAAGTGGCATCAGTGCACACGTCAGGCTTAGTAAAAGTGAAAAGCTCCATTTACCGCAGCTGTTCACTTCACACTCGCAGCACAAACACATTATTTACACACAAGCACGCACTCAGCCCGCCGCTCGCCGCCGAGCTAAACTCCAGCCACGAGTGGGAGTCGACGCACAGATTTCCTGCCTTTTCGCTCAGAATTTAACACCTGATTAGAGAGCGCTCCCGGCATTGGGAAAACGTATGCATTTAAGTGATATAAGAGCAGCAAATGAATCCTTCCAACAGGATATGTGGAAACATAAATACTGCACACAACTGACTAATGAAAAAATAGACTGAGTCTGAACAGCCCCTTCCAGGTACCCACAGACAAAAATATCTGCCAAATTTTTCTTCTGCAAAACGCCCGCTTTTACTGCTACCCAAAATTGGATTTAAGAATTTAGCAGCTAGAATCATTTCAGAGTGAAGACTGCTAATACAAACTTCTGTGCCTTGATTAAACAATACTGACAGATACGTACTTTATATCAAGGTTGATTGTTTTTAAAGGAGAATAATGGCATGCTGCCCACCAACATGGGGATTTTGGGGGATTTTTAGAAAAAGATGATATCCTGGAAGGCAAAACCAAGCCCCCCCTCCCACAATTTGCCATTGAGCACCTTAAGGTTTCCACTCACCCTGCCGTTGACCTCGCCCCTCCACCAGCCATTAGCTCCCGACTTGGTGTAGATCTTAACCACGTCTCCCTCCTGCAGAGAGAGCTCCCGGGTGTCGCGTGAGCTGAAGTCGTACCGCGCTATTGCCACACCGATCACTTTGGGGGTGAACACTGCAGGGAGAGAAAAGAAAATGACAGGGATGCAAAAGAGGACAAAAAAGAGAGAATGTGCTCATCCACGGTTTATGCTGACGACGAGTTCAAACACATCGGTTGCAACATGTAGACGCTCATACGGACAGAGAGGTGGAGAAGCCTGGAGTTACACACGTCTAACTTTGACACCTACAGGTTTCTTTTTGGTCACCGATTTTATTTGTCTTCCTTTCACACAAAGATAGAAAGGACCTTCACCGCCCCTCCCCCACAGCGTCAATACAATTCCAGCGTCTCTGATCCTTTCATCTAAAGTATTCAAGAAAATAAAACCACAGAGCAAATATAATGACGGAAAAGTTTTAATTACGCAGCCAAATTCAGCCAGCTGTTCTTCATAAAACTAGCTAGAATCTACTATGAACAAAAGGAACTATTTTATGTAAAAAACTGCCAATTTTGTACATAAAGCTGGAATTTCAGCCAGGTAATTTAACCTCTGGCGACTTTGTACAAACTCACTACTCTGAGTGTAAGAGCTTTAGAGCCATAGCTTTAGCTTTAGCAGGGTTCTGACAGCAGTCTGTGTTAGACTACATGTCTCCTGTTGAGCAGACAGCGGCGTGAGAGACACATGTGGAGCAGGCTAGCTAGCTCCATCCTACCCCTGCCGGCTCTCTTCCCTTTCAGGCGCTGACCGGTGGTCCGACTGGGCAAAGCTGACATGTGGAAATGGAATGTCAAACCTCTACAAGCTGGCCGTAGGGATAGAATATCTAATATAGAGGAGCTCTGTGTATTTGGACACTTCCACCTTTACTTTGACAGACAGACCTGGACAAGCACACACAAAACCCAGCCACATACCAACTGTGGAAAACATCTCACACACTCTACTCTTTTTCTTAAAGGTGCACCTCACACACACACAAGCAGGCACATGCAAAAATGTGGACACACATCGTACAAACGTGCAATTTGTACAGAATGGCATGTATGTGCGCAAAACTACATAAGAGGTGAGACGGTTCAATGAGAAGCTACATGAAAGATGGAACAGGCCCAGATCTTCATGCAGTGACGCAAACGGACAGCCAGCATTCCCGAGCAGCCATCAACAGGCGAGGTGAAGAGAGAAAGAGACCCAGTGTTAAAGTGACAGGCAAAGACAGGGAGAGAGAGAGAGAACCAATACCTGTACCTGACCAGAAGGGAGCAGAGGAAGGAGGTACAAAGCTGTAGCCGGCAGGAGTTAGAAGAGAGAGGCCGCAGAGCAATGGGGCTATGGCAGGGCGGAGGCAGTGCAGGCCAGGCAGGGGGGGTGGAGAGATGCAAGACGGGGAAGAGGAGGGCAGGAATGGGTAGGGATGGAAGAAGAGAGAAGCAAAGGAGAAGGAAAAAAAAGCATGTTTTGTAAAAATATTTTGATCTTACTTTTCAGAGGTATTTAAAAAAAAAAAAAACACAGTCGCTGTTTGATGAAAAATAAATGATGACAGGCACAGGGGGAGAGCCAGTGAGACTTATCTACACAGCCACTGGAAGCAGCTCTTTCACTGATGTTCGGTGGTTAATTAATTTGTGCCCCTGAAAGTATTTACTGTGTTTTTGGAACTACAATTATAATTCTAATCTTTTTTTCTCCCAAACTCAAATATGAGATCAAACCATAACATTTATCAAAACTTGCAGCAATCTGTCGATGACTAAAGGTGAGAATTTTGAATTCTAAAAGCCTCTCACGTTCAAAAATCTTCTACAGTCACTTGATATGGAATAGAAAACACAGTAACAAGCTATCAAACGGCCGTTATGAATGTGCAAAAGTGAGAAGAGGGTCTTTATCTAATTGCCATCGCTGAATTAAAGGAAACACTGAAGGTCCTAAAAATGTGCACTGCTCCTAAAATGTTGTTGAGACACTAAGCGATGACATATCTTGTTCCACTTTGCTAAAAGGACTTCTGCCTCGCTAATGAGGGATGACATCTTCGCTTTATTGCATTTAATTGAGAAGAACATGCAGTCTACTCACAATTACAGCGCGAAGGGGGATTTTTGCACAGTTGGAGACGCAGCTGTAATATTCCCCCCGACTTGCAGATGCTCAAAAAACACAGTAATGTACCCCGTTTCTTTATTTCACATTCCACTATTACAGGATTTTTCGAGGGTGCTCTAATTGCTTTTGTGCGGGCTATTTCTGAACCTGAAAATGTCGCAGATTCTTCTTCTTTACAAAGACTAACTGTGCCTTTATCTCGGCGTACAGCTTGAAAAACAACCCACCAGAGAACCACTGCATTTGTATTTCCGTCTGTCTTCCAGTCTGTCTCCTATTGGCAGAGGAGGCAGCTACAGAAACTGATCCTGTTCCAGTAACGTCTGAGAGTTGGCAGTGTCACTGCCTTGCTGTGGGAAATAGAACCTCTAACCCTGACAGTATTAGCACCTTGGTGTTCATGGGTTATTTTGGAACGTAACTAAAGAAGCAGAGAAAGTTTGGCATGAGAACAGTCAGGGTAAAATGCTAACACTGAAAAGGGTTCTTTTTTGCTCAGTTGTGTTGCTAAAGTACAGAAACAGACCGCAGAGAATAAATGTAGTCGACTTAAACAGATGCCAGCGATTATTTCAGTCCAGAAAAGTTAAACTGTGGTGAACAAAACAACCAAAAAAGAAAGGATCATGGAAAACGTATTACACATACATATAGTATGCAGAGTGCAGTGTTGCAATTCAACAACATCCAGAACAACCAAAATGATCAAACATGAATCCTGAAATGACACAAACCTCACCTAAATGGAGCCGTTTCACACTCTTATGAGCGGGGTGGCTCTAGCTCAGGGTTTAGAGCAGGTCTACTGATCGGAAGGTTGGTGGTTCAATTCCTGGCTGCCTTTTCTGCATGCCAAATATCCTTGGGTAAGAGAACAACCACCCCAAGTTGCTCTCTGATGCATCCAGAAAGCACTTCTGCACTGAAGCTCTCTATGCACTGTTCTTGAGCTAATCTGAAGGCCTCATGAAGTTTGGAGGTCTGCAGAACGTTGGTGACGTCTGTCCACTACGCACCTCAGCATCCACTCACCCTGCTCGGTGATGTCACATGGCCTACCGCTTTCACGGCTGAGTTGTTATAATACCGCTAACAGCTGATTGTGGAATATTTAGTAGTGATGAAATATTATGACTGGCCATCCTGGAATTCTCTGAGCTCCTGAGAGAGACCCACTCTTTCACAAATGTTTGTAGAAGCAGTCTGCATGCCTGACTTTATACATCTGTGTCCATGGAGGTCCATGAATTCAGGGATTTGGTTGGGGGAGTGAATGCTTTTGGCAATATAGTGTATGTCATACAGTAGGTAATTATGACCAATGCACAGTTCATTATTTCCGAGAACAGAACGAGCACTTTAAATTCAAGTCTTCTGCTCATTTTTCAAATCCGCTGCCGTTCTTTTAAAAGCGTGCCCCCAGTCTACCCCTCATTCGGGTTTCTAAAGCCACCTCTGCACAGGAGCCTACATTTCAGCCAGTGGGAATAGAAAATCTAATCCCCGCAATGACTGATAAATGCCCAAACTTTATGAAAAATGTGCCGCTCCCAACAATACTGCTGGCAAGTTAACTGGCCTGGGTTATTGATATGCTGTAAGAGGAGCAGGGCTCTAGTGGTTTTTAAAATGAATACTAATCAGCGCACTGAGAGACAGCTCAGCAACCCCTAATGGTGTCTAGGTACGAGCAATATGAAGAGGGATCGCGCTCCACTTCAAACAGCCACCGAAACACCAGCTGCATCTTACATGCTTCATTTTTGCACAATCTGATTTGTGGACCACACCGGAATGCACAATGTGAGCCGGGTGAATAATAGAGGGGAGGAAGACCGACAGCGCACTCTCACACACACACATACACGCTGCGGCTTCCCACAAAATGAGGATGAGAGTTAGAAACCTGCACAACACGGATACATTTCAGTTAACTAAACGCCAGTATTTCTTCCTTTGTAACGACGGGCAAAAAAGGAAATATCAATCAATCAGTTTCTCTAACTATGAAGCAGTCGACAAAAACAAAGCACAAACGTTAATTGGGAGATTTCCAGCAGTGCTTTGGGAAAGTAGAAATCAAAACACGAGTCGTTTAAAAGCGAAAGCGAGAAAAATGAAGTCTGCACACCGGGAGCAGGCTGCCTACAAGACAGAGGGGCACACCACAACAACCCTCCAAAACAAATTTGGATTGGAGCTGTCTCAACTTGTGTCTTGATGCTGAGTTTGAACAACAGGCCCCGCTTTAGAACAACCAAACAGCTCAGTACAATCTGTTCACATTTCTGCCGCTTGAAACGTGATCGTCTGCAAGCCAGGGACTTCTCCAAAGCACGCAGCGGCATGCAGGCATCAAATGAAATCATCATTTTACCACTGACTGTGATCACTTGGTTGATTTTCCATTTAGCAGTCAATGGGCAGTGGTGCTTTGCCTGGCGTGCTGAGCTTAATATTTATGTTTCTTCTTGCGTGGAGTAAACATTTATGGTTTTTAAGGCAAGGATCGCTCTCTACTTCAGTTTGAAGATTGCAATCAGTTAACTGAGTGGATTTAAACCCCCGATAATGAATTTTTCCCATTTCTAGTCAAAGATAAAGAGATTTATGCATGCCAGCTTTTCCCACAACGAAAGCTTGTTTGTTTTTGTTTGTCTTTGTCTAAAAACACATTTCTTCACAGTTACAAACCCCACGCCTGCTTGAAGTTTCTTCCTGTTTAAAGGGAGTTTTTCCTTACCGCTGTTGCCAAGTGCTTGCTCATAGGGGGCCATATGATGGGGTTTCTTTCTAATGTTGTGGACCTTTACCTTACAATATAAATGCGCCGTTGCTGTGAATTGGCTCGATATAAATAAAACTGAGTCGAACCGAATTGTTAAATTACAAAGAAGAAACCGTGTTATCGGAAACTGCATTCTCCTTTATTCATTCATTATAAATTAAAGCAGCGGCTGCATACATAAATAATCTTAATCATCATTGTGTTCTTGTACAGCCCCAAACCTATCAGAAGTGTTGCTGTCAACAGCTGCTTAGTCTTGAGATGTCACACGTTTTTTCATTATGACACGGGTAGAAAAAGAAATCCTGCTGCTTAAATCGTCACCCTAGACGCATTCACGAGTTGTCTTCGGTGACGATGCTTAAAGGTTTGTGAAATATCCCACGTTCGATACAATTACTCCCATGTGAAATGCTATCTTATTATCAGCATTTTTTAAAAATCCTTTTTACTCTTAAAATAACGAATAGATTAGGGTAAAAATTAAAAATTAAAATTAATTAATAAAAATAGAAGTCCTAATATTATATCATATTATATAACGCACGTTATATGTTCAAATTGTTTAAAAAAATATACAGAATCAGCTACAGAAGTCCTTCGTGGACTAAAATTAGCATCTATACTGACACTGTTTTAACTTCTGCAACATTTTATGTCTTGATGACCTCATAGTACCACTTTGCTCTCAGACTACAGGCTTAACTTGTAGTTTGTAGAGTTTCCAGAGTTCTTAAAGTAAAGGTAGAGGCAGAGACTTCAGCTTCCTAGTTTGGATTCAGGAGACAGACACTCTCTACTTTTATGATTAGACTTAAAAGTTTCCTTTTTGATAAAGCTTATAGTTAAGGCTGGCTCAGGTGACCCTCTCTTAGTTATGATGCTCAGACTGCTGAAGGACTTCCTTTGATAAACTGAGTCTCTCCTTTCCACTCGCCTCTTTTCACTCCCCTAGTGTTTATTCATCACCGCAGCATGTGATTAAAATTTTCTCCTGTAGTTTTTGTTTTGTCCTGTTTCCCTGTGCTCTCCTTTTTCTCTCATCTTTCCCCTCTGATGGCTGCCCATCATGCCCCTCCATGAGCCTTGTTCTGCTGCGCGTTTCTTCCTGCTAAAAGGGAGTTTTTCCTTCCCGTCATTGCCAAGTGCTTTCTTATATTGAGGTTATATTTGAGTCTTTACCTACACCTGTGATTTGGTGCTATATAATCAAAACTGAATTGTACTGAATTTAAATTGTGAAACATACATTTTTTTCTTAAATAGATCATCCAAAATAACACAGATTTAAAAAGTGACGAGAAATAGATTCCATTTAAGCTTAAGTGAGATTAATAGTGCAAACTTGTTTAGAGTTCTAACTGGTTTCCCCTCTTTTCCCCTGGCATTCAAATTGATTTGATCTTCAGCAATCGGCCAGAGACTGTTATCAAATCTAATGACATGCTTAGTAGACTCGCCAACCACCGTTTGACAGCCGAGTCAAAAACAATTAAAGTCAGGAGACTGGGCTGTTTATAACAGTTGTTAAAAAGCCATCCAGTTCTTTCAGGGCTTAAAAGATCCTCCTGTGTGAATTGAAGCAGTGTGTAACAGAGCTGTGAAGGATGACAGATGAGAAAATAGAAGAGAAAACAAGAGCAGAGATGGCGGGAAATCGGCAGAAACAGCAATAGCAGCGTGTTGCCGGATGAAACAAAAAACTTAACAATCAAAAGAATGACTGGCTTCAGTGTGAGTCCACTGATGCTGGTGAGCTGACGGCATGTACTGCTGTCAGATGTCTCAGACTTAAAAAGTCATGGCTGCACAGGAAATTACTTAATTGCTAACTATTTTGGTTAACCAACTGTTAAAGTCTGCTCTGACGCAAAAACTAGGCAACCATTGCTTCTGGGTGGCTGCGGCTCAGGTGGTGAAGCAGATCAGCTAATGATCGGAAGGTTGGTGGTTTGATCCTTGGCTTCCCCAGTCTGCATGCCAAATATCCTTGGGCAAGATACCGACCCCGAGTTGCCCTCCGATGCGTTTATCGGAATATGAATGTGTGTGAATGTAGCTTAGGTTGCACTTGAGTTTAGAAGTGCTTGTATGAGTGGGTGTGAATGGGTGAATGAGGCATGTTGTATAGAGTGCTTTGAGTACTCCGAGAGAGTAGAAAAGCGCTATATAAGAATCAGTCTATTTACCATTCATTGGCATATTTGCTCTGTTTAGTATGATGATTGCTGTTGTCCCTCAAATGCAAGGAAATTAAAGATCCCTAGACAATCTGCTAACGTAAACACTGAGAGCCACTAGGCTCCGATTGAGAGTGAGTCTCCACTGGACAAACAAAAGCAAACAACCATCATATTTTTACTTTAGCTCCTCTCTGACTGCGATGGCCTTTAACATGAAGGATGTATTGGGGTCCAGTCGCACTGCTTTCATTTGAAAAAAATGTGGTGTTTTAGTTTATTGCATTATTTCCATTCTAGGTCATTCTCGGTATACTCACTGTTGCCACCGGATCGGTTGAAGCGGTGCATAGCAGCGTTCTCCGTTTCTCGGTAAGGAAACTGCAGCGTGGTGTCTAGACTCCTAAAGCCTTCTCTCAGGGAGTGATGTTTGTAGTACTCAATCAGCTCCTGAACACATTCAAACACACATCCAAGTATTTTGAAATCATATCAACACATTTATGTCCTTAAGAGGATTCTTATTTTCCCCCAGTTATAGCAAATAAAGGTTGACTTTAACCTTTAAAATTTGGTTTTGCAACCAGCATCTTAATATTATATTGAAAACCTCAGTAACTGGCACATAAATGGTAAACCTTTCCAATATGCTCTGGACTCTATAAGGCTGAAGCCCTCGGGTCAGTATAAACATGGCTCTAATCATAGCTATTTTTGTGCACATTGCTGAAATAAAATTCAGGTTTTTGACACTTCATTAAGTGAACAGGATTATTTATTTATGAACTGCAGTGGTGGAAGTTTAAAAAAAAATAAAAGACTGAAAAATACTCACTACTATGCTCCTGAACTTTTTGTTCTCTGCAATGTAGAAGGAGCCCTCCTTGGTCAGGATCTTTATGTGCTTCACATCGTTGTTGTACCTGTGGGCCATTGAATAAGTTATGAGTGTAATTTCCCTCTCTGATCACCGCCATCGATCGGTGGCCGGCACCTAGCCCCCGTGGAGAGCCGGGCCGTCGCAGTAATGCATAGGATCCCAAAGGTTTGTGACATGTGAATGATGGGTGGTCAGGAGCGAGTGTGCGCATGTGTGTAACTGAAAGCTGCATGTTTGCATTAACAGGGTGGCTGATAGGGGTCTAAGGCTGCAGGAATAAAAAAAAAAAACATTTTTAGAGGTGCTTTGACAACAATATCAGGGATTTTTTACTCCATTTAACATTTTTGTGCATAATTCCATGAAATCAGATGACGGTTGTTTCAGGTTATGCGATTCTTTCAGTATTTTTAGAATTGTCTTTTTTAGTGAAAACACAGATGAAACAGCAAAACTTGAGAACTTAAAGAGTGACTTTATTCTATAAACTGATGAAACCGTAGAGAGCGCAAATCCAAATAATAATTAATTAATTATTATTACTATTATTATTATTAATTAATTAATTAATTAATTAATAATTAACCTGCTGTATCATCTTTTATTAAAGCTACGCTAACACCAAAGACTTGAAGTTGTGTAGTAACTATTTATGGTGGATTTACTGTATTTAGCGCACTTACTGAAGTGTGACACAGCACTGGTACACATCCTATGCTAGCCTGCGCTAAGCTAGGCTAACGTGCTCAGCTTTAGCTACATATGTAGCGCGCAGGCGTCAACAATATTGGGCTTTTCATCTTAGTCTCAGCAACATAACAATTCAATGTCTTTGTCAAACCATGAAAATTCAATTGAAATCCAATGAAATCAAACAGTGACACACTAGAGCTAAACATTTTCAATCGTACTAGCTGTTAGTGTTAAAAAAATAACCTTGTAACAGTTTGAAAATGCGCTCAGAAATTTTAGAATCAGAAACGGGAAACTTTATTAATCCCTGAGGAAATTATGTGGTTATGGATTTTAAGATTTTAGTTACATTAACTGTGTGTTATTTCTGGAGAATATAAGAGGGTACAATGCTACAGCCTAATTCAAACGTAACTGAGGCCTCATGGCGATTTGGACAAAATCATCAAAAACAATCCTGTGCCAGCTCTGCTATGACAAACAGGAAATGCAGCAGAGGGCATTTTCATTTGAGAGTAATAATTTCCAGTGGTCATTGCCACATAGCCACACATGTCTCTTTATACCCTGCGTCTCTCCATGGGGAGGTTTTAATGACCTTGAACAGTCTTATTCATTTTCTGTGCTACTCAGAGCTCAGTGTCTGTGTGCATACATGCAATTAAGACTTCAGCGTAAAAGGAACATGAAAGCGCTCCTTTCTTTGAGGGGAAAAAAACTCAAATTAAGTCCAAAGGAGTGTCCACTGCTTGCTGAGAAGCATGCTTACTCCTTGTTAAGGAAAGCATTCCAGCTCAGAGGCTCCACAGGAGGACATGACGGGACTCTTTTCACAGCACAGAGATACGTTACAGAGATGAGTACGGTCACCAGCACCCTAAGGCTTTGTTAATTCCTCATTACCAAGATTAAAATGGCTGTATGCATCTAATTATAAACCACTGAGGCTGTTTTGTGGGTTTTAGGTCAAACCATAATGAATACTATTACATGTGCCTTAAGCCAGAAGCTGCTCCATGATAGGCATCTGGTTTGGTAAATCTCACACATATCACTGTGGTTAACCACAGACTCAACCTCAGAGGAAAAGCCCATCATCCTTACAAAGGACTATAAATCGATCTGTCAACTTATGGAGCAAAGCTGGGAGTTCAATTGGTCAATACTGTGGTTTGGCTTAAGGCATCATCAGAGGAATCTAACAACAGTGGAGCAAGAAACACTGCCATGTAAAACAGAGTCAATAAAATCTATATACTACAAAGCTCCCCACTCAAAAATTGCAGAAAAATATGAAGGAATTATTTGTTTTTTACTTTCATGGATACTTTTTTTAGAAGCTGCTTTCATAAGCGATAACATTTAATACAAAGATGTAAAATTCAAGCAATTAATCAAGTTTTCGGCACTACAGTCAAATAATGTTTTATACCCAGCTGACTTTACATACTCTGATTACACGTAATTTGTTGCACAAGCTCAACATTAAAATGTATTAAAATTAATGGAAATAAAATTAATTTCCACAATGATTCGTAAAGCTTTGATCTGATATTTGATATTTGAGGGCCAAGAATCAAGTCTTGACTGTCCTCTGTCACAAATCTGCATCTGAGGTAGCAACTTTTATTAGTGGCACAAAGTAGCAGACTTACTTAATGCTGATGGCGTACTCTGTGTACTCTCTGCTGCGATGGCGCACCAGGTAGGTGCTGTTGACTCTGTTGATAAGCTCCGCCTCTGCCTGCAGCCTCTCCATAGGGCCTGCAAACCTACAGCACAGCAGCCAAACAGGTCCAGTTGTAAAAAAGACTAAAACTCCGACTACATGTGGACAAAAGAAGGTGAAAACAGAACAAAGTGGGAGGGCTGTTTGGTGAACCTACCAAGGTTGAGAGGAATAATCGACGGGCTTCGGGACCTGAAAAAAAAAAACACCAAACACGAACACGTGTTTTTGTTATTCTCACGATGCTGACACTTATCAGACACAACGCAGACAAACCCCTCCAATAAAATCTTGGTGCCTGTTTAAAAGCGAGTGCATCGCTCCTCTATAAAACCCAAGCTTTTCCACTGTGCAACCTCAATAACACAGCTTAATGCACTTCTTATCTGTACAACAGTGAGATAAGGTGATAAGTTTGTTATTTACTGGAGGCCTCATGTTCCTAAGGCAGCTGGGACAGACTCTGATTTTCATTTCATCAAACAGAACATGACAGTCCAGCAAAACAATTCATAGTTCCCTCATGTCGATGAATGGAATTTTTTCTTCCTTCCTTCTCCGGATTAGTCTGAACAACATGAAGCATTGCTTGTTCCTTAAAAGATCATTTTGTACTTTGCTTAAATTAAGTGGTGAACTGCTCGTGTCTCATAAAACAACCCGGACTCCTCGTGCTTTAAATATAGAAGCTTGTGGGTTGTTTTTCTACTTTTGCCAGGTAAAATAAGCGTAATTCCCAATTATCTCCACACGCCTGGTGACTAAATGTAGCCAAATGTGAGTTAGAACTACAAGAGGACTGTAAGGAAATGCTACTTACGCAGGGGCAAGGCTTCACAGCATCGCTTGGAAAGAAGCCAACCTCTTTGGTTGACAGGATTTTGCCCTGAAACCACACAGAGATAATTGCGTTACATACATCTGGCTGACTGCATCTCTATAATTCAGGAACAATTAGCCTTGCAACGCAGCGGTGCAAATTTACACCAGCAGTTATCTATTGTTTAAATAATTCCTGGCATGAGGAATAAAACAGGATGACTTCCTTATACCTCCCATGGCGAAGACTCTTAAAGCTCAGCGCCTTGATTTAATAACACTGGCGAGATGCAGTCCAAATAAACACGAGTTTTGTGGAAGCCAGAGTGCATCCGTCTCCCTCACACAGCGCAGTCGTGACGCTGTGTTTTTGTCACGACGGCGAGTTGGTTCATTCATGAAAAATTATTCTTTTTGGCGCTAAGTATGTAAAATGATCGTGCGGGGATTTTTTTAATGTGTCTCTTCAATGAAGCCAGTGAATATGTGGTTAACTGTAGCGTGAAGGAGTCAAAGGTTTTATTTGTCACATGCTCAGTCAGTGTGTGCAGCGAAATGCAGGGTGGCATTCTCCTGAGGCGGTGCTAAAAAGGCAGGCGTGCAGAAAACAAAAAAAAGTGCACGCGGCGTTGTCACTTTACTGTGTGCGACACAGAGGCTTATAATAATTATAGTACCTGAAGCATTAGTTGATATTTTGCATATCCACCTGCCTGTGTAAAGCATAAATGCATGAATTCAACTCTCTTACGGAGAAGAACGCATTATATTTATATAGATGCAGAAGAATAACCAAGCCAGCAGCTTTAGCACCACTAAGCTGTATATCAGCTGCCTCCTGACTGTCACCCCCACCAATCAGAGTTTGATGTTTTAGAGGTGTCCTAGGTGTTAATTAGGTGTCTGAGCCGGCCCACCTTGGAGGCAGACTAGCAGCGAAGCCTATTTTTTTCAATGCTCTGGTCATCGCCTGTCACACCGCTGCCACCTCAGGACGTTGTATCAGCTCTTGCATAAAGCAGTGCTTTCTGCTGCATGGCTGCTAAGAGTTTGATAATGTTTCGAGCCGGTAACATTGACAGAGTAAACAGATGGTTGCTATTGAATGAAATTAAATTACAGGGATCGATTCTATTTGTCACACAAGCCCAGAACAGAAATGATTACGGTCTGTTTGCCACAAAGGTGATGGATATTGAATGCATACTGGCTGCCAGGCCGTAGCTGCCTCCAGTAAGGCTTTTTACACACAGTTAATTGAATTCTTTATCTATTTTGTCTGTTTTGTATGAACCGCAGTAAGACTTGTTGGATTCCAAACTGATTATAATACAATAATAGTTTGCATCAATAAGATGCCCTTTTGAGCGCCTCAGGTAAAAATCTTACATCTTGTATAATTATTATGATGACTTTTATTCAGCTTCACGTGGACAGAGTAAGTGACTGCTACACGGCGCTGCTGCGACTTTTCAAGGAACTGTTTATCTTCCCTCCTCTTGCGAGGCTTAAATCGCATGTGCTGCTTTCGCATAATAATAATTGCTTGCTTAAAACAACTGTGTGGGAGTGTCGCTTCCTTATGAGAAGTTCCGCGTTGTGTGAATAATTGCTTGTGGGTGTTTTCGTCTTTCTTAGAATTTCACTTTTCCATGAAGCTTGTTAGCAAGAAGTCTCCACATACAAACAGCTTGCCTGAGCAAGAAATGGAAGTTGCTAAAAGGAAAAGCAAAGCGCAGGTATAACTCATGAAACGTCCACAAACATATATTTGACCGATGAGGAAGTAGATGAACAGGACGTAGCTACAAACTCTGACTTATCATATATTATTCTAAAACCATTATGAAATATTAGGCGGGGATAAAGGTTAGATGGAGCGACAGTAGGGGGGGGGATTGAAGATTTAAACACAGCGAGTCCATTTTACAGTTCTGCAAAATGAGTGATTAAGAGATAGCGTGACCTCTGACCTGCCACCAGGGGCTGTGAACGTCGGCGCAGATTAATTCAATGATGTCACCCGTCTGGATGTGGAGCGCTGGACCTGAAGCGGGGCTTGGCGATCCAAAGTAGTTCCTGATTACCAGCATCTTGGGCAGACCTGCAAGATGGACAGCATGAGTGAAACTACTGTCTGAAAAATGTGAACAAACGTGTCTTTCGATATATTATAGGAATTAGAAACAAGTCTATCAGAGGGAGCGACGGTCATTTCTATGTCTGGTAAATTAGTCTGGAAACCTCAATATTAGCCGTCATGGAAACAAAATACTGATTATACTGACTGATCTATAATTAATCCTGCAGACCAAGGTACAACTGTTTTAAAGTGAGATAATTTTTATGTAACACGAACAAATTAATTGATCAAAAGTAATGCCGTGACCTCAAGTCTGAGAGTTTGAGTGAGTCTTTGTTCTACTAAAGTATTCATGGCCCCATTATAGGTGGTAATGAGAGGAGTATACATTTGTACACACACACACACACACAGATGCAGCTCTTGTCAGCAGTGCACTGCCCTTGCAAATCATCTCGACCCATTATTCATTATCATATTCCAGATAAGCAACAGTACACCATGGAGCATGGCAGGCTATCGAGCCCTCAGATAAAAGATAAGCAGCAACGAGCCCTGTTTACTGCTTAATGATGTTTTCTGGTAGTTTTCACTGAATTCCAGTCAGACATATCTTGTCGCATTAATGAGATCTGATGAAAAGTAATTTGATGCGACTAATACAGTAACACCCCTCACAAAAAAAAACACTTCCTTATTTTCCCGACTATATTCAATCATGTAGCGCGCACATTTTTCTTCAATTAAACTGCACCAGTCCGGGGTGAGATATTTACTCCAATATACAGCAGTAAGGTTTACTCGTGCACTAAAAAGTGGAGTACATCACAATCAAGCTGGATTTGTTATCAGCAGGCACTATTTGATTTCAAACAATACCCTATTAATCCTATTATCCACTGAGACTGAATAATTTGTCATTATGAAGCATCCGCCCATGCCAAGCAAACAAATCCCAGGTTCGTATCATTTCCAACACAGTCAAATGAACTGTGCATATCTTTCTTTGCCTTATCAGGTGATAACGTTCTGGAGTATTATGATAAAGCAAAATAAATTAATAATAAAGCGATAGCACGAAGAAAGCGGTAGGGCTACAGGCAAACAACAGAGAAGTCAACAACATTGTATTGAAAGCTAATACTGTACATCTCTATCTGTTGTGCTTCTCTTTCAGGATCTGTTCCAGTGCTGTAGCACTGTGGCTGGCAGCCTGACATGTGCGATCTTGCCTGAATAGGACTTCTAAAGACACAGGGCCATGGAGAATTGAGTCTCGGGGGCATGAATTGCATTCCTATCCACACAAGGACAGCGTGTTAGTGCACCTTTGAAAATAGACAGAGAGGAGCATTGAAATATTATGAAACGCCGAGGGCTGGGGCAATCAAACGCCTATTGATTTTAATGCGTCTTCAGTCAGAAATGATTTTCTGCAGCATAATGGATGGAGGGGTGGAAAAATGAGTGTTGAAGCCAGGTTTATAAGAGATTAGAGCCCCTTGGTGCAGTTGTTAGTCATGTTCTTTTGCAGAAAGATTGAGAGACAGAAATCAAAAAGAGGGAGACAGGCATATGTGCAATGGCTACATTTACTGTAGGTGCAGGAGTAACTTTGCTAGCTAAGTTATGCATTCTGAGTTTGGTCTTCTTCAGTTTAACAAGGCTCTTTTAGTTATAGATTAAGACTGAGCTGCAATGGCAAAACCACTTAAGAGCTGCCTGGCACACCTTCTTCTTTCACTAAGCAAGGTTGCCTCTACTTTGAGGAAAAACACAAGCTGACACCACGCCAGCGGCATTTCACGCAAACCTACTGCCAATCCTGATGAACCACTTAATAATTAAAAAATATTTTCTGGGTGATCTCGTTATGTAAAGTCGGGGGAGAACGCAATCACGAGGAATCCCAGCACGGACTAAAAATAACCTCACGAGGACACGATCTGGGTTGTTTTTGTTTTTGTCTTTGTTTATATGGCAACTCGGTCGGGACGCTAAAGGAACAAGACGTGAATGACAGTCAGAAATACAATTACACGGAAAGTACAAACGATGCTGGGTTTAAACGTTGATGGAAACATTGGTGAAGATGCAAGAACACTTTCTGCCTTTACTCATCTTAATCCAGCATGTAGTCTAATAGTTCACATTTACGACGTTTTATTTGAAGCCCGACGGGTTATCGTTTATTTTTAGTGTGGTGTGATGATTGCACGGTTACAAAGTATCTTATTCAGCTCTTGTTTTGATACATAGCTACTTTGTAAAATGATCCCTCTTCTGATTGGTTAGAGAACATTTACGAGTCAATAACATCTCTTTTCCCGCTACGTTCTGCAGTTACGTGGTGGACTGGGATGAATATGTTATTTCTGGTGTTCAGATGACTCTGTGTCACCTTATTGAGAAAACAAGTTGTTGTGTCCGGACTCACAGGAACTGAAGTGACATGGTTGATCTTAGTAAGAGCCGATCACTTGTGTGGTGCTAAAAATAATATTGGGAAAATGCTATTAAACAGTGTTATCTGGATATTCTGTGGACTAGCAATTTTTTAATTTCAACTGATGCTGTTTATGTTGTCTGTTCTCCTTTTATCCTCTCTTCAATCTGGTGTCTTTTTGCCAAAAATGTATCTGACATTGGTTTTGTCACTTTCACATGTACCTTCAAATACATGAAAATGCAACACACTTGTTTTGTTCTTGGTTTTGCTTTCACAATTCAAAAGTCATCTTTAGTGTTTGTCTTTCAGGCATTTTTTGTTTTTCCTTGTTTTTGTTTTCTCTTGTACTTTTTTACCCAATCCATTAATAGGTTTGTTGGAAAAATATCTTCACATCAGTACAAAAGTTTAAAAGATTGTTAGGCGAAGTCCTAAAAGTCTGCGTTTAAAGGGTGTTTTTATGTTCATCATACTGTTGACATAGATCGACAACACTAGCTTGACTGTTGTGACACCCATCAAGTGAAACATTAGTAAACAACAGTTCAGCCTATACAGCCTACAGTATACAGCAGGCTGACAGACAGTATTAGTGCATCTCAATAGCTGTCTAAGATGAATAATTTCCCTCCTGAGTAAGGACAGATGGCATATGCGAGGTAGTGGGATGTTGGGAAATGTGGAAATTTCTTACCTGGATCTCGATCTTTGCCCTGTAAACATACAGAAACATAGTTAGACTTACAGGGACGGGCTAACAACATTTTTTTTTGTATTCATTAAATGCATTTTGGGTCAAAGTTCATCAGTTTCTCCATCTCAAGCACCTAAACAAGCAACCTGCATCATTTTGTACATGCTTCAAAAATGAATCAGTTATGAGACTTACTACTTTACACATTAAGTGTAAAGTTGAATTGAATCTGGCCTGCTAACCCCCACATACAGACCTTACATGGTTAGACTGGCATAGGCTCATGTCACATGACCCCAGGAGCAAGTTTTAAAGTTGCAGAAATAATTAAACCTGTGCTTAAGAGCATTTCTGAATCAGAACCAGAAATAAACAAACTTCAAAAGTGCACAAAACTCTTAGCCACAAAGTACAGTTTCAGCCACAGCCAGTTGCTGTCATACTACTAAAGTAAAGTGCTGCAAGCACAGTTTAATTTCCTGCTTGGGGTTACTTGTAAGCATTGTAGCAGTAAAGTGCAAAACAGTTTCAGAAGCAGCACACACAACTCGAAAAAAAAATCTCCCCAAACATTCTAGTTTCTGGCATCAGGCAGGGCTGCAACAACTAAAGTCAATTGGAGTCTCCTTGGCAAATAGCTGCAGGAGAGAGCAGTGTTCAAAGTGCAGCAAAGCTTTGGAGAGGAGACGAACAGCAGACACAGACAGACGCACACACGTATACACACACACACACAGCTGAAGCTCACCTGAGTTCTGACGGAGCCGGAATCTGAAAGAAGTTTGAGAACAGGCATAGTGAATGACGGGTTAGCGGGTGCACGCAAACACTTGCACACACTCATCGGTACAAGGCAACACTCCCTCATTAGTGGAGAAGGCGGACGCTCATGTCTGACCGCGGCTCACTTTGTTTTGCTGCGCTGCCACTACCTGACAGCCAGGATAAAGGAGGTAACGAAGCAGGGGGTGGGGAGGGAGCGAGCGAGCGAGCAAGGAGGTGGGGTGTGGTGGGGGGGGGGGGGGGGGGTAGACCTGTGGGTTTTGCTCCACCAGTTTCTTTCATTGGCTCCCTCTGGGATGGGTTACACCCCTCTGTGCATGCACACAACCGCATGCCTGTGCACACACACACAAACACACTTTGGTACCTGTGCAAACAGAACTATTGCATAGCTCCACAGGCACGCGGGCTAACTGGCAGAAAGCCACAAATATACGCTCTGTACCTAAAGCACCTGTGCACATGCAAGCAGGGTTTACACATACGCACGCCTCCCTCAGTTCCTAAAGTGAACTATGACCTGTTATGCAAAATCACAGCGAGTGAGCCGATAACAGGGACAAATGCGAGTAAACAATGGCTTATCTCTCTCCCTCTTGCACGCACAGACAGATACACTCAGGCAGCACAAAAACACACGTTCGTTCACTGTGATTGCGTGTTTGCACACGTAGCAAAACCTCTGGTGTATTGATATAAATAAATAAATAGATTAAAGAGCTAGAGCCAAAAGGGTATAAGAAGAAGTGGACCACTTCTTCTTATAGTAATCCTCTGCAAGGAAAGTTTCGCATCTCTTACAATATTTTGATTTAAGTGTGCTATGAAATGCTGGTCCGCAGCCCTGCATATATTCCCTGCACCGGCAGAGGTTGAATACTGTGTGGAGTAATGAGAGGGCAAATTCAAGCCAACATCCCAGCCACTGGTGTCGCCCCAATCTACTCAGGTACACAGTGTGCCCAGGTGGGCCTGGCAGTGGCGTTATTGCCTCTGCGACCTGATAGCACCGTGACAGATGCCAGGTCCAACAGGAGCTGGCAGCTTGCCACGGGGAATACAAACATACCCTCATGCAATTGCAACAGGCTGTATCAGTGGTACAGCGTGTGCAGGCTGTAAAAGTTGCTTGTAAAAATATTGTGCAGAGTTTTTTTCGTGCACTCTCAAAAACCTAAAAAAGAAACTTACACAAAGTGAATTTAGTTTTTCGCCCCTTCGCGCTCACTTTGAGACAAACACACACGCATAGACACGCACGCACTCACTCACGCACGCAAAGGACAACATGTTGGGTTTCTGAAGGCCTTTGTTTGATTCCACATGTCTGAAGTTTTCCCTCCATGTCTCTCAGAGCTGTCAGCGCTTCTGCACAGGGAGCTGAGTGACAGATACACAACAGGGGCATAATAACAAAGTCAGGAGTTTCTTAAACTCCTCAGTAAAACTACTATTAGGTTTGGGGAATATGTGCAATGACACACAGTGACATTGCCTTTAAGGTGCTCTGAAGTGTCAAAACCAGCCAGGGAAGCGAGGGAGCTTCAGAATGAGCGACTGCGGTAGCGATCCAATACGTGGATGACCTTGGTGCAGAGGCGCAAGGACACGTGCAAAGTAACAAACCCTCGTCCTGTTTAGAATGCCACGGAGCAGCGCTTTCTTTTTTCAAATCGCACCGCAACAAATCCCACCCATGGCCATAAGTTGTCACAAGACACTCGTACATCAGGTTTTATGCGCCACTTTGCGTCATCTGTCATCGTGTTAATGCGGCCATAAAGGTGCAGTTCTATTCGTGCAATTAGATTTACTGTCTCCTCTTAAAAACATTCCACTTGGTGACGTGCAGCTGTGAGTCGTGTGGTGCGGAAGTTTTGCAGACTCGATCTGGGGTTGAATAAACTTACCTGTTTTTCCACAGCAGCCGAAACGGCCCAGGCATTCTTTATGGGCACCTAGACCACACTTGGAGCACCAGTAGCCCTGGTAAAAGACGCCCCTGCAGACACAGGAAAGTTCATCATAAGAATACATGGCAGTCATAAACAGGGGCAGCAATGGCTGTGGAGGAACAAAATAATCGGAGCTGCGTGTTTACAGGCGGTCAAAGGATTCAGTGTCATGTGGAAAAGTTCGCCGCCTTTTTTTCTGTCAGTTTGTATAGTTTGCAAAGCGACCTGTGCAAATAATTTACACTGACTGACGCTGCAGCGCTGCCTTTCCATTTCATTTAGCGGTGCTGCGAAGTTTGACATTTATGGCAGCTTGATAGTGTAACCCTGTGGACTGTGGCGATCACCTTACTTCCATTTGCACCGACATGACTGTGACATTTGGGATGTTGAGTGAAATGCCTCATAAACAATTGGGGGGGGGGGAGTTGCCAGTTTAGTTGAAGGGCAGATTGTTTCAAATTTGTTACAATTACTAACCTCACCTATTTTAAGCGTCTATGGATTGAGGGTGCCAATTGCTCAGCAGATGGCTAAGCCACCAGAGGGACATCGAGATATACAGATAAAACAGTCACTAATACCTGTCTGTGAAGGTTCTCAGTCATCCAGGTCATTGTAGTCAAAGGAGCTTGCAAAGAAAAGCGTCTGGACTTCTTTAAGTTACTTGAAGACGTTTCACCTCTCATCCGAGAGGCTTCTTCAGTTCTAAGGTCAAATGGTGGAGAGTCCCAGATATAAACCTGGTGGGAGTGTCCCCCCACAGAGGGACAAAAGGACCCCCTGATGATCCTCTAATCGCCTGAGCCAAGGTGTGGAACTGGGTGTGGGTCCCAATCAGCCAGAGTTTCGGGTGAGTTCATTGTGAAACCTGGCCCCACCTTATCATGCGAATTCCTGAGGTCAGATGGCCCAGGGTGTGAGTGGGCGTTAAGGCGTCTGGGAAGGGATCTCAAAACTGGATTATAGATGGCAGAGAGTTGGTGTCGTAAACCACCGCCTCTGTTCAAAGATGGTCGCTCACAGTGGACATAGATGGCTTCTTTCACTCCTCTTTCAAACCATTTGTCCTCTCTGTCCAAAATGTGAACATTGGCATCCTCGAAAGAGTGTCCTTTATCCTTAAGATGCAGATGGACAGCTGAGTCTTGTCCTGTCGAGGTGGCTCTTCTGTGTTGTGCCATGCGCTTGTGATGTGGCTGTTTGGTCTCTCCAATGTAGAGGTCTGGGCATTCCTCGCTGCACTGTACGGCATACACCACATTGTTAAGTCTGTGTTTTGGCGTTTTGTCTTTCGGGTGAACCAGTTTTTGTCTGAGTGTGTTGCTGGGTCTGAAGTACACCGGGATGTCATGCTTGGAGAAAACCCTCCTGAGTTTCTCTGATACACCGGCTACATAGGGGATGACAATGTTGTTGCGCCTGTCCTTCTTATCCTCCCTCGCTGGTGTCTGATCTTCTTTTCTGTGCCTCTTTGCTGACTTTAAAAACGCCCATTTAGGATAGCCGCACGTTTTGAGTGCTTCCTTTACATGTGTGTGTTCCTTCTTTTTCCCTTCAGGCTTAGAGGGAACATGTTCTGCCCGGTGGTGTAGGGTCCTAATTACTCCAAGTTTGTGTTCCAGAGGGTGATGGGAGTCAAACAGGAGGTACTGGTCCGTGTGTGTGGGCTTCCGGTAAACTTCGATGTTGAGGTTGCCATTCTCTTCAATGTGCACAGCGCAGTCCAGGAAAGGCAAACAGTCATCCTTTGTGTCTTCCCTGGTGAACTTGATGTTTTTATCCACAGCGTTGATGTGCGCAGTGAAGGATTCCACTTCTTGTGTCTTGATTTTGACCCAGGTGTCGTCTACATATCTGTACCAGTGGCTGGGTACTCTCCCTTTAAAAGAGCCAAGAGCCTTCCTTTCCACTTCCTCCATGTAAAGGTTGGCTACAATAGGTGACACGGGGGAGCCCATGGCACAGCCATGTTTTTGTCTGTAATAGCCTTCGTTGTATTTGAAATATGTAGTGGTGAGGCAGAGGTCTAACAGTGTGCAGATCTGATCGGGTGTGAAGTTGGTCCTGTCCTCCAAGGAGTTGTCTTCTTGTAGTCGTTTTCTGACAGTCTCCACTGCCTCCGTGGTGGGTATGCACGTGAAGAGAGAGACTACATCAAAGGACACCATGGTTTCATCTGGATCCAGGGTAAGTTTCTGGACCTTGTCAGTGAAGTCGGTGGAGTTCTTGATGTGGTGTGGGGTGTTCCCCACGAGAGGAGCAAGGATGGTAGCAAGGTGTTTTGCAATGTTATAAGTGGCTGAGTTTATGCTACTGACTATGGGTCTGAGTGGGACAGCTTCCTTGTGGATTTTTGGAAGTCCGTAAATGCAGGGTATGGCATCCCCTGGGTAAAGGCGGTGATAAGTAAGGCGGTCAATGATTTTGTCCTTTTCCAAGTCTTGAAGGCAAGCTATAACTTTCTTTTTGTAGCTGCTTGTGGGGTCTCGCTTTAAGGCTTCGTAGGTATTGTTGTCACTGAGGAGAGTAGTGATCTTTGTATGGTAATCTGTAGTGTTTAGGACCACGGTGCATCTTCCCTTATCCGCTGGTAAAACAGTGATGTTGTGGTCTTTGCTCAGGGAAGCGACGGCCTTCTTTTCCTGTATTGTGAGGTTGGACGGAGGGACTTTGGCACTGGAGAGGGTGGCTGAGACTTTCATCCTGATTTGCTCTGCTTCTGTCTGTGATAATTTATTAATCCGTATGGCAGATTCTGTGGCTGTGATGAGGTCCACTATGGGCAACTGTTGTGGAGAAATGGCAAAATTGAGACCTTTGGCTAATACTCTCTTTTCAGGTTCAGTGAGATTCCTGTCTGAAAAGTTCTTAACCCATTTCTCCTGACTGTCTTCAGGTGTGTTTTCTTCTATGGGTTGTGTAGGTTCAGATTCAGAATGAGGAGTGTGTGTTTTTGAAAGCAAGGTGTGAAATTTCCTGCGTTGTCTTTCTTTTCCTTTCGAGTGTTGGGCCCGCTGAGCCTTGTCCACAAACTTGTAAACCTCTTCTAAGATTGGAGAGGGTAGAAGGGTTTCCAGTTCCTGCAGAGTCTGGCTGATCTTGATCTGGAGTCACTAATACCTCCATGAGTCTTCGCGTGTGGTCACATGGTTGATCTGACACGAAGCATTAACAGTAGACAAGGCCTTGAATGTAAATGTTGCTACAAAGAAGCTACTAAGCTCGATGATACTTCAGCATTCAACCAACCATGATCACGGTCTCCTCGTGACCATTTTAGATGTAAAATATCATTTTATCTTTTTACAAGTTCCTAAAAAACACGGTGTAGAATTTTCATGGCCACCCTGACCTTTGACCTTTAATCATTAAAATCAAGTGTGCTTATCCTTAAGCTTGAGTCCAAGCTAACGTTTGTCACTGTGTTTCTGCTGCACACTGTTAATGGGAATGGGATGGAAGGACAACTCTAAAAAACATAACGAGATGAAAGCAAAGACTTATTTTCTTATTTGGAGAACGAAGCAGGAAAGCGAATGTAACCTCTTAAGCCCTCCTTCAACCTGAAAAAACATCAGCGACAAGTGTAAGACTAAAATAAACAACCTTGAGCTCTGCCAGTAACATTTAAATTAAATTCTGAAATACAATAAGCCTTCTTATCCTCATCACTGGACCAAAGAGAAATTTAAAAGCAACTTTGTATTTGGAGAGCAAATAAGAGCAACTCCGCAAACACCAACATTATTTCAACTCTTTTAACACCAAACCCACTTGAATCAAACTAGTGTTTGGTGGCCTTTTCACTAAAGGTGACAGCCTTTGACAAATGGTAGCGGCTACAATAATAACAGGTACACCATGGTCCCAGTCCAGGGACATCTGAGATGTAAAGCATTAAAACACGAGGAGATCGCGCTTTGTCTGTCGCAGAAAGAAGCCAGAGTGTTACAATAGCTCCCCTGCTCTCACGTTAACCTACAGATAAAATTGATGCAAGGTTAAATTCACAATCATCAAAACTTTAGGCAGCAGAAGAGAAATGCTGTCGATCCAAAAATGGACTTTCTTACATCAAAATTTTGTTTCGGCCCTGAGAATTTTCTGCCAAAGTAATCTCTGTATCTCTTCCACAGGCAGACGCAGAATGCAAATGAGCATGTGCAGAGTAAGTGTAATCACTCTGGCTTCTTTCTGCTTTGAGGAATTTGGTGTGTTACAATTACCCACACTCTCCCCTACACAAGGTAAAGTCTTGTTTAAGAAATACTTTAAAGTTTTAGAAAATAATCTTACAGTCACAGGATAAACGTGACTTCTCAGTGACTCCATTCAAATGCATACATACAGCTACAGATAAATGAAGAGCTCTGGAACAATAGCCGTAACACAATACTCTAAAGGAAGAATAACTATTAGAGGAAAACTTGAGGTATGATAAAAGATGCAGTCCAGCGTTCTAAAAAGGAAAAGATACACTTCAGACAGTTTTATTATTCTGTTGGTGAATCTGCTGCATGGCTCTGTATATTCACAGTGCAATAATCTTGTCCCCGTTCCCCATCCATTGCCTTGAAGAAGTGCTGAAGTGTGACAGACATTTTTCTTCACCGTCTGCGGAAGGTGAGACCACTCAGTCGTTCCCACTGTGAGAGAGACCATGAGCCGCAGTCCTTTGGGTGCCGATACCATTCAGTGAATTCAAAAGGAACTTTGTGTAGCCAAGGCACATGTGCAGAGAAGAAGAGGGGCAAAGGCAAAGTGACGAATAGATTGTTAGGGTACACTGGAGAGGAACAGGAAGAGCCGAGGTCTTTCAAAGGAATCCTGACAGTTGTCTGAAGGGAAAGGGTCCACAGCGCCTCAGTCTTTATGTCTGCCAATAGCCTCAAAGCAGATTTTGTTCTGCTTGTACAGTGTGTGTGTGTGTGTGTGTGTGTGTTTGTGGGATAGCAATCTCTTACCTAAGCAGCATGTGGCAAGAATTGCAGGAGGTGATTCTTTCAAAGGTGTGCATACGAAATTCATGGTGGTTGTTGGTCGCATTCTCTGGCCGAATGTTGGATCTAAAAGAGATACAATGCACGATAAACACTAGATTCACAGACATCTCAATTTACTCCGCATAAACCAGGCACTTCGGGCACTAATGTAATGCTAAACTGCAGCTTTTGACACCACTGATTCCATTCTTACTAACAAATTACAGAAATGAGATGGCATCACTGGTTTCCATCATACATTGCACTTACTTCAGAATTCATATTAACAACCTCATCTGCACCCCTTCATACGTGGAGTCCCCCAGGGCTCAATCCTAAACCCATTCTGTTTTCTTTATAAATGTTACCCTGGGTCAGGACTAACATGTATAAAGGCTGATAGTGTCCAATTATGTGTTTTTTTTTTTTTTTTTTTTATCTTGGTATGTTTTTACTGTGTTGGCAGTGTGTTTGGGATCATTGCTATGCTGAAAAACTGAGCCACTGCCAATCAGAGGCTCTCCAGATGTCATTGTATTGTATTGGTGGATCAAAATCTGAAAATACTGAGTTCAAAATTCTGTCAATTTTGAAAGACCTCTAGCGCCACTGCCTGAAATACAGCCTCAACCCATGACAGAGCGTCCACCAGATTGCTACAGATTGCTGTAGATACTAACTATTGTACCTCACTACAGACCTCCTCCATACATTCAATAATTCGAACCAAAAGTTTCAAATTAAGAGCTTTTGCAAAAGATTTTCAGTCATGTTCTTATCAAATTTGGCATAGCGCAGCCTACTCCAGTTTTTTCCACATTTCTAAACATTATTTATCTGTTTCTTTAGATACTGTTTGCTACTGAAGTGGAATCTCTAATTTTTTGTTCTCCACTTGTCTAATTTCCTCAACTTTTTTGAGGGTAGACTGCACACCATGCAGAGATGCAAGTCTTTGGCTAGCTTTGGTTAGCTTGTTGTTATAAAATTACCGTTTTATTCCTGTCAAACTGTGTAATCTTTGCCATTTTTCAGAGATTCAACAAAAAAATGGGAACAAGTTACACGTAGGATGCTAGTTACAAAGTGCTAAAGATACCATTAAAATTGATTATTTGCTGAGGTGTCTGGAATCACAATTTTTTAAAAAAAATAATAATAAGGAAGTGCGACTCCATGGAATTAAAAAAGAGGGGTAGCTCAAGACTTTTGCACAGTACTGCACAACAAACTTTTGTTTAACTCTAAGCCTACAAGTTATGGATGTACCTGATTAGCAAAAATCAAACTATAATATACAATGACCACTCTTCAGTCAATTAGTGAATGAAAATTAATTCTTGCTTGCTCCCCTATTTGTTACACTTTCCAATCAGCTGCGCTCTTTGATGAAAATGTCAATTTAAAGAACAAAAAAGTACATTTTTTTCTCCCACTTATAATTGCAGCCAACAAACTCCTCCATGGCTACAACAACATTTCCCTGACACGCTTCTTTGAAGTGGGAAGGAAAGAATTGCAAGCACACAGCCAAGGTCTACTAGGAATGAACACGAGAGGTGTTCTCGGCCCCTTGGGACATGGTTGCATGGGTGGGAGTACGGAGGAAAGCAAAAAGGAAACAAGAAAAGAAAGACATGTCTCAGCTTTGTCCATATGTTCCAGAGGTCATTTCTTTGTTTTCAGCATTAGTGTTTAAATAAGAATTTAGGTTGTTATGTACAAGTGCTTAATCTCAGACTAAGGTAATGGGCTACAACATGCTCAGTGGAAAACAGGACAAACAGGGCTGAGACAGAATAAAATAGCAGAAAGGGGAATTTCAGCACTGTCTTCTCTTCTGTACCCGGGTCAACCAAGACATCAGCTTTGAGGTCAACACTGTCACTGGCTAGAAATTGTGTATCAGAAGAAGGAGGTCTGCTTGAAAAATACAGAACTTAAAATATGTGAAATTTGTAACTGTGTCATTGTAAAAGCATTTGCACAGCTTCATTTTTTCTTCGATTTGAAGCTTGTAAAGCTATCCAGTGCAACATTGTGCAGCGTAAACCTGCCTTGAAAGGGAGCCTCAATTTTAAAGACTTATAAACTCACAGTGTGACTTCATTTGAATTTATCTTCAAGGATAGAGCCCTTACTGTGTGCTGTTCAAGCAAAGGTTTAGGTTGAATTTTCATTTCCCTGCATACACGGTGTGACCACCTCTACCTCTCGTGGCTGCTAAATCTTAGTCAAGCAGTAAATTCTGGGTGGTTTGGACATAAAGGCAGCGAGTAAGAAAACAACTGTTCACAGATCATCTATTAAGCATCACCGTGGGAGCGCGTCGCTGTTTGGCAACGCCTCTCAAGTCTCATAGCTCGTTAGCTGAGCCCCAGATATTAATCAACCAAAGCTCCAGTTTTCTCAGTTTCACATCACACAACACTTTATGTTTTTGATCCTCACTTCCTGATGCCTTCTTGAAGATGTTATTTCACAGATTTTGTCCTATTGTTGTCTTCTTTTTTTTTTTTCATTTTTATGTTTTAATTGAGGCAGAGCCTGCAGGAGAAGCAGACTGTTGTCAACTCACTGCTGCTACAGTGAGAAGTGTAACAACAAACTAATACAATAACAGCTGCCCTATGCCATCGATCTATAGGAAAATGTAGTAATCCACAGATTTAATGACACTGATGTTTATTTAATGATAATAAAACTGATACTGCTTCTCGTATGAAGGGCCAAAAGTGCCAAAATGAAGTAAATTAAAAAAATATATAAAAAAAAATATTTAAATCTGTCAATAATTAATTAGAGATAAATAAATATATAATTATTTAAATGTCTTGATGCATGCTCAGTCATCCAGGTAAGTAATTCCCAAAAGGTGATTTACACCTACAGACCAGTGGACACTCTGTACACATCCTGGACAGGGAGGAACACTGGTTTGAGCGAGGAGTCAAAGAGGCTATTTATGTGAAAAGGGAAAGACCATCTCTGAATCGAGGAGGGGCCTAAGGGTACGTCTTTCAACCTCTTACAATGCTGTGACTGCAGCCATTCCCCAACTCTCTGTGAATGGTACTCATGGCCATTGATCAGTGGGCTTTGATCAGTGGTCATGACGTGTTTGAAGGGAGTTATTATTTCACGTCACTATGAGCATTTAGTAACACATGAAAGGAAATCCTGTTCGTGTATTAATCACCAGAGCACGTCGCATAAAAAGAGATAAAAGAGGCAAAACCATGCGCCATAGTCAGGAGTTAACATGGGCAGGATTTTTTCTTTGTTTGTTTTATTGGCACAACAACAGGACTGAGGTGTCCATAAGTTGTTGGCATCTGCCCTACAGAGAAAAATGTCTGTACTTTTGTCATCTCTGCTACTATTAATTACTATATTAATTAATTACATATTTAATTATGTATTTAGTTAATTCATTTTGGCACTTGTGGCCCTCCATACTTCTGAGGGGGTGTTGGTCTTTTGCACTTTAAAGCCACTTCCAGCTGCTCACTTATTCACAAGGGGTCATCACAGCAGGTAGCACCGCATGTCTGATTTGGCAGATAAATACTCACATAAAGTCAGCACCACCAACACTGATCAAATACTTCGTATATTTATGTAATATATTTACACATGTTTACTCAGCTGGAGGAAAACCAGTTAGTGTGTGAAAACAGCTGTATAATCTCCTCTGTGGCTCTGTAGATGTCATATTCATTTCATCAGTGTTGGTGCCCAAAACTTCACTAAATATAACACTGTCCTGCACTGTAATATACTTCCCTGTCTAAGCCTCTGCCCTCAGTGTTTTTCTTTCTCCGTTTTGAAAGAGGGATTCCGGTGCACCTCTTGGTCTCGACAAATAAAATTACTATAATCCTGATTAACAGAATCACAGCTTTATTTCATGTTTGAGCCCCGTGCTGTCACACTGTGCATTATCGCATCATTGTGCAGGACTATCACTCATGCTTGGTCAGGACCTGCAGGTTTCACATTGTAAGGTACTCTGTAGGCCCTTTTAGCATCATTTTTCAGCCTGCAGTGACTCCAATAGAGTTCAACTGGAGTCCCAAATGCAACAAAAAAGGAAAAGTCAGATAAAACAGTAAAGGTCAAGTGATACCAAGAAGGTTTCTGCAGGATTTTTCTATTTTATTCTTTCACACAATGAAAATCGGCCCTAAAAAGGCACATCACTGTGCAGGGGTTCTGAGCTGAGACGGGGTTCTTGGCCAAGAGTCAGTGTGTGAAGTTGTCACTGTAGATTGTCATCATACTTATGTGACAGACACGTCATAATATATAACAATAACTACCTGTCTTCACCAGCTCCTCTCCTATATGCAGTCTCCCATCTACCTAACAGCAGTGGCACCGCCTAATTTTGCTGTTCTGACGATCAAAACAATCACAACAACCTCAGTGATTTAAAAAAAAAAGATTATAACAGATTGAAATAATAATTGGAAAAATTACAGATTTCAACTTTTACTCCATCTCAGCAGAGGTGGGAAGTAACAAAGTACAAATACTTCATTACTGTACTTCAGGAGAATTATCAGGTGTCTGTACTTTTACTTTCACTCCCTACATTTTGAAGCAAATAACTGTACTTCTACTCCTTACATTTTCAAAACGGGCTTGTTACTTTTGCATTAACATTGAGGGGAGTTATTATTAAACGGATTTGAGCCTAAACAGTAACACATGAAAGGCAATCCTGGTTGTGTATGAATCACCAGATTGACTCATTTTCCTGTTTACAAATAAAGACATGCTCTACAAAGTACACAACAGAAAATAGAGCTATTTTTGACTTTCTTTCCTTTTCTCTGCTCATTTTCTACTTAACTGATTCAAGCCGAGTACATTTATTAGAATTGAAATGTATCTACTAATATTATTTATTATTACATCAATATACCACAAGGTTCAGTTAGCTTTGCACAAACACATCAGGTATAAATGTCCTCCAAAGAGCTACTTTTTACTTTCTTACTTTGAGTACAGAGAAAATACTCAAAGTTTTCACCTTTACTTGACTAAAGATGCTGAATCAGTACTTCAAATTTCAGTGGAGTATTTTCCAATAGTAGCATCTGTACTTCTACTTAAGTACAGAGCTATCTGTACTTTCGGCACCTCTGCATCTGATATTCTTGTGTCGGCCCCGAATCACATCTTCTACTAACAATCTTGGTATTATTGTTTAACAGCATTTGAATTTTAAACATAACATCTCTGAATTCATCCAGTCCTGTATCTTACATCTGAGAAGCTGCAAAAAATCTGAATCAGCCAATTGGAGATTTTATTACACCCACTTTAAAGTCTGAATCACGAAATACTGTAAATGTCATAAAATTCGTTGTTTTTTAAATCTCAACTGTTTATTTAACCTTCTGACAAACGTAAAAGAAAGAAAAATTAAATATTAATTTGCACATGTGGGTTTTAATTGTTTTAAAAGTTGTAATAATTTTTGCTACATCTGACACTTTGTGCAATTTATTATTTTAAATGTATTGTTCATTATACACTAATGATGCAGAGGTCTACATACAGATTACTGTAACTCGTTTCACGTGAGCTTCACAGTCCTCCCTAACCATCTTCACTTAGACTGAAGTATGCAGCAGCTTGTGTGCTTGTGTGGCTGTATTTCAATGATTATAATGAAATATGAAAGTAACTGTGTGTACTGTGTGATGGGAAAAGACTCCATATAAAAATAAAGTCTGCTTCTTCATGCAATAAAATACTGCCCTTCCTAGTATATTATCTAATTGTGAGTCAGAGAATACAGCTGGTTGCGTCTTCTTTCTTGGCTCTACAAGTGAAGCACTAGTTTGACTTTCTTGGAACCAGTTTGTCACTTTGGGTAAATATGAATGCATTTCTGGGTGAAGGGTGGTTGATGCGGTTGACACCTGATGTTTTAATGAAACGCATCCAAGTTAAGCTTTCTGAGTATAAAGTTTCGCGTTAGTGCACACTATCGTCTGTTCATCTTTGTGTCACAGTGTCAAGTTCCTCATAAATGGAGATGGAGACAAAGTTCATCATAAATCAAGTGGCCTAACTTGAATAACAGGACTAAAAGCGCTCTGCATTTAGATGTCGTGACATTCTTGTGACGCAGTTGCTCACTTACATGGCCATGCTGAACTGTTCCAACCACTTCTTTTTCAGGTCTTTGGTCTTGAAAAAGAACTCAAAGCCGCTCTGGCCCTGGTTATGAGTGAGGTAGAATCCGTAGGACCACTGCAACAGAGAAAAAGAAAAACACTTGACTCACAAGGTGCAACAATGCCAAATAAAAAAACGGAGGGTTTCGGAGAAAGACAAACAGAGCGGGAGGGAGCCGAACGAGACAGGATGCAGGGAGACAGATGGAGACAAAGAGATGCAAAATGAAACAGGGATGCCTCGGGGAGAGCAAACACAAAGGCTGAAGGGTTGGAGGGCAGAAGAAATGACAGAAAGAGACAAAACATCGAGGCAGAGCGTGAAGGAGAAAATGAGTGCGAGGTGGCTGTGCCATATAACTGCTAGGCATCAGACTGCATGCACAGACCCAAGTAGCGAACGGGCCTGTAATCTGTTACCATTATCCACTTCAAAGGCTAAATATTAGTCCATTAGCCTCTGTGTCAACACAGGCATCTGGGGTTTTTTTAGACAACATTACAAGACAGATGCTCGAGAGATGCACTTTTTATGACTCGCAGTTGTGGTTTTGAACTTGTAGCACTCAGCTCTGAAAGCTAAAAACAAGCCAAACTCACAGCGCTGTCAGCGAAGCACAGCGGCTCATCTTCTCTATTGAATGAAAAGAGAAAAGGAAAGCAGCGCTCTACAGAAGCATTCCCAGTGGACACCAAAACTTGCACTCAGCAAAGATATCATCTAGCTACCAATTTGTAAAGAGAAGCAGGAGGTGCTTGTCTGTCTTTCTGTCAGTTCCTATGCTTTTGCTTGGCATTCAAAGGGATTACACACCAAGGCTTATAATGTCAAATATTTCTTTGTGGATCTTGCCAAAATATCAATTATTTTGACCCATGCTTATATCTTTGTCATGTGAATCAATGTCGAGAGTGAACTGTGGTATTTTAGAAAGATTATAAAATGCTAGAGACTAACTGGTGGTGGAGTTCAGACCCATGAGTACTCAAAAGTCATTGCTACATTAATACATGAGTAGATCTACTCGATACTCATGAAACATATTCAAAATTCACTCTTTATTTTTTCCCCCGTACTCCTGGAAACACTCCATTAAAGACAGAAACACCTATGATAATTAGTGCCGGCTACAACACACTGACTTATAATTAAACATGTAATAGGCAATTTTTTTTTTTGCAACAGCAATATACTGTTGTATTTGACAGTGTTTGGGGCATTTTTATGTGACAAAAAGATGTAACACTGTGATATTAATGATATAGCCACTCATATGTTTATACAACGAGACAAGCCCAAACATGTCTGAGAGTGAGAGCTGCATCCCAGCCTCACAACAATTTAGCATCTAGAAAGGGAGCAACTACAAAAACCTTCTGTATTATCAAAAATTGCATTATTGCAAATTTCACTAAAAAACATCATGATACAATTTTGAGGGAACATTGTCCAACACTAATGTTGACAATAAAGCAGTAATCTTTCCTTACAACTAGTTGTTTACACACTCAGAAGATGCTAAGCGTCATTAGCGTCATTAGCATCATTAGCATTAGCATTTGGATTTACCTTTTTGAGACATAATCCAGCCTAATTTAAACTCTGTACTAGTTGTCAATAACAACCAAAGGACATTTTAGCTGCTACCTTTATAAAGTCAACATTTGGGACAGTAATCATATGGATGTTTTTTTTTTAACATTTTTCATTTGACACACATGGCATTTGGGGCCAAATTTGCCCTCAAACATTGACCTAAAAGACTAGTCTGGTATTTATGTAGCACTTTTTGATTTTAGCTGAGCACTCAAGAAATTGTGGCTACAAATCCAGTCACAGAGCCTTTTTATGTGCTCTGTCTAAGATTCACACGTGTTGAATCTACTGGAAGCGATGCAGTTAGTCGCAGCCAGGGATCAAATAACCGACCCTTTAGTTAAGAGGCAACCCGTGCTGCCTCCTGAACCCCAGCTCCCCCTCCTGATCATCTTTTGTCCTTCCCACCCCCAACACGTCACTCCCTGATCCTGGTTTAGCTTCAGGTTTCTTCCTGTTAAAAGGGAGTTTTTCCTTCCCACTGTCGCCCAGCACTTGCTCACAGGGGGGTGGTCAAGTTGTTGGGGTTTTCTCTGTATTATCGATGGTCTTTACCTAACAATATAAAGCACCTTGAGGCGACAGTTGTTGTGAATGTTTGTGACGCCCTGCATGTAATTATTTGAGCTTTGATTATTTGCTACAAAACCGTAGGCTATAGCATTGAGAAGATGGCTTCCACACAATGACGGTAATTTGGCAAAAGTTTTCTTATTGTTGTTTGCATTTGGCTTATGAGTTAAAGGAGTTTAAGACTCTTTTACCTCCAGATGACTTGCACATAAATGCCGCTGGTTTGATGGAGGTTCTTATTGCCACTTCCCTCAGACACCACTGTCATCTCCATCATCTCGAACATAAATATGTAATCAAACAAACTGCTTTATATCCATCAAGTCAGAGGTGAATGACGCAGAGTTGGCTGTAAGTTTCATAAAATATAACCATATAAACCCATATGGGTCTAAGCTTCCTAATGTCTGCTATTTACAGCATCATTATTACCCAAATCACTGTTTCTTGGAACGCCTTAGATATCATTCCTCATTATGATTGGCAATATTTCCCCCACTTGGCATTTAGTATTCACCGTGTGTTTGTGTGTAGTCAGGCCCAAAGCGAGGTTTAATGATAACACCATCTGGGAGGAGGCAGACTGTTGTAGTCCGACACTGTGTCAGTGTGATCCTTGCAAATGAACAAGACAATGTAAAACATGTGCTGGAATAAGCGTGCACCAAATTATTTAAGAAAGATTCTTTGCAGCTGATTATTTCATTGTTTATGTCGCGAGCTGGAAAGATTTTTTTGCACAGAACCTACTTAAGCAGCACATTCAGGGACTCGCGGCACAGACGGCACCACCGGGGCGGAGAGGTTGCTGTTACAGGTGGTTAGAAAATAGCTGTGAAGAAGCAAGTTGAGTCAATTTTGTGAACTCACATTTAACTGATAAATTGTTATGGCGCCTCATTATGCAGAACTAGCGCTGTTAATTGGTTTGTCAGGAGTCCAACGCGGTTTCGGAGCTTTGCTGACTCAGTCGTAAAGAGGCGATAATGGGCTCAACAGTGCAAGACTTGCCTCCATTATAGCTGACTGGTTGTTATATCAGATTGTTGTTTTGTTCTGTTTTGTTTTACAGCACAATAATAAGCAAGTTTTGTTATTATTTTATTACTTTTTCACATCGTCTATTACAGCAGCAGAAAAGCCACAATGTAGAATGAAGTCGTGCTGGGACAGACTCGATGGCACGGAGCCCTGGGTGAAATTAAATGTCATCTAAAGCTCTTTTTAGCTGTTATAAAATCACTGTAACTCACAGCTTAAAGTGGGTTATTGCTTTCTGAAAGATGATAACACGCCATAAAATTAAAAGCTAAATGTTCAGGGCATATTTTCTTATTCAGTTAATGAAGCGGATCAGTGCGGCTTCAACGGGACTTAGTCACAATCATACTTCTCTGTCAGCTGTGATGTGTCAGGTCAGTTGACTGACATTTTCTTCCACAAGTCAGTCTTCAGCCTAATCAACCAGTTTTTAAAGCGCTTACCACGCTTGTTTTTGTGCAGCTGTGAGGAATAAACCGCATGCGGCTGGTAGAGACATAAAACGCCAGCGTTGGTTCATTTTTGACAGCTCGATTGAATTGCGGCGAATGTTTCCGCGTGTCTGTGGTACAACATCACCACTGTGGAATAGAGTTACTTCTTTTGGAACCAAAGAAAGATAAAACAAAAAGAAAAAAAAGTCTGAAAGGACTGAGAAATGCCAATATCTTTCCTGAAAGTAGAAAAGCATGTTCCTTGGCAGGTACATGCTAGCTGAATTCACCTGAGAGACTTATTCATGAGCAGTGGGGGGGGGGGGTCCGCGCCTGGCCATGTTCTACAACATTATAAATTTCCTCATGTCTTTACATAATAAAATCTGAACACATCTTCTCAATATTGAGGCATCATTGTGTTTACTGTATTACTCCTGAGTGATTGGTATATGTGATGTGATGTGATGAAGTATTTGTTCACTTTCCCAGTTCCCTGACCTGATATTAAACTGCTTCTCAAATACCATTAAACACTGCTGGTGGTCATTCAACAGCCAGCTCTTTCTTACACTGAACGCCTGTCAAACATAAGTACACCTAACATCTAATAGTATTAATTAACATTATGTAGTATAGAGTCATGCGTACAAAGATTCTCAGTTACCTGCGTTTTATTGAGACATGACAAATCCGAATGTCTGCAACAAAACAGCCCGGTGTTATTTTGGCTCTGCAAAAACCTCATTTAAAATCACGTTTACCTCTTGTCCCTATTTATAACCACATACTTTTATTATTATTGTTCAAAGATTTTAGAAAAGTATGGCTGATGCCAAAGAAGGGCCTGGGTTTGAATCCACTGGCTGGAGCCTTTGTGTGAAGTTTGCATGTTCGCTCTGTGCCTTCATCCAACACTATTAACTCAGTTTAGTTCAACAGTTGCCTCAAGACACTTTATTTTGTAAGGTAAAGAACCTACAATAATCAGATGACCCCCTGTGAGCAGGTACTTGGTGACAGTGGGAAGGAAAAACACCCTTTTAACAGGAAACAGTGCAAAGTTGTGCATGTGAGCGGCTGCCTCGCTCTCTGCGTTAGCCCTGTGACAGAGTGGTGACCTGTCCAGTGTGCACCCTGCCTCTTGCCCTGTGACAGCTAGACTAGGATCCCACATGAGCTCTTCATGGGCCCTTCAGTTTTCCACTCTGTGAAAGCTTTTCTTATTCAGATTTCTTGAAATCATTAGAGCCACACTGCTTTACGAGCTGTAATTTCTGCACTTTGTGACTGTGTTGCGCCTGCAGCAGATGCCCATATAGATCCAGGTTCAGCTCATTGCTAGTGATTTACCAATTCAATATTTGGATCAGACACTGGTTCAGTCCAGACTCACAAAGCTTGATACAGTCTCTGACACAAGAGGGGGCCAATCTATTCTTCAGTTCTGTATTCTGTGTTTGCTAAGCAGCAATGCACCACTCGTTAGTGGGAGAGCTCACATAGCGAGGTAACATTAAAGGGGTTGTTGTTTGGAGGCATTTTCACACCTACGATACCAATGTTTCTCCTTCATATGTTTGCTGTAGTTTTTCATTTAAGTGCACGGTGTGGTCAAGCAAGTCGACAAAACTTGAAAGCTATAATGATTTCCCTATTGGCCTCTCTCTCTCTTGTTTTGTTTGGTGTAACACATGGGAAGCTTTTATTACACCTGCAGTAACATAACGTTTGTCATCAACTCGATTAATATCGATTCACTACACCTGTCTGCTGTCAGCTAGACGTGACATGCCAGTGTGTGTGTGTGAACAGGTTCACTCACACCAACAGCAAAGCTAAAGTAAGAAGCTAAAGCTAAAGCACGATTGTTTACTATTTAATAATGATACAAATTCAGTAAATGCATCTTAGACATATTTATTGACTGTTCGTGTCTGTGTGTGCACAGACCTTTCGGTTCTCTTTGTCCGACGTGGGATTGTTGGTGACTTTGAAGAGGTGCAAGTCGATCACTTCTTTCATCTCGTAGTTGTCTCCTCGCCGCTTACAAACAATGACCGCAGCGTCAAACAGGAAGATGTGCCTGCAATCCAAAAATGTTCCAGTAAATTCAAGCACATCTCACTTAGTAGTTCATGTTATTCACACTGAGGAGTTCAGTATTTTATTTTTTTAATTCAGTATTTAAGGCAAAAAGTGATTTTTATGATTCTAACAAGCTTGAAGGTCAATATTTGGTATGACCACCTTTATTCTTCAACACAGACTGAACTCTCTTTTTTTAAAGTCTTCAGGAATCGTTCTCCAGGCTTCTTGGAGGACATCCTCAGCTCTTCGTTAGACACGGGCTGCCTTTGTTTTACTCTCTCTCAACATGATCATACTCTGTTTCAATAATGTCGAGGTCTGTGCTTGTGGGAGTCCGATCCATGATTGATTGTTTGACAGGATGCCCAACACAACTGACTGAAATGCAGTCCCAAACCATGACAGAGATTGCACCATGTTTTATTCTTCTTCACACATATTGACAATGGTACGATTCAAAAATGTTACATTTGGATTAATCACTCTATACGACCTTTTGCATCTGATTTTTAGTATAGTTCTTGTGTATTCTGTCAAAGGAGCTTGGAAAGAAAAGCATCTGGACTTCTTTAAGTTGCTTGAAGACGTTTCACCTCTCATCCGAGAAGCTTCTTCAGTTCTAGGGTCAAATGGTGGAGAGTCCCAGATTTAAACCCAGTGGGAGTTTCCCCCCACAGAGGGACAAAAGGACCCCCTGATGATCCTCTACCTCAGGGGTGTCAAACTCAAAAACACAGTGGGCCAAAATTCAAAACTGGAACAAAGTTGCAGGCTGACATTAATATTTATTGAAAAAAAAAACTTCCTCCAGATATAAGAATGAATCTTTTCTTATGGACTCAAACAAGTTTTGCTGAAAAACTGAATATGGAACAAGCAAAGCTTAATACTAAATGATATATATATTAGCTGTATAATACCAGTAGGCCAGCTCTAATAGTACTTTGGTATGGCTTCGTGGGCCAAATGTAATTAGGCTGCGGGCCAAATTTGGCCAGAGTTTGACACCTATGCTCTACCTAATCACATGAGCCAAGGTGTGAAAACGGGTGAATTAGAACTGAAGAAGCTTCTCGGATGAGAGGTGAAACGTCTTCAAGCAACTTAAAGAAGTCCAGACGCTTTTCTTTCCAAGCTCTTTAGACTACGATGACCTGGATGACTGAGAACCTTCACAGACATATGTGTATTCTCAGCCTCTTCTCCCTGTTTCTCCTCCTTAAGAATGGCTTCTTGACAGCCACCCTTTCACTGAGACCATTTCTGATGAGACAAAGGACCGGATACATCCTTCAGGTCTGGTATCAGGCCTTTACTTTCTAGATTTTTGCAAGATTTTCAGATACCGTTCATGTGCTGTAGGTAGTAGTTTGTGCAGGTACCACTCTGTTTTTAAAGACATGCTGCACATCATGCTGAGGTATGCCACCTTTTTAGCTAACAACTCTTTGGGAGTCAGTTTGTTGCCACTGAAATACTATTTCATGTCTGTCAGACCGACTCAACTGATTCATAGTATCAACTAAAGAAATCAGAAAAAAAATCCATGTTTTTAAAACTGGTTCTTTGCTAGGGTGTCTGCTTTGTGTTGACACAACGCTGGTTCATCTCTTGGGTGAAGTGCCCTTTTTATGCTTGAATTGTTCGCAGGTCAGTGTTAAGTGGCTTAACAAATAAAGCAAAAAAAACATTCCTGTGACAATGTTCAGGTACAAGGACTGGACTGAGTGACAAGGCCTGGAGAACTATTACTCAAGACAAAAGAAAGTCTGGCTCCTTGGAAGCAAAATATAAAGAAATGAGGGGTGACACGAGACTTTTGTAAAGTAGTGCATTTGGAAGCAGTCGGCTTCTGCAGTTCCTGTAATGGCTTTGCAGAGACTCTCAGGCTGGCTGTTATTTTAACAGGCAAATTAAAGTTTCAAGGCGTAGCTAACAATACAAAATCTCTCTAATGGAAAAAGACGCCCAGCCCAGTTTCATCTATATGACTGGTTCAATGTTATTGTTAAGATCCTAAAGAACAACAGCATAAGCTAAATGATCATAGCATGTGCTTTGTTTTAACTGAGTAATAATACTTCACTGGCTTCAGTTTGCACAAATCTCACGGGTTTAGTCTGAAACAACACTTTGGCAGGTTTCCGACCGTAACACCTGATTCCCTTTCGACTGCAGTCATCCAGCCATTCGCGGCATCTCACCTGTCCTGCTTGGCTCGTTTGTCCACCGAGGCCACCCGTACTTCCCCGTCAACTTTGGGTCTCCCGTAGTTACTCAGACGCTGATTCTGCAGGCGAGAAAAATGAAAGTTATCTGGAGGAAAGACATTCTGAAAAGCTGTCAGTCATTATCTCAAAGAAAGCTGTACCTTACCAGATTTTCAATGGATTTCTGGTACTGATCTATTTCTCGCAATGTCTCGTTGTCCCTCTTGACTTCGTTAACATACTGCGCCAAATCCTACACACACACATGCACACACACACACATGCACACACAAAGGAAAACAAAGAAGCATCTTTTAACTTACTTACATACGGTACAGAGTATCCAGCTGTGCCGAGGAGTTTGTTTCTTTTATGTGCAGTTTTATGTCGCTCTCTTCCAAAAAGATCTTGTGCAATAAAATAAACTTGACTTTAATTAAGCTGAGCGTTCAGCTTTACTGAACAGATTTTCAGGGTCACAAAATTAGGACTAAACACTGCATTCACTGAAGGCTTCTTTATTTATCTGCAGTTACAAAAAGTTGAGCAAGTGAAATGAAGTGGAACTTTTTATGGTAACTTTTTTAGATACTATATGGTGACCCCTGAGGTACAAAACACACAAAACAAAGCTGTGTTTATTGTTTACAATGGAACCAGAGTCCCCAAAACACATGAACAAACTAGGCGATTATATTCTGAAATCTTGTGTTTTTCTTCGTGTTTCTAACGACCACCTTCAGCTCTCAAAACACAATTATCATGTCAGGTACCCTAAACAAACATGAACGCACTGTGTTTCTTACCAGAAGGAATTTTGAGTACAATGTGAAGTAAAATCAAAACAACCTTTTCTGACATGAGCTGTTTTTTTGTACATTTTATTAGCTCTTGATGGGTTGTTCTGTGAAACTAGCGTTGGGGGTATGTATTTCTTTATCTGCATTCAGTACTGGGCTTGAGTTTTGAGCCAATCTGCTTCCGATTGTCATTTACTTTGAAAGTGGAAACAGCAGATGAACTGAAGGACCAGATATCCTTCAGGCTTATACTGAAGCCTCATCGTTTCTCATCAAAAGAGCCCATGTAGCTTTGTCTGCACTTACCTTTTTAAAAATCTTATTTCTCTTTCATTTCTAGGATTAGTTTTTGTACGTTTTGGGTGAATGGCCCTGTTCTGGACCTTCAGTGCACCCAAGGATAAGAGCATATGAAAAGAAAACGTACCTTCATTGCATCTAAGGCGGTCCGTAAATTCGTCTTCTCAGTGCCATCATGGGTGTGTTTCACAAGCTCCTGTTGGACAAAAAAACAAACCACAAACACAAAGTAAATAAAATGTGAAAAGGAGGGAAAGGCTGTGAATCATAAAACATTACATGAGATATACACATGCCACACGCCACGCGTGGACTGGAGGCTTTAGCTTTCCAGATACGACAGGAAAACGGCCGCTGTGGAAGTGAATCAGATACTGCGTATGTGTGCACTCATCTATTGCAGGAGTGTGTGCGCAAGTAAGTATCTGAAATTGCTTGGCGGTGCCTCGCCGCAGCGTAAACAAGACATCTAGACCTCGGCGGCGGAGGATAAGGAAGGATGCCATGCATGTCCTTCACGCGGGCGCACACCCACTGTGTCCACACACACTGAGCCGCTAAGGGAGATATAGGTGTCCGCTCGGCGCTGCTCAAATCCCCGGTGTCAGTCAAGCTCGACCTGGGCATTATTATCACTAGCAAGACGACAGAGGCCTATTTATCAAGGCTTGCTCCCACCTCCACGCAGCCCCCGAGATACACAGTAAGGGTGTGGTCACACTGATATCGGGGGCCCGTGCACGATGGACTCATTCAGGGAATCGTGTCGCTGCAGGTACAGCGGGAGGGGGGCCGTGATGAGCGGAGTCAGCGAAGATGAAAGAGCAAGAGATTGATGAGAAAAAAAGAGAGAAAGAAACCGGCTAAGAGAGGTACTCGGGGAGCGAGAGGAAGTGACAAGACATTAGTTGTACAGAATCTGGCTGTCACCGTGTGGGAAAGTAACTCAGCGGATGCTTTATTCGCTGCAGCTAGCTATTACCCGGCTGTTCCGAGGGGATCTCAGCCCATGTTGACACAAACAGAATCACTTTGTTCCTACAGATAGATATTTTTTTTATTTTTGGCGCTACTTTCTTGTTGCTTTGTATGGAGCCCTGTTGGAATAAGCACATTTCTGCCTGAAGAAAAGGAGTAAATGAGCGCTTCGAAGTGAAAGAAGCAGCGCACGCGTCGACTTTGCTGTCATCCAGCTGCAGACGCACAGATGACGATATTATTAATTGCTTTTCTATATAAACCCTCCTCATAGATTCAACACGTGCACACACACAGCTATCATGAAGAGAGGAGAAAGCATGATGGAGACACTGTTAACTGTCACACATTTATGCATACTCAAGTTTGTCTTTGGGATTGTGTAAAATGTGTAAAATATGTCCAAATGAAAATAATGGAAAAACTCAACAGGCCATTATATTTGGTCCATTCAAAATTTATTATAAAAGACAAGGATGGCAAGGTTTTGGATGATTAAAAAGGCCTAAATGGGGAATGTTTTCCTTTTCGGTGACACATTAGTAACTTGTCGCTGACTCTGGCCGAGCTTCCAGCGGTTCAAAATAATACTTCCCCTTTCTGTTTGTTCGTCTCGCTGCTTATTTATCTTGTTCTGTCTGCCGCTCTCCCTTTCAGTCCCCACTTCACTTTATCTATTTTCTCTCACCGCCTCCTTGATTGTCTCCATCAGATGACAATTACGTGTGGGTCGTTTGAGAGTCGCAGTCATCAAGGAGCTACAGGAACAGAGAAGAGCCCCGGAGCCTGAGCAGTGAAGGCAAAGAGGAGGGGAGCAAAAGAGAAAATGTGGTCAACGCTGCCTCTGGTGGTTGCAAGGAGTAGTGTCAGGGAGTCCACTTGGCTTATAAACTGATTTTATAATCGAGAAGGAAACAAACTTCTCTCTCTCTCGGTCACAGGGATGCATCTGTAAACTCGGCGAGCTCCCTGTCACTTACAAAGTCATCCACGAGAAGAGTAACTGTGCAGCTGCGAAGCAGGAGCTTAGGTAGAAATAATAGGACGCTCAATTAGACAATCCGCAATCATTTGTGTGTTATAGCATCTTTTCATGTCTCTTTTATCCCATACGTTATACCACAAACTGCATCCTCGCCTTATCATTCTGCCTATTTAACAAAGTGAGTGACACAAAGCAAAGATGACACAGACATAGAAAAGTATCTTAATCTTTCAGGGATACACATTTAAAATGTATTTATAGGCCAGTCCAGGTTTTAAAAAACATTAACTCTGATGGTCTACAGACAACAAGATGCTGTGTGATGGCCTGATGTCATCTACGTGATACAAAAATAAAACATATTTTAAACACTATAAATGTTTACTGCAAAGGGTTCAAAGGTTTGTTCAAGAAAACTTGGGCTGAGATTTACAAGCGAGGATGCACTAGGACGGAGTACAGTACCTGCAGGAGGAGGTGGTACTTCAAGACTCGCTGCATAGGAACCACTAGCAGATCTCTCAGTGTGAACTTGCCATAGTTGGCTCTTTTGGAGCATTCCTGCACAAAGACAAGGATCAATAAAATACTAAATTCACTTGGAAAAAATGGTTTTATTTTACTTTCTAGAAGCAAATGCAAGCAAACTCAAGCATCACAGCCGTTTAGAGTAATTTCTGCTTCCAGCTGCAGTGTCATCACCGGCAATGTCTCAGGTAGACACTTGAGGGCGTAGTCTGACCATCCTGAGAAGCTGTGGAAGCAAACAGCTTCCACTGCACTGCACAATAACCACTCACTCATCCTTTAAGAAGAGCACAAAACTATTTACCTCTAGCTTCATGCGTACGTCTTCTCTGTTTTTGCTGATGTCATCGAGGGTGGCGATGGCTGTCTCCACATGGCTGCAGTATTTCCCATAGATCAACAACCTGGGGTAGATTTGACAAGTGAAGAAACTACAGCAGGACTGGAAAGAAGTCCAAACACAACATGTAGGACTTTAAATGTTTTCTCAGTCTTCACAGTGACGATCTTAGGTGCGATACATAGGTTCACACCTACACACTGTTTACACACAACACACAGAAACCTGTCATAACACAGCATATACATAAAAGTTTGCAGCTTCTTAGATGTATAGAAAGAATTACAAGAGCTTTACAGAACTGTTAAAGGATTACATAAAACACTAAATACAATAAGCTACAATGTTTTTAGATAAAGTTCCCCGTGTGCACCTCTCTTTGAAAGTGATGAAGATCTGGTAAAGGTTCTGGGCACTTCTGTGGTGGACTGAATCTTGGATTTCCAGCAGTAAACACTTGTGGACTTTAACCAGGTCCTGAACAACAACAAGAGCAAATCTTCAGTGCTGATCATTAAACTCCTGCATCTAACAATTTCTTTCCCCTAATCTACAGATCATTCCAATAACTCCGTTAATGATCTATGACTAAGAAAATCATTAGAAATGCTCATCACAGCTCACTAAATGTTGAAGTACCGCCCTCAAATATGTCAACACACTCAATAAGAATCTTTGACCAAAATTCTGACTTTAACTAATTTCATTTAATTTTCATGCTTCATGTTTATTGAGATTAAAAAAACTTTTTTTTTGATTGTATAGGCCTGCAGCAAAACTGATATCATGTTCCCTTTGCAAACCTACCTAAAAAACTAAAGACACTGCTATTATCTTGAGGTGTTCTTGCTACTTTCTGGTCACTGTTAGCATTTCACAGTCAAACAGTGAACGTAAATCAATCAGTCAGCATATTTGATGTCAGTATGTTGGCATGTTAGCATGCAACACAAAGCAGTGACCTCTTTTGGACAGTTAAGCCTCTTAAATAGTAGTAGTAGTCCCTTTGTCATGTTAATTTAATGCACATTTAAAAAAGGTTTAACATCTTTTTTTTTTAATTGAATTTTGCCATGTAGGTGTGAAGCTAAGCCATCATTCCTTTCATTATTTACACTTCTACATTCCTCCTATTGTGACAGTCGGTGGGGAAAAAGACCATTTAAAGGAGAATTTTGCAACCCCCTCAACGATGACCGCTTCCAAAGGCGTTGACTTACCGGAATATTCACAAACACCTTCTCCATCTCAGCTGGGGACAAGAACGTGTTGAGGGGAATCATAAAGTGCTGCAGGAGAGAAACACAGAGAGGGAATGAATGAAGAGAAAGAGCCTCGTTCCTCTAGAGTAAGAGCGGGAAAGTCATTTTGCGTGAGACGCTATTATATTATAGGGCTAAGTTGCAAAGAGCTGCAGTCAGCGAAAACAAGCAGGAGAGTCTGGGTCACGACAATAATCTCATTTTCAGAGTTTGCAATTTAATGATTTCCTCTCAGAAAACTCCCACAGTGTAGTCACCTCTACATTTCAAAGGAGCGGGCGAGCACAAACTAAATTCCACCATCCACTTCATATCGAAAGTCATCTACTGAGGCGCTCCTCTGGGAAATCAGGCGAGGTCTTTTAGCAGACGTGAACGTACACAAGAGGTAGAAGAAAAGTAGTCCAAGACAGTCCTGTAAAAAGTGCGGGGTAAGGTGGAACGCATCCACAGGCGAGCGGCTGCTCTCAGAGCTCTCTGTCAGGGCGTTTGTTGGAAGGAGTGCTGGGATTACATTTTACTCACGGCTAATTTCAAAAATATAAATATATCCTTCACCTCGCTTCTTTCTCTGGGTGTGCGGAGTGTTACACCGCTTTTTTTTGGTTTCCATTACACCCGAAAAGAGGTCATTACAGTTTCACAGTTTCTCATATTGAAGGTGATAAAGAGGCCAAATTGATTTCCAGTCATCCTTCGTAAAGTGAAACAGAGCGATAATACTTCCACCTAATGAAATAAAGTTAGTTAGACTGACACCAATTTATGAAACAGTGCTGGCAACCTGGATATTAGTGAAAGATGTCCAAAAGCGCTTCATTCATCTTTCACAACAGCTTTGTGGGTAAGTACTCGTCACTCAAGCTAACTGAGACACACTCGCTCAGCAGGTTTAATAGAGAGCTCTGGAGGGCCCGCAGCTTCAAACTAATTCAGTCATGTCACATTAAACCTGTGATCGGGGGCCGCTTTTTTACTTCTGAGATGTAACCAAACCACAACAACTGGCGGTTATAATTCTGATTACTTCAACGAGACGATGTTTCCAAGTATCGCCAGCGTACAAACTCAGCATGGGATGCAGATGAGATTACCTGCTTTAATTTTCAGTCAGCACGTAGCAATGTGAGGAAGCCTCGGCTGCACAATGACAACCACCAGTCAGCCAGTGTGTACCTTCTCTATAGACTCCAGGGTCTCAGTGTATTTCTCCTCTGTCTGCTTGATCTCTGTCAAGCAGCAACTCCTGATGTCAGTCTCTGCTTGCTTCTGGAACGCCTACGCACACACACACACATTATACACTTGAATAGATACGTTGATAAATAATCACTTAAATTTTAAAAAATGTATATTTGAAATTTAAACAGCATTTTAAAGGCATTCAGAATCTGCTTTGGCACCAAGGTTCATCTGACTTTCTTTCAGTGCTTTTGTTCAAGTTTGCCAAGTTTCAGAAGAACTCTTTTGAAGGATATTTCAGATGGAAAGATAAAAGAAGGCCAATTTTTATTTTGTAAATTTTCAATTCCAAGTTTCATGGAAACCACAAAGCAATGACGACCAGCTCCATACAATCAAACGTCCATTCAGAATTCAAAAAAGTTCAATTTCTCCAACTATATTTTCTCAAACAGATACCACATTCTGAGAATTTCATTTTTAGTGCAATGACTAATGTTTTAAATGGTTTTCAAACAAGAACCTACAAAAAAATATGCTATCGGTGCAGGATGTGGTGTTATTTTTCCATACTGTCCCCAATGCTTTTACAAACCACACATTGCATTACATTTTGCCTGAAACTGCCCATAAAAGATTCCTTGAGCTTAAAATAAGATCACAAGTGGTCAGCTGAACACTTGGAGACACAAGTAGGGAAGTGCCATCCATGTCTGATCCCATCACCTAAGACAGGGGTGGGGGAACTCCAGGCCTCAAGGGCTGGTCTCCTGCAGGTTTTAGATGCGTCCTTGATCCAACATAGCTGATTTAAATGGCTACATTACGTCCTCAACATGTCTTGAAGTTCTCCAGAGGCCTGGTAATGAACTAGTCATTTGATTAGGGTGTGTTGACCCAGGGTGATATCTAAAACCTGCCCTTGAGCCCTGGAGTTCCCCACCCCTGGCCTAAGACGTCAGATATGATGGTAGCATCACTTCTTTCATCCAGTCTTTGACAACAAGAACAAAAACATTTTCAAGTGAAGTTACAGAGGTGGACAAACCGGAGGAGGGACAGCTTCTGTCTTCATCAGGTCCTCGTAGATCTCGCCGCCTTCTTCGTCATCGTACACACAGTCATAAAGGTCCTCCTCATCCTCCACTCCATTCTCACTGCAGGACAAATGAAAGAATATGGCAGTGACACTGCATTACATCACGCTGCTGTTTGATCCTGAGTGAGTGGGATGAAATGGTTTTCACTTCTCTTGACAAGCACACACGGTTCTGGTTTTACAGATGTGGATTTTAATACCACACTACAAATCTTGTTAGAAGGGGACAAAACTTAATCCCTTGCTGTGAAAGTGGCTGAGGAACACGCAGACAAGAAAAGACTTTTATGTGTGACGCCACCAGCCTGTTCTGACTGCTCACATCGGAGCCAATTACTGCAGCCTTAGCAGGTGGGCTAACATGATGTGACTCAGTGTTTGTGTGTGCCTTCTTTTACTTTTCATACATTTATTTTAGAACCAAATGTTCCCAAGTTCAAAGAAACCTAAGGGGATAATTGGACGTAAACAATTAGTATGTTTTATTAGGGTAAGGAGGTGAGGTCAAAGATAAGAGATCTACAGCATAGGTGGTGGACCATAAAGGAAAAAAAAATATTTCTCTCTGTGGTCTGCTGCTCTGCTTCAACTAATGTATTATTGAAATGTCTTATAGTAAAGGGCAATAACTCAAACAGAGAATGTATCAAAATTCATTTAGGACTTGAGGGTAAAGTGGGCCTCTGTAAGCTAACAAAGGAGCTACAGAACGAAAGGTTACGTTGTAACCTTGGTTCTCTGAGTGAGAGACTATCTCTCAGTCTCAATATGATAGAGAAAGACAGCTTAGCTTGACATTATCGTAAAAAGAAGATATAGGTAGAAATAATCTAATCTACTTTAATTCATCTTTACCATAAACAAAATATGTAAATGCTAAGCTGCACTTCCTGTTTTATAAGCAGCTTTTATGTGAGGGATTTTGTTACTTTTGTTAAGAAACAGTAGTAAGTAGTAGTAAAAAAAACAACAAATTTTTTTATGCTAGGTTTGGTTAATAGTCTAGTACAAAGACTGATAGCTAACAGCCTAGCATAAGGCCTCATAGCTAACAGCCTAGCATAAGGCCTCATAGCTAACAGCCTAGCATAAAGCCTCATAGCTAACAGCCTAGCATAAAGCTTCATAGCTAATAGCCAAGCTAGTCTATTTCAATAATATTGCCTACACTTGTTTTAGTGGGCATTACTAGATATCTAGAATACAGAGAAATAATGCCCTTAACTATTACTTTTAACTAATACTATCTCTTCAAAAATTAGTGCAGTGAATTTAAACACTTTGTTAGCCTTGCACATTAAAACAGATTAGAACAGATGAAATCTCCAGTGATGAGAGAGAAGAATTTGCTCTTAATCCCAAAAATTTATTTTGGTTCTAGATGGGCAACAAGATTGTATGCTTGGCTAAAAAAAAAACAAATTAAATGAAACCTCTTGTTGTGTGGAACGGTGTGCACATGTTTCAGTTGCGTCTGTTATATGGCTGCTAAACACTGAGCAGATGGGAGAATGTGGCTCAGTTCAGTGAGATCCAGGCTGACACATCAAATCTCCCGTGCTGGCTGCTATCAAGCCACTGTTTTGCTGTCACTACTCTTAGTGTGCCGCTTCCTTCTGTAGGAGCTGTCAGCGTTAAACACGGGCCAAACCACTGTGTCACTGTAAAGGTTTCCAACAGCATTTCTGCTGTAGGATTATGTCTCTCTGCTGACTTCAATTACCATGCAAGTGCCAGTATTTATGATCAGAAACAGACAGATGAACTGGAAAAATAGATAAGGGACAAAAATATCTGTCCATAAATTGGCATCTGACGCATTCAGTCTAAACAAAAATGCATTCTAAAATCCATATCAGATAGACCAGAGTCAATAATCCTACAGCTGCATTTAGATGAAGGCCTATGAATGGGACTGTGCCAGACATTCTGTCTGCAACGGAGGAGGATTATGTCATGTTATTATTTTGTCCCTGCTTTATTTCCAAAGGTGAAAAAAAGGTTGGTTTTAGTTGGTATCGAACACCGACCGACCTACATTGGTTGCACGCAGTATAGCTAACACCCTCTCTATGAACTTTATTTTTAGACAGAAAAATCTGTCGTTTAAATCTGCTAAGCTAACAGGTGTCTGCAGAGCAGGGCTTGAACAACAAATGATTAATTCACAGTCCCACACACCCCACTTGTGGCTAACTAAGGAAAAGAGCGGGGCGAGTTGATGCTGAAAATGGCTGCCTTCCAGACAACACCCAGGGAACAAATGGCAGCTTTATCCTCACAGGCGTGGAGAGTTTTAAGAGTCGAGGAAGCCGAACACTAAAGTAGAGCGACTGCGGTGCAATGGGATCACAGCGGTGAGCTGTCAGACCCCAGACTGCATCTTGACCATGGCCACACATGTGAAAGGTTTAATGACTGCATCTTGTGCAGCTATGCTGACAAAAGCTGTCTGCACACATCCTGAAAGACGTGTAAACATCTGCAAAAGAGCTCAGAAACCCCTTTTTGTTGGAGTATGTTACTCAGCGTGCCATAATGACACACACACGTGCACATAAAGACTCACAAGGTTGCTGACTTTTTAAAATGTAACATGTGTGTTAGAAATCCATCTTAAAATGTTCTTAAGGATATGGCTGGAAACAAAAGGGTGGAGAGCATACTCTATGAGGTCCTCCAGGTGGTTGTAGATGTCCTCATCTTCAACACTGTCCTCTGTTGGAAAGGGCCTGAGAGGAGAAAGCAGTCCATGTTTTAGGATTAAAATACCTCACAAGCTTCCAATGGCAGTATAATGCATCCATTACATTAGATTTTATTGTTCACTACTAAGATCACAAGATGCTATGAAAGAAATGCATTGTTTTGTATTAAAACATTTCACTTCCACATACCTGATTCCAGTCTGTTGTACAATCACAGTGTGGGAGAGTTTAGAAAGTGTGTCCATAACCTGAAACATAAAACACGTTTCAGGACATCAGGAAGGTGCATTTCTGATAACAGACACACGAGGGCAGCATTTTCAAACACTTCTGTGTTGCCCGTGCTCAACAAACAAACTGGGGCATATTTTACAGGAACGCGTTCATATGCTGTGTTGTTTTTACATCTTCGTGTGGAATTATTTTTGTACTGCGTTGCCTCCTAAAATACTCACTTTATATTTAAATCAAATAGAAAAGGAACAAGAAACAGAAAGAGAGAAGAGAAGTGTAATACACACAAAAAAAATATTGCTTTGGCTCCCAGTCAACAGCTGCAGCAGTACACCAACAACAAAGCAGTGTCACATGACCTACTGTCAGTGGGTGTGATGTTAACTGTGTCAGCTGATGCTGTTAGTGTGATATGTCATTTAAAGCTGCTTCCAGTGTGTTTAAACATCTCTACCTGTGTGTGTGTGTGTGTGTGTGTGTGTGTGAGTGTGTGTGTGTGTGAGACCGGATTGACTAATTACCACTGAACTCAGCTGGCTGAATGTAGATATGTTATGTGAGTCAAAACTCAACAGGGGAACTCTGTTTATTCTCCGTTTTTGAAACCTGCCAAACGGCCCACAAACCTCCTTTTTGAGGCCAAGCCTGCACTCACGCTAACACATCACAGATGTAATACAGATAAATTTGCCTCGGAGCTTTCTGAGATCAATACCGATCGCATGGCTCCCTTCCCCCCCTCCTGAAAACAGAGGCACTAGTGCTGTGCGATACTGCAGATTTCGGTATCAGTCCGATACCAAGTAAACATAGGGCCAGTACTGCCGATACAATACCGGTACTTTTACTCTATCAAGGCAGTTAATGTTGGGTAGAGCAGTGTGGCATGACTTATGTGATGAATCATCATTGATTTTCAAATTCTGATCTCATTTTAATGAATCACTGTGATTTTTACATTCCACAATTACTTACCACAAAAAAACACATCTTTCAGCTACATCAGCTTTTCGTGTCTGGGGTTTTGGAGACCTGAAATATAAATGTGGGCGTCTCTACGGCACTTTGGCTCAACCTCTGTTGTTTAAATGTGCTATAGGCTATAAATAAAATAAATGTGACAGTCAACACATTTTTCATAGTGCATGTTTGAGGTATATTTTTTGATTTCCCCAAAAAGTACTTTAACATAAATCAGCAGGCTACAGAGTGAACTTGGAGGACAGAAACAAAGAATCCATCTCATCACGCTAGTATCGATCCGAGACCGATACCATCGTCAGTATCAATACTATCGATATGTGGATCGATCGGCCCACCTCTAAGAGGCACACAGAGAGGACAGACAGAGTGTGGGTTGTTTTTAACACCAGTATCAGCTGGAAAGGATGTCTGATACATGAGTCGTCTGCTGCTTATCATTTTCACGTGATAATGGAAATCTTGTGAAATCCTGATGCGCCACGACCAGCAGCACATTGAGAATGCGCAAAATAAAGAGTGGGAGGATGCAAAGGAGGCATTTCAAATCAAACCAGCAGAACTGAAGTAGCTGCCCAGTGAAGGACCTGGGCTTGAACCTCATGTCTGACTGGGGTCTTTATGTGTGTGTGGCTTGTTGGGCTACTTGGTGCTTGTAAATCCCTCACACCCTAAACGTGCGTGTAGAATGTGCTATTGTTGTTGTTTACAAGTACACTTGCAAGCCACCTCAACCTTCACAAATAAGCTATGACAGCTTGACAGACAAAATCCAGGCAAAAAACAACAAGAAAAAAAGAGTATGTCAAGCACCGCACAGCTATTTAAGATCACTGCTCTGAGGGCACTGACACATGTTTTTGTCAGACGCTCTTTTTTTTGGTTTGGACAGGTAGAACACTAATAAAATAATTTAGTGGCAAAATTCAAACACACACACACACTGGATGTAGAGTTGTCACACAGAAGACGCAAGTCCTGAAGCAGGTACGTGAAGGTTAGACAATAATTAGCCCTTTATCAAGAAAAGAAGGATGATAATAAGGATTCAGACTTTAGACAGCACTAATGCTTTAATGCAGTCTAGGCAGTGCTCTTGCTTGTTTTATGAACACAGAAATGGGCATGCATGTTGGTACTGCGATCTAAACAGAGCCGCGAATGAGATAATAAAGAGCTGGAGACATGCGTACAGTTATTAGACAAAGCTGATGTAGCGCTCTCTCTTTCTCTCTAATAATGAATGAAGGGCTTGACATCCGGAGAGCGCATTGGCAGGTACAACATGTTCAAATGCTGCGACTCGGCCGCGTGTTGAACAGAGCTTCTGGAGGCCCTCCAGCTGTAGCTGGCAGGCGATTTTAGGGGACGAGTTCTGCGAAGCGCTGTGATTTTTTGGCTCCGCTGACTACATGAGTCACACGTAACTAAACTGACCATCTGCACAAGACTTTTGGAAGGCTCGCCACCATTACATCCATCTGCAGTCGCGCCGCTAATAAAAGAAATGTCAGGAAAATGTCCATAAAGGAAATGGGACTTTTTACAAGATGGCATGATCTTGGTGCAAAGCTTAATTGGTCAGCAAAGTAAAGATGTTATGTAAGACTGTAACATACATCGAAATCCTACGTGAAAGCAGCATCTACTTGTTGTGTTTAAAACACACACACACAAAAGATCAAGCGTTAGATTTGGTGTCCAGAGGTCACGGACTCGGCAGCAGACACGTACAGTACTGCAGCAGCAGATGATGAAGGCTCACAGGCCCTTTGATGGAGGCTAATAAGCCTGTCCTGTCTGACTGTGGCTGCACCCCTGGATCAAGTGATTCACATCAGGCCAATTAAAGCAGGATGAAGGATGTGTCTGCCCACAAGAATGGAAGACAAGCACACAGAGCCTGCGTGGGTGGGCTGACACAGAAATCACACATACACATATGTATGTATGTATGTATGTATGTATGTATGGATGGATGTATAGATAGATAGATAGATAGATAGATAGATAGATAGATAGATAGATAGATAGATAGATAGATAGATAGATAGATAGATAGATAGATAGATAGATAGATAGATAGATATGACTTGTGCATTAATAATGACACAAGTGCCATGTTTGCTCTATTTAGAGGAAGATCAATAGTAACCCATATATCTGTCCTGGAGATCAATCGGAGCCTATTTCTGATCTCCATCGACGGCCTCTTCTTTGTTTATCCTCGCTCATCCTTCCCTTCCTCTCGTGGCGGAGAGCAGATCAAGCAAATGGTTGATGCATTGTGAACGTATAACATGTCAACAGCTTTATTGGTTTCACACACAGCCCAGCACGCTGTCCCAGTTTCCTGCTCTTTGCTTTTACTCCTCCTTTCTGTTTCTCCTTTTCTTTATTTCTAAATCACAGATTGCCAGCTAAAAATAGGCATCACTGTGGAACACATGAAGCTCATCATATTACATGCTTCGCATAAAGACTTCCATCTACACGATCAGCTGTCTGGCAAACTCCACATTTAAGATTTTTCTGGCCGCGCTTGTATAAAACAAACCAGAGGTGTAACACTTGAGGGGCCAGGTTAAACCACACCAAACAAACAGGTGTGAAAGCATCTTGCAGCGCGTTGGCGTCGGCTGTATTCTTTCTCGCTGCTGTGGCAGTTATTTCAACGATTGCGACGCTCGCTGTCTTGAAGCCGCCTGTGTTTGGAACAGCTTCGGTTTACTCTCTGCACAAAGACTGTGTCTAAGAGGATGAGTTTGAGGGTGTTAAAGTGAAGGATGCTCTGTGTGTGAGTCGCTGCAGCAGAGGAGAAACTTAAAGCTCCGATTTATCTTTTGGCCCAAACAAAAAAAAACTAACTAGGAAAACAATATTATAAAGTTCTGTTAGTCTCATCCACAAATGTCTTTTTTTCATATCAGTCGGTCATTTTGTTTGCTTTTTCTCCACTGCCTCTGTCGGAGGCCACGCTTGATGAAACTTTAATGAAAGCAAGAAGCTTTCAGTACGTCCAAAAAAAATCTGTTTGTATTTTCAGCAAGAAAGACCAAAAAGCTCTTCCAGTTCAACTGTTTTTCCCATCAAACATTCACTGTTAAAGTGGAACAATGTAGAAGAAAAAGCCATCAAACAACACCACAGAGAGTGAACACGATGCACTCTGGTTTATATCGGGTGTAGGTGTAAGTGAGAGATGGGGGGTGGAGTACACGTGTTACTTAGACTAATTGATCTCAGTTTGCTTCTTGTGTTTTGTGACTGTGCTGTTGGGTGTGAGATTTATTATTGTTATTTGTGTCTACACACACACACACACGTGGATGTGGGTGTATGCTTGTTTGGGAGTACATCCAGTTGACGGATGCAGCTGGTGCATAAAATCTAATCCAGATATAAAGGGGAGAATAAAAACCTGATTGGCACAGAAAGAGAGAGCGAGAGCGTGTTTGACAATCAGTGCCACGGCTCATTAAGGCCCATAATACATCATTAGTGTGTTTGGATATACAGATGTATAGCTGATTGGAATGCGGCACACGTCGGCCATTTCCCTGTGTTTTGCTGCCTGCGTCATTTAGACAGCCATTCTCTGCATCAAGCTAACACTTCTTTCCATTATTTCTATGGCAAAAACAACTTCTTTTAAATGACAAGTCTCAGAAACCCCAGAGAAGTTCCTCTTATCCCGCTCTTTGAGACAGCTTCTGAGTCAAACCGCATGGACTTTCAGGTTTAATCAAGTGTCGGACTCAAGAACTTAAAAATGAACCAGGGAACCAGTTTAGCTCAAAAATTTAAAAAATCTGATCTCTTAAAAAACTGCAGCTTTGACAGTGGTCACTAGAGACTGGCTCCAAAAGAGAGTCAGTCCCCGCACACTCCTGACTTCATAACATTAAAAACATGGACACAGCTGCCGTGATGTCACTAACAGGTTTCTATGGTGCTATTTTGATGAGCAGTGGGTGTGGCCAGAAGGGGGCGGGCGTGAAACAGCGAGCTCACTATTAAAAGACTTGTGGTTGACAAGTTGTTAGCCGCCGAGCACATTATTAGATCATCTTCCAATTTGAAACACAGCATGGACGTTACTCAGTATGACCCGACATGAGTGACTGAGCCCATAAACTCGGTTTTCTCACTGACGTCCGCAGGACTGGAAGCTATCGCCACCTGGTGGCCTTCAGATGCTACATCCACATTTTATACCATCGATGATCACAAAACACATTTACAGAATAGGTATAAAGTAACTTTTTAAAAATCTTTTTATCTTTACTAAACCTCTCCCGGTGTTTTATTGTGCCAAACACATTTGTTTTTCCAAGAGGAGCACTATAGACTAGGCTCAACTCAACAAATCTCATCCACCTTCATACTGGACTCGAGGACATGGCGACCTTGACTGACAGAGGTCGATCAAGTTACTTAGCACTTAGCGTGTATCTCTGTGCGTGTGTGTAATGTACCTTTGTGGTAGCTTTTAAACCAGCTTGCTTGCATTTCTCTCATTTCTCCCTATGCTCACATATTAGCTATTTCCATCTATCCTGAAAATGTCCCACAGCCTAGCAAAGTAAAAACAGCTTTGGTTTCTATCTATTCCAATTAATAACAGATGTGCTGATAACTGGAAACAAGCAGGGATTGTCCTTACCAAAACAAGATTTTGAAAGTGCTATTAATAACTAATTAACTAATTATCTGTAAGTTTGAGGGCTGTTTGGCGCTCAAGACCTTGTATTCCAGCATGAAATTAGTCTGATAGCTGACAGCTAATTTAACATCGCAGCTTCACTCCATGTCTTGATTTGAGCTCATCAGTCTCTGTGTAATTCTAGAGCAAATATTCACAACAAACAACAAGCGTCTGAGTTTTGCCTTCATTTCTTTCTCTCAGCAGAGTAAGGTTAGAAGTAAGGTCATCCTCACTGTCCAGGTAAATCACATCAACTTCCACGGACCGCAGCCCCTCAGGACACACACACACAGTCGCTCACACATGTAGTCCCAGCCTCACAAGCAGATCCTTCACTCACACACATGCTTGTCTCCAGCCTCTCTGAATGGTTGACATTCACATCAGTGGGGGAGCGTTTTACACATGTGATCACACATTTGCATGGTTTTCACACATCGTGAAAAAACACGAAACAAGTGATGTTCCCAAATACACACATCTGATCTGCCAAATCCTCACTTTTCTGGCAGATTATTTAACTCCAGCTGAGCTTCACAGTGCCTGAATCAGCAGGCTGCTCACAACTGGCCAGCAGTAAGCAGACGCGCCAGCACATACATGCACATAGAGAGCACCATGAAATCAAGGAAGACCTCATAAATGAACATGACGTGGTGGAAGACTGAAACACCTTTGCTTTCTTCTTTAGGGAATACCTGCCATGCAGTGAAAACTGTCACGGTTCTGGGTCAGTTTGACCCAGTATTTTGAGTTGTTATGTTTTGGTGTGTTTTTGCATTTTGGATTCTTTCCTTATTATTAGGAATGCACCAATACCGATACTGGTATCGGGTATCGGGGCCGATACTATGAAATGTGTGTGTACTCATACTCGTAAAAGTTAACCAATACCATGAACCGATACTAACTTATTTCATTAGTCAGAGGGTGGCTGGTCATTTTTGTTGTAGTTTTTTAGATTGGCTACTAGGGGGACATCCCTCACTAAACAGGCACAGGGTTAGACGAGTCAGACTGGCAGCTCCAGATAAAAAAGAGAAACTGGAGGCTGCTGTAGCTAGGCTAAACAAAATGTCAGCAGTGTGGACCGGAACAGCCAACTTTAACTCAGGTTTTGGAAAAGCGATGAAAAATGTCAATAGAAAATCCACTGGCAGTTAAAATAACAGAGGCTCTGACTCATTTTATCGCTCTGGATGACCAGCCAATGCCGGTCATGGAAAACATAGGATTCTTCTCAGCATACTCCATATGAAATTCCCAGCCGCCCACACATCAGGGAGATAATGGTGCCAAAACTTTCTAAAGAGGTAAAGACAAGCAGTGTGTGCGCGATGTCAGTCCTTGGTTTAACGGCAAAGTGGACTGATGATCCACGGGCAGATGGGGAGTTCGTTCGTCAATGCCAAATACTTTCGTTATTTTGTTTGTTTGTTTACAATCTGGACACTCTGCAACAATTTAAGTTTATTTTATTCTCAAACCTAATTTGTATTTATTTTATTCCAAACAGAAGTGTTTATTTATTATTCTGAAAGCTCGAGACAGTGCCAATAGTTCAGTGATATTTTGTTAAATTACAATGTGGAGACTCTGCAATAATTTAACAGAAGTGCTTATTTTTCACTTGAAATTTTTTTGTGGTCATTTTTATTAAGATTTTATTTTTTATCGGCAGAGAATAAAATAAAACCTGTCTTCCAATTCATTGCATTTGTGTGTGTGTGTGGTAGAAGTATCGGTTTTTGTACTCTGTATCGGCAAGTACTCAGATCCAAGTATCGGTATCGTATCGGTTTGAAAAAATTGGTATCGTTGCATCCCTACTTATTTTGATGCTGATGATTATGAATGTATGTTTCAGTTATTCTTGTTTAGGGATTAGTTCGTAGGTTTTGTTCTCATGTTTATTGCAGGTTTAGTTCAGTATCTAGTCGGTCTCTGTGTCGTGTCTGCGTTTTTGTTTAGTGGTGTCTTGTTTCCTGTTTTACTCCGAAGGTTCATGTTCCTGTCTTATGTCAGTGTTTCTAGCTTTGTTCCCCGTGTCTCATTAGGTCTTATTCCTCCCAGCTGTGTTCCCCTTCTGTCTCTAATTCCTTGATGACTTCATCAGTGTATTTTAGCCCAGTGTGTCTTCGCGTCAGTGTCGCGTCGTCTGTTCATGCACCCTATTATTTCTAGCTGCACGTCATGATTCTAGTCTGCAAGATTCGGTATTGGACATGTTCATAGTCACTTTCTCCAGTCACGTTTCCCTGCACCTTCATGTGCCAGTACCGAGATCTCGTTCACAGTTTTTCATGTCGTGTTCATAGTCTGTCCACAGTACTTCGTAATAGTTCAGTCCTGGTCTTCGTTCATAGCCTTAGTTACTCCCAGTTTAGGTTTTTAGTTTTGTCATTCCCATAGTTTATGGTTTGTTATTTTGCCTTCTGTATCAGCCCTGATTAAAGGCTCGCTTTGAGCTTAGTGCAAGTTTTGCCTCCGGCGTCTGTGTCCGCACCTGGGTCCACCAAACACACTCTCCACACGGTCTGCCCTCGCGGGCCATGACAGAAAACCCTGTGCACATCTAAATCCTGGGCTCTGTCATAAATTTTATGTTTTTGTACATAAATATAACTAATAAAGGTTTTTGCTAATTTAGAATCAATATTGCCAAAAAACGTCTCATGTCTTTCATCTTGTTAAGGATTCACATCTCTGTATATGAATGCTAGTTCAACATAGTTTCTTTGGACGGTCTTTAGCATTTTGTCCAGTCTGATGTCTTGAGAGCAAGCACCCGTTTTTTCAGGCTTCTAGTAGAGCAAGCAGAAATGTTTGCATCTGTCATTGTTTATTCGTGCAAATTATTTTAAAAGCTAACAAAAAGCTAAATGTTTATCAGATATGTTCACATCCCGTTTCCCTTTAGCTCTAAAGACACTTTACCTGCATGCATCCAAAGCCTCTTCAAAGGTGTTCGGTGAATACGAACCTGACTACAAACTAACCACAAAAAACTGAAAACTTTCATACATATTTCAGGATGTCAGCGGGGCAGCTTGAGTTCTTGCTGGCAGAGCTGGGAGCACATCTGCGCGGGCAGAGGAATCATTTCAGAGATCTGATTGACCAGGAGCGGCGTCTAGCTGTGCGCCTGAGGTGAAATAGTTTTATTTAACTATTTCCACATCAGTAGATATTCAGTACTGCTCTGTGTTTTGAGACACAGCAAACGTATTGCCAAATGCAGCATCTGATTGGTCAGATTGGATGTTCGGAAAAAGCACCAAAAAGTTCCAAAAAGTAAAAAAAAAATAAATGTGTGAACAGCATTAAAAAGCAGCAAACCTGGGTGCCAGGTTAGCTCAATGCGTTGAGCGGGTGATCACATGCCAAAGGGCTGAGAGCAGCCTGACCTGCATCCTTTGCTGCATGTCTTCTGTCTTTGCGCCTGCTTTCCTGTCCTCTCTTCATTGTGTCTATTGAATGAAGTTGAAAAAGGCCAAAAAAAAGAATAGGCGAGTCTAAAAAATGCTTTTAACATGCAGATAATTCGTGCAGATTTTACAGGTCTACTGTGTCGAGGCCTTAAGGTTGTCCTTGCTGTCCTTGAGCAGCGACACTGTGGTACATTTTGATATTTTATGGCTACATTTTCACTTTTATGCTCAACAAAAGTGTTTATGGTAAATGGACTGGTTCTTATATAGCGCTTTTCTACTCATCTGAGCACTCAAAGCGCTTTACACAACTTGTGCATTCACCCATTCACACCCATTCGCACAAGCACATTTTTCTAAGTGCTTTATAGCTAACATTCACACACATTCATACTCCGATGGATGCATCGGAGAGCAATTTGGGGTTAGTATCTTGCCCAAGGATATTTGGCATGCAGACTAGGCGAAGCCAGGAATCGAACCACCAACCTTCCGATCAGTAGATGACCTGCTCTACCACCTGAGCTACAGTCACCCTTTTACACAAAAGATTCTCAGCAGTCCTTGCAGGCTAAGATCCTACATACAGAGATGAATCCTTCACGGAGGACCCCCCACTCGAAGTTAGTACGACACAAGCCAGAGCTTCTTGCTATTGTGTTCACTGCTGGTATTATCATTGACTTCATTGCAGCAGCCGTGCTAAAGACATAACCTCATCTCTTCCACCCACTCCTGAGCCAATCTGCAGCACAATCTCCATTGTTTCATCACGTTGACATGACAATATCAGTCCCTCGCTGCCGAAATACTATCTCGCAGTTAACTGGGGATGAAATGAAGCAAACGAGGGGAAAACAATCTCCCCAAAGCCTCTTTGAGGGGAAAATACAAACTGGTTTTAGTAGTGCTTTTCTTTAAGTGAAGCTACAAGGACTGTGTTTAAAGACTGCACATTTCAGCTCCTAGTGGGGATCATTTGGCGAGCAGAGACTTGAAAGACTGCCAGAAACCTTAACAAAGTGTAAGAGCAAGCTCGAGTGGGATGTCTGTGCTGAAAACGACGTCCTAAGGCGGTCAGTGAAAATCCATATGGACATTCCTCTGCAATTTTTTTTTCTCGAGAGCCTTTGATCCTGCAGCGTCCTTCAAAGAGCTTCAGCATGCGCCTCAGTTTTAGTCTGCCCCGTCTCACCCCACAGGATATTATGAACCCAAACGGGGGGTGTGAGTGAGTGCTGTGAAAATGGAATCACAGGCAAATTAATTAGAAAACAAGTTTGAGATCTGTTTGGGTCAGGACTGGGACACAAACACGTCCTCGAATGTCTGCTGCTTTTATGTAGGCTGACAAACTGCAGAAGCACGCTACGAGAAGATGACGGGAGCGCTGACGAATGACAACAGCAACGATCGTTACTCGCTAAAGATTCTCCACAGCTGGCAGACTAACAAAGAAACATGTAAATTGCTTTATATAAAATAGTTTTTTGGGTTGTTTTTTATCAGCATCGGCCAAATTGACTTGAATTTAAAACTCAAACTTTTATTCGCTTTTACTTCAGTCGTTTAATTGGGGGCTGAATCCACCAGGGACACCAGGAGAATGTAATTAAAAGCTGGAAGGTCAGAAAAGTCAACAGATCTGTGTCTTAGGAGGCGCTCAGAAGAGGAAACTGTCGCCCAGTTCAGAGAAGAAACATAGAGCCGGGAGCTTCAGAAGACACATCCTTCGCTCTGCTTTTTTCTTGATTTACAGCCGCTCTGAATGTAGGTAAACAAAGAGTGAATCAGGGTTATCAATCTCGTTGCACTTCGCAGAGCTATTCATCGTGCTAGTTTACATGTCAGGTATTTTACGACCTCTTTTCGTCATCGCCGGATTATACTGTCGACTGTCGAGCGGCATGAGCGAAATCCTCAATGAGATGTTACCATAAATCCAAATCTCGGTGGTATAAAGTAATAACACCTTTCATATTGGCTCCAGACAATAAAAGCAAAGTAAATGCAGACTTTCCTCATGTCAGGCCAGAAGCCTATATTAATATACCACCTTTTATTGGTCATCTTATTATCAAGGGTAGTGTATACAAGATTCGACAAGCTGGATTAGAGCTAATCATCTCATCCAGGACTGTCAAATTAAACTGTGCAATGAAGGAGGCCTGTAAAGTGAAACTTCCCTTTCTGAGAGTGTAAAGACGTTTTACTACACATTTAAAACGTGCTATAGTTTTTCCACATAATAAAGAAATGCTGCTTTGGGCTTAAATTGTAAAAAATACATGTGTAAAACTACAGCTCATTGCGCTGAAAACCCAGTATAAAAATCATAAATCACTAGACTAGATAGTTCTGTTATTTAATTGTTGATCCATTACTTTTTTTATTTAGGTGTGATATGAATGGCCGTTTATTTCCTCCTTCACATTCTCCAAAACCTTCCAAGGGGCCAGATTGGAGCCTTTGGCAGGCCGATGCTGCCTCCTCGGCCAGGCGTGGCCAACCTCAGGCCTCGAGGGCCGGTGTCCTGCAGTTTTTAGATCTCACCCTGAGTCTACACACCTGAATCAAATGATAAGAACTTCAAGACATGTTGAGGAGGTCATTTAGCCATTTAAATCAGCTGTGTTGGATCAAGGACACATCTAAAACTTGCAGGACACCGGCCTTTGAGGCCTGGGTTTGGACACCACTGTCCTACACCATATGTTTTGAAAATTGTTGTGAAAATATGATTGGTAATTTTTCCGTATGCAAAGAAGGGAAGTTATGTAATCGCATTATTGGTTCAGCCCACATGTGTTATCAAAACTATATGTGGTTCACAGACTAAAATGAGTTCGACAGACCTAGTGCAGATGAAAACGTAGAGCTGCGAAAGCAGCCCGAGTTAAATTCTGATGTAAGTTATGGTAATGTGGAAGCTCTTCTTGATGTACATAACATGACACATCAAACCAACTGATGAAATCCCAAACTGACTCTGAAACTGCAGCCAAAAAAAGGCCAGACTGAATAACCAAATACATTCGTATCCTCTATAATGCAACAAACGTGTCGGCACTTCTGGATCTGTGTTGCTAACGCGTTGGCCGCAAATAGCCAGCTTGTCAGATCTATATGGCATAAGTGGGTTAGCATCATTTAGCATACCCCGAGGAGTTACCATCATAATCACGAGTGCTTAAAAAGACACTGTTTCAATCAGCCTGTGCAGATTCTGCACATTAGTCATGCAGCTGTGTGCAATCTTGTTATGGTGTTTTACTTTTGCTTGAATAATTAAATGCCATAAAGGAAAATACATCACTCATCTGTCCATTACGAAGGCTTAGAGGAACTCAGCTATAGAAAAGCAGCTTTCTGATGAGTACATCAACTCTAATAAACTTGTTTGTAGAGGGTTATTTTTAGGGTCTCATCATATATTTGCAGTTAACATTCAATTTTATACATAGTTTTGAGTGGAAAAAAGCAAAAGGAAAATGAGAAATGAATAAAGAAATACAAAAAAGAGCAAGAACAAAAACCAGGCTGAGAATTTAAATGGAAAGTAAATGATAGTAGGGATTAATCTGTTTATGCCAAATTCTGACTCTACCCTCCAAATGTCAGAGCAGGCAACCTTTTGAGGACTCACTCAGCAATCACAGCCTCATGTTCCCGTTCTTAGCTGACAGGAGTTACACTCGCTGTGGTCTTCTGCTGCTCTGGCCCATCTGCCTCATGTCTAACATGTTGTGCGTTCAGAGATGGTCATCTGCATATCTTGGGTTTAAGTTACTGTTCCCTTCCCATCATTTCCAGTCTGTCCGTTCTCCTCTAACCTCTGGCAACAACATGGCATTTTCCCCCAGAGAACTGCTGCTCACTGGATATTTTTCGAGCTGCTTCCGTGTTACAAGTAGAAGCTAAACAGTCAAACCTAAGAAAGCGAGTGCATATAAAACAGCTGCACCGTTTGAGAAATCGCACACATCAGACTCCATTAGAAGACACACATTGATTAACACCTCCCTGAAGACACGATCTCCAATGCATCACGCACGCCATCTTCCATCATGCTTCTTTTTATAATGCTGATGACATGTCCCCAGTGTTGGGGAGTAATAGAATACATGTACCGCCGTTACGTATTTAAAATACAAAATATGAGTAACTGTATTCTGTTACAGTTACAGTTTAAAAAGGTGGTATTTAGAATACAGTTACTTTGTTGAAATAAATGGATTACACGGCGGTACTTCCCTTTTTCATATTGTCAGGACTGTTTGGGTTTTGTTTGACAGCTGTGTTCTGTTATTCCAGGCGGCAGCGTTACGGTTGCCATGGTTACAGGGCGATGCTCTCTCTCTCTCTGCGTGTTTCCTGGGTGAGAGAGGACTTTTTGTTGTTGTTATGCTAAGCTAATAGGCAGAATGCTACAGGTATAGCTCTAAAGAATGTAGCATCATAGGCAGTGTAGTCCGTGCTGCAGGGAGAATGGACTGCCATACACGTTATGTGTCTATGAGCGAGGGAGGGAGAAAAAGGAAAAGTACGAGCTGTCATCGAGCAAAAACGGGAGCTGGAAGCATGTAAATATAATAATAACCACTGCAGCCAAGAAGAGTGCCTGACGAGCCCAGTTGTAAGTAAGCTATTAAGACTCGACTGTACACCGTGTTCGTGTTTTCCTCCGAAACAATAAGTTCCTTTGGAGCAGCCTTTCAACGCCTCTCTCTGTTTCTCGCTAGCAAAGTTGACCCAGACAACAAAGTAAAGCTAGTTTTCAGCTACGAGCCCGACACAGAACCCACCGTATTAGCCAGAGGTCCCTTTACTACGGTTCGGAGCCGCGGACCTTCAGTAACAGTAATAAATCACAGCAATAGTACATTCATGTAGTTGTAAACAGCATGATAATATATTAAGTAATCCAAAGTATTCAGAATACGTTACTCTCATTGAGTAACGTAACGGAATACGTTACAGAATACATTTTGGGGCATGTATTCTGTATTCTGTAATGGAATACATTTTAAAAGTAACCTTCCCAACACTGCATGTCCCTAGAAACTAATGAAAAACTGTCCATTTGGAGGCTGTTGTTGAATTTACTGAATCCTATTAGGATTTTAATTGAAGTAAATACACGTTTCCTAATTAAATGAGGCCGCTTCATTGTGTTTAAACAAAAGGAATACTCCTCTGTTGCATGTCTGCCGCTAAAGTGAAGCCAAAATCATTGTTTCTTAAACTGTCTTATGTCCAACAAAAGCAATTTTAGCTGCTTCTCTTGTTTCGTGGATATTGTTTTGATGGATTTATGGATTAAATCTCATTAAATAACCACACAGTGATTAATATTATATTACTATAATCCCCATCAGAATCTTGACCACGTTCACCCAGAAACCCAAACTGCAGCCTTTCATGTAAGATGAATCACACAGCTGCTTTCATGCATTATTTCATTTACTGCGCAAACTTCTCCCCATGTGAGCTCATCAAAACTGCCTCTTTTCTGGATATTATATAACTCGGAGCAGTTGCTACGATGGGATAGAATTCAAAGAGCGTGGAGGATGGAGATTAGCTATTTAGAATCGCCCCCACTTTTGAATGACAGCGCATCCACCCACTCCACCTCCACCTCTCCGAAGCAACACAAAGAGGAAAAGACCCCAACCCCCCCCCCCCCCCCTTCCTTCTCCACAGTTGCATCTGGAAAAAGCTTCGTTGACACGCACACAGTCCTCTGCAACGATTCTGCACAATCTTTACATTACAGAAAAGCATCTCGGCGAAATCAGAAGGACGTAAACGTCCCTGTGATTCAGTGCCGTTAGCTCCGACGCAGAGATGACAGATGCTGCCTCCGGCACCTCTTGACAGGTTTTTGGTGAAAGTTTTTAAAGATGTGTCAGCGAGGGATTGCCCTTGTTGAAAACAAAATCTCCCTCATTCATCTCCCTTCAGATGAAGCTTGTGGGCGCCCAGGGGAAACTGGCTGCACAGCGGGGAGAAAGTGGATTGAAGAGAGCGAAATAAACATGCAGAATCTAAACATTCTCGGTGAATCGCTGCTCATCTGGAAGGGAACACTGACCACAGGCAACTCACGTTCTGAATAAATTCACCTCCAACGCTCATCTGTAAGCAGGATCGGCATTTTTTTTAAAGCTCAACTCTGAAGTCTGCACAGCACAGTGGAGTTTGGGGTGTTTCGTCTATGAATAGTGTGTATAAATACGGCTAGTATGGAGAAATCTGAGTTTATCGTGTCAGAAAACGTGAAAAAAAGTGGAGTTTCCTGTCAAGTAACACATGAAACTCACAGTATGTCACCAGGTCAGCTAAACTGCGAGGATATCTACCCAGTTAGGAAATATAAACCTTTGTGAATCAATTTCAACTCCTTTGACGCACATTTAACTGACAACAGGTGCACCTGAGAGGCAAAAACTAGACAAGCTCCAAAAAGGAAACAGATTTGCATATGGTGGCCAAGGACTGCTGCTCTCTCTGTCTCCCTCCTGACTGATACCTGCTGGTAGCTTAAGATGACACATGCAGCCCATTCATGTGGCACCGACAGTCCAACTTCTTCAGGATGGCACATACGTGGAGATACCCAGATCACCCACTACATGAGGAGAGCTGGATAGAAGCATTAACTTAGAAGTGGAACTGGTATATGTGGTATTTGGAATGGGAGAAGGCCGCCAGGAAACCTGCAAAATGACCTTCAGGGCCACTCATATGCTTGTTTTCACCAAACTGTAAGAACTGGTCTACAAGAGGGTGAAATGAGAACCTGAGATCCTTTAGTGCGATCGGTGCTTACAGTCCAGCATTGCATGGCTCAACTGGCATTTTTCAGGGAACACCAGAACTGGGAGATCCGCCACCTTGTTGTTTTCACTGATGGCAGCAGATTCACACTGAGGAAATGTGACAGGCGTGAAAGAGTCTGGAGACGTCTGCCTGAAGCATCATTCACAATGACTGGTTTGGAGGGTCTCACTGACCTCAGTGTGGTGGCCGACATCACCCTGACAGCTGAACGAAATCCTGAGACCCACTATCAGACCTTACCGTATGTGGGTACAGTAAGTACAGATATGGTGGTTTGCTTTAAATTTATCGGTACTCACTGCAGTTTGCACAAATGTAACTGTATCTACGGAGTGATGAGATCAAAAAAGATGGAACAGTAACATTACAAGAAGGTGCAAAATCTGGATTTTGTCTTCTTTTTTTTTAGCAAACCGCAAAAATAAGACGTCCTGTTCAAAATTTGACTGTTCTTGAGTCTCCAGGGGTTGCCTACAAATCGTATTGCAACAAGACTTCAGGAACTCGAGCCACACGCTTAAGACATCTAACAGCAAAATGTGTTGTTTTAAAAAGCATCTTTGATTTTGCATGAATTGTATGAACTTTTACGTAACAGAAAAAGATCAAGTTTTTTGTTGCCTTTACAGCCGGATGAAAAGACTCCTCATTTTCCAGTTTGTACAAGCAACAGTCGTCCCACTACAAATTTTAAGAGCAGATCTCAAGCTACAATTTCCAGGTCCTAACAGGTATTCACGCAAAACAAGTTGCTTGTAAGGTTGGAAAAGACACTAAAATAATGTCAAAAACTGAAGCAATCCCCGCCGATGAAATGTAGTCCATTACTGCTCAAAATAACAGTTAAACCAAACGTTTACTTTATTGTCTTAAGAATGGAAAAAAGAAAATAACAAAAATGCCCTCAAATGCATTTGTACCATTTAGCCACACTGCGATGTAGGTCAGTAATTCCAGGTAGCGAAACAGTCCATATTGAAGCAGGGGTAAGAAGAAAATCTGTCAGAATGTAGGGCAGAGAGGGGAGGAGGGGAGGTTTTCAGTCTTTCAGTCTCTGTCGTCTTTCCTGACCGCGGTGGCTTAGCTTCACATGCTCTCTGGCTGGCCCGGTGTCGGCAGTGGCCTAAAAATACCTGCCATGTTTAAACGCCCAGGTAACCTCAATACCGAACAGCAGCCTAACAAACAAAGCCTTTACCATAAGAGCGCTGCAAGCACAACCGCTGTTGGCCTCTTACTGTTTCCTGATGTCAATCGACATGACAAGAAGGCCACAACACTCATTTGAGATGCAAACGCAAAGAATTAGAATGACGGTGTTCACTGAAGGATCGGTTTCGTTTTTTTAAACTAGTGAGCTCCTTTTAAATCTTTTTACAGTAGGACTACCTGAAGGGTTAATGTGTTTCACGCTCAACGGGAGGCTCCCTTTTGAACTGGTATGGGGCAGGGACATACAACACAATGTCTTTACACAAAGATACATACACACACACACACACACCACTGACCAAAAGTGGCAAGAATATAAATATAAATTCCCCTTCCACCCAGTTTTCCAGTCAGAGCACACTCTTTTTCCTCTCTGTGTCATAAACTCTCCCACATTCACACACACGCTTCCACTTCCAGGGGCCGGAGCCCGGTCACAGGAAGAGTGCGGGCTTGATAGAGCCTGTGGCAGAACAAGACTGAGGAGGTGGAGAGTGGTGGTGGGGGTGGTGGGGAGGAGTCCAATTGTCTAGGCCTGGCTCACCAGAGCACACTTACACAAAATATACTGTAGGCCTCGACAGGCTGGTTGGCACCATGGGGCCACCATGGGTGGTTTGGATTTTAAAGGCATGAGTCAAAATGCAGCACATGCAGACAGATAGCAGTGCACATGCACCCTTACACCTGAAGGCAAATTTGAATATAGAAACAACCCCAGAGGGGTTCTGTGGTGACCGTTTCCTCTTCCTGTTTCCTGCTGCTTACTGAGACTTGAGATGAATAAGTCCTCGGAGGAGTCACTGTAGCATGCACGCAAATATAGAGGCACTCTCACACACTCGTATGCAAACACTACCACCTACACTATCAGGCATCTTTTTCCCTAATTCAACATTAGAAGGCCTGTGTGGCTTTTCAAATGTCACAGAATTATTGTTTGAGGGCAAGTTTTAACTTTTCTTTGAGGACGTTGGTAGCCGTGGTGACGAGTCTTAGCTTCTGCCTCACTCTGGCCATGTGAGTGCCGGCCTTCCCCAGTTTCATCTAATTGTCCACAAAAGCTATTACAGTGAGCCTCGTGATTCTCTTAATCAGCTTAATTGCAGACATTCAGTTGCCTCCCTGATATATTTAAAAGAAAGTCAAATATAGAATAGAATAGAATAGAATTCAACTTTATTGTCATTGCACATGCACAGGTACAGGGCAACGAAATGCAGTTTGCATCCATCCAGAAGTGCTTTAGTGATATAGATATATTACAATATATATTAGCAATAATATAGATATATAAGTATGTTACAGAAATGGGTCTATTATGGTATGTTATAATGTACACGGTATGAAGTATGTTATGAATATTCTATAACTATAAGTATGTACAGGCTGTAGTGAGTACAAGCTATGTACAGGCTATGAACAGGATATAAATATGAAATAAAAAAACTACAGAAATCTGAGATATACAGTTATACAGAAATGTGAACTATGCAAGTTATAAACAGTTGTAGGATTAAAAATTATCGTATGATTATTTACACAGAACTATACAGTAGTGCAGTTAAGATAAGTGAGATATGTGGATAATTTCTACAGAGGCTATATAAAGTGCTAGTGATTGTGAATGGTGGTTCAGTCCATGTTATTATTGTGTGTTTGAGGGTACGGTTGTCCATTGTGTGTGTGTGTAGGTGGTTGTGGGTGTGTGTATGTCCAGTCCATGAGTTTAACGTGGGACAGATGTCAGGAGGCAGAGTTCAGGAGTCTGACAGCTGTGGGGAAGAAGCTGTTCCGGTATTAGTCCGGAGGCTCCTGTAGCGCCTCCTAGAGGGCAGGAGGGTGAAGAGTCTATGTGATGGGTGACTGGGGTCTTTGATGATTTTCCCAGCCCTTTTCAGACACCGCTTCCTGTATATGTCTTTTATGGCAGGAAGTGGTGCTCCGGCGATGCGCTGGGCAGTTTTCACGACCCTCTGCAATGCCTTCCGGTCCGAGGCAGAGCAGTTCCCGTACCAGACTGTTATACAGTTGGTCAGGATGCTCTCGATGGTACAGCGATAGAAGTTCACCAGGATGTCTGAGGACAGGTGGTTTTTCCTCAGAGTCCTCAAGAAGAAGAGGCGCTGGTGAGCCTTCTTGACCAGCTTGGAGCAGTTGGTCGTCCAGATGAGATCCTCGGAGATGTGGACTCCCAGGAACTTGAAGCTGCTCACACGCTCCACAGCCGTCCCCTTACGGTGATTGGCCTCATCGTTGTCACTGATGAGGCCAATCACCGTGGTGTCATCTGCAAACTTAATGATGGTGTTGGAACCATCAGCAGGTCTGCAGTCGTGGGTGAAGAGGGAGTAGAGGAAAGGGCTCATCACACAGCCTTGTGGTACACCGGTGTTCATTGTGATTGTAGATGAGCAGTGGTTATCCAGCCGGACATGTTGGGGGCGGTTGGTCAGGAAGTCCAGTAACCATTTGCAGATGAGGGAACTGATGCCCAGGTCTGTCAGTTTTCTGATGAGTTGTGAGGGGTGGATTGTATTGAATGCTGAACTGAAGTCTATAAACAGCATTCTGGCGTATGTGTTGTTGTTGTCCAGGTATGAGAGGACAGAGTGCAGTGCGATGGAGACTGCATCCTCTGTGCTCCTGTTCTGGCGGTATGCGAATTGGTGGGGGTCCAGGGTGGGGGGGAGACAGGATTTGAAGTGTGCTAGGACCAGCTGCTCTAAGCACTTAGTGATGATGGGGGTGAGTGCTACTGGGCGGTAGTCATTGAGGCAAGATGGGTTGGAGTTTTTGGGTATCGGGACGATGGAGGTGGATTTGAAGCAGGCCGGTACCGCAGCGTAGGCCAAGGACCAAAAGTTGTTGAGCTCGTTGAGGAAGGAGACATCAGAGGATGCGGGGGAGGGTTTGGTGGTCCTGTAGTCTGTAATGGTCTGGAGTCCTTGCCACATGCGTCGGGGGTTGGAGTTGGAGAAGTGTTCTTCTACCTTCTTTTTATAGTGGTGTTTGGCTTTTTTGATGCCCTTCTTCAGATTAGCCCTGGCTGTACTGTAGGCGTGTGCATCTCCTGACCTAAAGGCAGTGTTGCGGGCCTTCAGGAGGAGACGAACATCCCGGTTCATCCAAGGCTTCTGGTTGGGGTACATGGTGATCCGTTTCTGGGTGGTGACACTGTCTGTGGTTTCGGAGATGTAATCCAGTACAGATGAGGCGTACTGGTCCAGGTCTGTGTGGGTGAACATATTCCAGTCTGTGTTTTTAAATCTGTCCTGGAGCACTGCGTCTGTCCCCTCTGGCCACACTTTAATTGTCCTCACAGCAGGTTTCACACGTTGGATGAGTGGTGAATACCGAGGTGTGAGGAACAGGGAGAGATGGTCCGATTGTCCAATGTGGGGGAGGGGTGTTGCTTTGTAGGCTCCAGCCAGGTTGGAATACACATGGTCTAAAGTCTTGTCTCCTCTGGTAAATGGTAAATGGACTGGTTCTTATATAGTGCTTTTCTACTCTGTCCGAGCACTCAAAGCGCTTTATACAGCTAATTCATTCACCCAATCACACCCATTCACACAAGCACTTCTAAGCTTAAGTGCGCAGTATCTAACATTCATACTCCGATGGATGCATCGGAGAGCAACATGGGGTTAGTATCTTGCCCAAGGATATTTGGCATGCAGACTGGAGCAACCTGGGATTGAACCACCGACCTTCCGGTTAGTGGCTGATCCGCTCTGCCACCTGAGCTACAGCCACCCCTCCTGCCTGGTGTGGCAGGAGACATGTTGGTGGAATCTGGGGAGGACTGTCTTTAAGTTGGTGTGGTTGAAGTCGCCAGCAACAATAAAAGCAGCCTCGGGGTGTTTATTCTGGTGTTTGTTAATGGCTGCAGAAAGTTCTTTCATGGCCAACCTAGCGTTAGCGTCGGGGGGTATATACACTGCAGTGAGTATGATCGAAGTGAGTTCTCTGGGGAGATAATAAGGTCTGCATTTGACCATTAAAAACTCCGCATTAGGTGAGCAGTGACTCTCAGTAGTAGTGGAGTTCATGCACCAAGCATTGTTAATATAAATGCACAAACCTCCAAATATGATCATAGTGGAGTATAACCAAAAGCAAAGAAAGGGTTGTTGAAGGAAATCTGTGTATGTTTTGTCACCTGTGAGCTGACTAAATGAAAACTTTAATCCAAGGAAAAATTTGCAATGCAGAAATTGGACAGAGCAAAAAAATTAAGCATATGTTGTCTTCAGCTCACACATCCATCACCAAAAGATCCCGAGTTCCCATGACAGCCTACTCTTCAGCTCCGTTTGTGTGTGCACAGAGTGAGGTGATGGTTGCCACGAGCTAAGACTTCAACTCAGCTCACACGGAGAGCTCCAACAGATGTCCACAATCTTCAAGTTTTTTTCTTTGAAACAATCAAAGAGACAATCCATTCCTGCAGCCGGCAAGCAGAGCTGCAGGGGGGGGGAGGTTGGAGGGTCTTCAGAAAGACACGACTGGGCTCGGGCGGTTGGTGTGTGTGTGTGCGCGTGATGGGTTTTCTGTTTTTTGCACGAGTGCACGCGCTCATGCTTGAAGAAACCAGTTGTTAAGTGTGAAGTGTGTTTCCAGTGAAATCAGCTGCCGTGCAGTCAGTCACCAGGAGTCCATGAATTATCCACAGAGCTTTCAGCAGGTTCTGTCAAATTGTTTTGGGGTTGACTTTAAACCCAAGTGCACAGCAAGTGAACCAAGGAAGCTTTTTCACACACGCTGGAACTCAAGGTCAACAGAAAGCACTGAATGGCCAACATTTCTCTGGTAACAAGACTGTGGAGAATTCTCTGGAACACCAACTGAACTCAAAGGGATGTAGGATATGATATCAAACAGCATTTACAACAAGAACACTTTATACTTCGTGGTTAAAATGTTTGAGTCCTTGAGCCATTCACCTGTGTGAAGTTTCAGATATTTGTGGATGACACCCTTGCATCTCTGAGCTAATTACAGCGAGCCACGTACACAGATCTATGGATTGAGGATGAAGAACAGATTCTCTTCATGCACAAAGTCACTGCAGCACACCAGGAGCGGAAAGAGTAGTTGTGCCAGTCAGCCAGCATGCACAATGCAACTGGAATGCAGTGATTTTTAAAGTTAAGGCTTGCACATGCATTCTGTACGTTGAAATGTCCACCAGAGAAAGCTGTGGTCTCGAGCCGCCTGCCAATAAAATCTGATTAATTGCTTTTGCAGAGGTTTGGACCGGCTTCTCTCTCTGAAGGCCTCATTTAGCATTATAAAAACCACACAAAACAGCCATAAACCGAGCTTCTTTCTGTGTTACTGACATCTTTGTAACCTTTTGTTGTGTTGTAACAAAGCAGAAAAGTCATTACACCATGATGGGAGAGAAGGCTACACTTTCAAAGCCAGACTAATTAGTCTGTTGTAGGTGGGTTCACTGCTCCGCGAGGCTGAGAGTTTAATTGCAGGTTTAATCGACTGACACCTACGACACCACCAACCTCCAACGCCATGCCGGAAAGATGTTAGTAACAACCCGCGAGGAATCTCTACCATATCTGGGGCGGAGAACAAAATAATGACCAGCAATTACTCTGATCATAACCTAATTGTAGCCTTTAAAATGTGCCTCCGAAGCAGTTGCGACTCATTGTTCCTGCAGCTCAGCCCTGTGGTGCAGAGATACAACCCGAGGATCCATTAGACATATGATATCTGACCACAGTGATCAGCAGTGCAGCTGAAGGACAAAGGAAATAGACAGAGAGGGAGAAATGATGGGGGGGGGGGGGGGGGGGGAGGCTGGTCAGGAGATGCATCAGGCTTTAGTGGATTTCCACAGTTAAATTTATCACAGTCAACTGAGGAGGAAGACAGCAATCAATAACCCCTATCTCCCTGCTGTCCTCCAAGAAGGACAGTTGCTTTCAAGGGTCCAGACCTCTTTTAGACACCCCATCCAAAACCAAAAGAACAAAAAAAAAAAAGAAATAACCCAAAACAACCTCCATCATATTATATTTAAAAAAGAAAGAAAAGCTAGAAAGCCACTGTTAGAGCAGCGGACCCCAACCTTATAACCAAATAAAACCCGTACCAAAAAAAAAAGATTTATTCATAACACACAGGAAAAGGGAAACCGAGTTAGCGACAATAAAAACTAATAAAAACCCTGAAAACCATAAATTTCACACCCGAGCCTCAACTCTCACGGCCTGGTACCAAACAGGTCCATGACCCAGGGGTTGGGCATCGCTGTGTTAGAGGTTGATTCCTGACTGGGTACCTGCTACGCTGTAACCTCTTGCTGATATGCTCAAACTCAGCATCTACTGGTAGATTTATATTATATGAAGACGAAATCAAAACGATGACCGTAGGACTGTGGAAACCTGGAAACCCTTGCCTGATTAATGAAACTAGAACGCGTAATGAAAACGCAGGGATCTGGAAGCAGATGAATGAGTCGGGCGCAGCTGCGAAAACAACAGCATGCAAGAGTAGTCACTCATTACCAGATGATTTACATGACACACAGCTAACAATATGCAGGTGTAGCATCTTCTGGCACATGCGAAGCTGTAGAAAATGGGATACAGTACATAATGGAGGGTTACTACACAGGGGTGGAGGCCTGAGCATCCACCAGTCATCCAGATGACCACAGCACCGAAAAAGCTTGGTCAGCGCAATACTCTTTAAAGACTGGAAACAAAAATCAACTAGCCAGCACTTCTTAAGCTACCGGTTGTTGCACAATCTTGTTTCCTTGAAGTGTAAAAACTGAAGCTGAGAAGAAAAAAAAAGCGAGTCATTGTTTCCAGGATAAACTGCCCACCATGTGACTGTGTGAGCATGGAAAGATCCCGTCAGCACTTTCTATTTAAAAAAAAAAACAAGTTGGAATTAGCAATAAAATAGAAATGAGACAATTAGTCACTGACAGAGATGATGATGGCAGTATGTGTTTTCATTCATTTAAAACTTTCCTAACGTGTAAAACTTGCACACTAAGCACACAATGGCACATTTTTCCTATGACACGTAAGGAAAAGGTCTTTTTAAAAGCTCATACATTTTGTGCGCATCTTAGCACACAAAAGAGCTTGGGGACAAAACAATATTGTTTCAGTGTGTGTGCAACAAAATCGGGCTAGTGATGTCATCTGGGGCACATAAGCTTCAGGATGTAGACATTACACTGATTACACCCATGTAATAGCTACGCATTGTATTATTATACATTCAGTGGACACACACTATGGTAAAATGACTGTAACCCTTATAGTGAAACACACGTTGTGGATTCTTCGCCCACGCTGCCAAACACTTCCACAGATATAACAGTGAGGGGATATATCGCAGCTCTATTGGCCTGAATATCGCACGCAGATCAACTCTGGAGCCCTCTCGCTCTTGCTCTCTGTCAGCCAGGTGTGTGTCAGTGTGTGCACGGCCTGCACATCCAAGTTTCTGTTCTCCCTGCAGAACCCACAAGCCCTCATGTGTCTACAAGACAGATGTTCAAACCAGATGTTCTTACACCGAACAGAAAGGTCTGCAGACAGACCTGCTGCTTTTGTCTCTGTGACTCGCTGATATCGCGGCGCTGTGCCGAGGCGAGTTCAAATTTCAAAAGCAGTTAGACAGATGCAGTTTTACAAATTAAACGCGCCCTTGATTTTCCTAGTCTGGTCATGTTTTCTAAGGATTTCTCCCTTTAATGCTCCTTCCCAGCTTCTAAAGTAGCAGAGTCAAGGACTTTAATACGTTTCAGATTACACAGTGCGACTGCTGAAGCAGACAGAGATATTCCCAGCGCAGACTCTATATCTAAGTCTATAAACTCTAAAATAAACAGGCCGGCTGATGTTTTATTCAGAAGCAGGCCGGCAGCTATTTTTAAAACAACAAAAAAATAAAATAAACTGAAAAAGTCAAGTAAATGGCCGCTTCGCTCATCCGCTGCCCGCCTCGCTCCATTAGCCTCTGCGGAGCCAGCCGAGCGAGGATTACCAACCAGCTTCCAGTCTAATTTCAGAGATGGTAGAGTCACTCAGGGCAATGTGGGATTCACTCAAGAATCATCGAAGTTCTCCCTCCACCAACTGAAAGCAGTGGAGAAAAATCAGGCCAAAATCAGACACCAGAATGATTCTCCAACTTATTGTTTTCTATCTGCCTCTATCAGTCTCTCACTGACAGGTTCTGTAAGCCATTAAATACTTTCACCATGCACCAAAAAATAGCTCTACCTCATGTACTACTTCCAAATAAATAGTAGCAGCGGGTTAATGTGGCCAATATCAAAAAAGCAAACTCTATGTAAATCCTTCTATGTGAGAACATTTTAATTTCCTGTTTGAAAGCTTCTAACCAAATATATAATCATGTGAAATATAGTCACAGGACTCTCTACAGTATTGTAAAAAATTATTTCTACATGAGTTTGCACATCATCCTGGAGGGAACACAACCCACTCGTTACTAGGGATGGGTATCGTTTAGGTTTTATCTGATACCGGTGCCAAACCGGTACTTTTGAAACAGTGCCGGTGCTTAAACGGTGCTCGAACCGGTGCTTAAAGAATGGAGAACACAAAATTGGTCCACAAACCTCTCATGTTCAGCTGTTTTTTTAGTAAAAAGATAACAATGTTAGCCTTTTCTGCAGCTATAGGGCATATATGGTATCACTCTTGGCTGGAAGCAGTGCTTTAACAATGGAAAAAACAAAAACTTTATCCAAAAACCTCTCATGTTTAACTGTTTCCCACTTTTTATTTGGTCATTTTTGCCTTTTTGGCCAGGGTGAAGGGAGTATCTGCCATCAAACAAGAAGACAGCCGCATGTAGCTATGATGATGTTTGCTAGTTCACCTTACATACATTAATGTAATAACGTGGTTAGCCTACTCAACGTAAATTATACACGAACAACATTAAGCTACTCACGCAGAGAAGAACGGCTGCTGCTGCCATCATCATCCTCATCATTTCTGCTACACTGGCAGGGCTAGGGGCCAGGACTCTACTCTTCAGCTTTTTGGGGGATGTTGCTAACTCTTCGTCCGATAACAGGCACCACACCTGCAGTAGATGCGCTCGGTGTGAGGTCTCGCAGCAAGCTATCATTTTTCGGCTTTTAAAAAAAACGCTATGCGTCGCCAGGTGTTTCATCGGATTTCAGGTGTTACCTCCTTTCCACAGTATCACCTTAAAGCACTTGTTGCAGGCTGCTGAGTTTGCATCTTTTGCTGTGAAGTACAGCAAGACTTTTGACCGCTTCGCCTTGGGCATTTTTAATCTGTAGCTCTGCTCTAAACGAACGTACGTACCTGGACCCGCCTACTATCCCCGGAAACGTAAAATGATTGGCTAGAATTCAAAGTGTATCACATCTCAGGAAAAAAAAGCACCGAAATAAAGCACCGAAATGTGCGCTGCTTTTCGGTCTGGTTACTACCGTTTATGTCAGAACCGGTGCCATCATGGCACCGGATACCGGTACCCATCCCTACTCGTTACAGCATCGCCTCAGCTCATTGAGGTTTGAGGCCATTCATTTACCAACTGTGGTGCTTATACATCATCATGGCCAGATATCGCCACTTCAGTCTCATCCGTACAAAGGATGTTGTTACAGAAGTCATGAGGCTTGTTCAGATTTTGATTTGCAAACCTAAGCTGCGCTGCCACGTTCTTTATAGAGCGAAGACGCTTTTTCTTGGTCATCTTTCAAAGCAAGCCATCCCTGTTCGGTCTTTTTCTAACTGTACTGCCATGAACATGAGGCTCTGACCTTATAGCGACTCTACTGGGACGTCCATTCCTGTAAAGATTGTGACACTGTGTTAACACACACAATGAGGGGTGATGATTTGGTATTAATGCAACCAACAAACTGCCAAGACCGCTTTATAGAGGTACTCACACTCACTGATGATCAGTTAATCGAGTCCATTAGAAGCCCCCCGACTGCTACTTAACCTCTTAATTCCTATGGAGTCAGTAAGGGTACACAGGACCTTATACAATCCTGTGAAACCGTTCTCTTTCACATTGCTGTAGCTAGCTAACCCAGGATAAAGACTAGAAACAAAACAGCTAGCATGGACCTGCCACCAAATCTTATCTGGTTAACACAGAACTGAAGCCCTGTAAATCTGTGTTTATCCTATTGGAAGGACGGGAGTTAACATTTGAATAGTAAAATATGAGAATGTACAATTACAAACATAAATCAAAAAACCCTGATATTCCTTAAAATTTGTTTGTTTCTGAGAAGCAAGGATACAGATTTGTATTTGTATTTCGCTCTACCAGGAAATAAAGAAAGAAACATGCCTCAGTCCAAATATCTTTTAATTATAACTGACTTAATGAATGGATGGCTTATTTTCTCAGCTACTTAATTCAGTTTAGTACACCAGTTTAAAAATAAAAGCTAGAGAGAAGATCTTCATTATGTTCCAATAATTCAAAGAGCTGTGAAAGTGTAGCTGAAACACCGAGTTGAACTCTAACACAAGGTGAGCACTGAGTGTTGTTGCTGTGCTCTTCTGAAGTACCCTGTTTTAACTTTTACCTCTCAAGTGTTGCCACCTGACCAGTGAGCTCGCAGTGCTCCAGTAGTTCGTGTTTCGGAGTAACTTTTCATTCCTATCGATGGTTTTCAGTCTTTCGCTCTCACACACACACATTTTAAGCTCTGGATTTATGACCCTGTCATCTTGTAAACACATCGTGTGCACCAAAATGCAGCAGCACCCTCTTTCTGCTCAAGCCTGGTATTTCTAAATTAACCACCTGGGGACTTCCCGAGGGCTGCCGGAGAGCCGCAGACGCTTCCACAGCCCTGCGAGTGAAGACTGAGAGCCCTATCAAAGTAACGAACCGGAGGCCAGACGTTTAACCCCCCCCCCCCCCGTTTAACGTCTGCACGCCGACTTTTTTACTTTAATGAGAGGAAGCGATTAAAGTGCTGGGTCATGTTGCTGACTTCAGCTTTAGCTCGTGATTTGGGAGTGTGAAGCAAGCCAAACTGTGGCCTCAGACTGCATTTATTAGCACCTGTGACGGGAAAACCGGTGTCTTCTAATTACACTTCAGATGCTCTCACAAAGACCAAGTCTGCCTTTTAAGAAAGAAATCACTGAAAGACTAATAAAAATGTAGCTCCAAGTTGCGTGACTTAAAGACAAAGGCAAAAGTGGGTGTAACAGCACATTTGACTAATTCAGAACAGTCTTTGGGGACAGCTGGCGCACACAGCGAGGGTGGATGCAGGCTGCCGATGCCAAAGCCTCCGTCTCGTTCTTTATCGGGCCTGTAGCAGTCGTGCCTTACCTTTCCAAAGTCCCTGACGTCAAAAAGGTCAAAGGCCTCAAAGAGCTCGCTTTTCTTCATGCCAAAGACGTCGCTGCACGCTGCCAGGAAAGTCCTGATGTTCTTCAGGCACAGGAACTGTGTCGGGGAGACAGAAAGGGTTCATGTGTCAGTGGCAGGACAGTAAATTTACAGGCAGTATCGTGATGTTTCACTTTTCTTTCCAAATGGCCGCGTGTCTGTGCGCGTGTCTTTATGACATCACCGTACAGTTTCTGCTTTTTGGATAGTGCTTGACAGCTTTCACTCTCGCTGTCAAATCAGGCCTCGCAGTTTAGGACAATGGAGGGCCGCAGCTCTGAGAGAGGGGGGAAGCTGTGCTTAAAGGTGTCGTGTTTCACTAATATGATGTATCTGCTGTTGAAATAAGGCAGTGGGGTGCTGCATAATAAAGGAAAAGATAATTCAACAGAGAAGGGAGAGAAAGGCCGAGATCTTGGTTACTCCTCCCCATACAGTACATCGTCTCTGCTATCGTCATGTAAACGAAACAGAAATTTTAAGAAACTTCCTTATTATTGACTTATCAGTTGAATAGTTGGCTAACTGCACATGCCACATGTATACACTAATTATGTCATTGCATTATCTGGATCTCACAGTCTAAACTGAGTCCAAACTCGTTCAATTAATCTTTCGACTGTTGCATCCTGGTGTCACAAATTATGATTGTGATGTTTATCTTCAGCAAATTGCTGCACAAACGCAAGTTAAAAGCTAAAATATCAAGAGAAATTGGTTATTTCAAATACAATTTAAAAAGCAATGCTTCAAACACAGCTCATTAACAATCACCAAACATACAAGCTGGCTGGTTATAGTTGCTGCATTTGCAAATTCGAAAGTACATTATTAACATTAATGCATAGCTACATAACTCTTGTACATTTGATAATATTGGGCGCACAGGCAAGTACGTCTGTATATACTGCTGTGGTGTGTTTATGTTCAGCCTCCATTTCAGCTTTGGACAATGTGCTGCGTTAAATCATGTTTAAGTGGCTAAATGTTGAAAGATAGTTTGAGAAAGAGCTGAAAGACGTTACACTAGCATTATTTATTTTTAAACTGAAGGTTTATTGTTTCCCTGGTATAAAGTTGGAAGTAAAGAAGTACAAAAACTGAAGGAAACAGAAACATTTATTGGTATTGGCCCTAGCTATTGGAGCCAGACAATATTTAAATATTATCAGCTAATATTTGCTATTTGCCAATCTATTAGTATCAGCATTTATATATTCCAATAGATTTATCTATATAAATTTATCTCTCTATATATATATATTAGTCAGCATTAACGCAGACTGATGCGCGTTAATGCATTAAAACGGGCTAATCCGCGTTAACGAGCAGATCAATCCGTGTAAGGGGTTACTCGGCGATAACACGTTAATGTGGCTTAAACGCGTTAACGGCGTCATCACGGCTAACGTGATAAACAATTAACCCATCTGGAGCTCAGACTGATTCAAAATCCCTGAAATGTCTCTGTCAACATATTTCGGTCAAAAATAAAAAAAATAAATAAATATATATATATATATATTTTTTTTTTTTTTTTGTTTTTTGTTTTTTTTTGTCCACTAGAGGGCAATTTCCCAGTTGGCAACATGTGTTTGGAACGCCACAAATACAACAACCAGCTGATTCAAACAGAGTCAGATAGAGTGTGAACAAGTAAATAACCATACATAGTAAATGTTAGGGAAATCTTTTTATGTATCATGTGTATGGAAAAGAATTATTGGCTCATATATCGAAATATCACATTGTAAAATCACCAAATATCGGTATTGTTCTTAAAAATCCTATATCTGTTGGGCTCTACTAGGTATCGACAAAGTGTTGTTTTAAACCTCACCACTGGTATGCGTAACAGACATCTGTAACATCTGACGCCATTGTTTCATGGTTGTGTTGCCAACAGGGAGACTGTAGAGTGCCCTCTTGTGGACAAATTATGCAAAATCAACACTAGTTAGATCGATGAAGGGTGTTTCTTCCGTCTCTTTTTTACCCTTTTGTTTATTGAATATTACAGTCTGATAATGACAGATTAGCAAATAGCTGATTTGGCCTGACCACAGACTGAATGTGAATACTCTAAAGCTACTTTCAGCTGCTCTTTTATTCACAAGGTGTAACCATAGCATGTTTGATTTGGCTCTTCCTGATGCAGCCCAACAGAGATTTGTCTCTTCCGAGGACCAAACTGAGGATCTGAGGATTTCACCTCAAAAACTGCCACTATATTAATTTTTCTGCTGAGCACAGACGTCTATTTTCCATACTAGGCAAGAAGGTTATTAGCAGGCAAGCAGCACAATGCAAATACACTAATGAAGATGAAAAGAAACTCTTTCTGAGCCTTAGAGCTGAATTACAGCTGAGGGTGCACGTTGACACATTAAAATTGAATCAAATGATCAATAAGTAACTCTACTAATAAACAAGGTCATTTACTGAGCGTGCAAGTGTTTTGCTTCATCTGCAGCTTGAAACTTTTGCTAATGATCTTAATGGAGTTCAGCCCAGAAACTGTTTATCCATATTATGTGGAAACACTGAAAAACACGGGTGGGGGGGGGGGGGGGGGGGGTAATGTCTAAAGTATTAAGTAAAAGACGTTTAACACTGTTTTCGTAGAACTGCTGGCACTAAGTGAGTGAAGGGGGGTGATGTCAACACACAGGGCTTAACCAGCATGCAGCATCCGCGACTTAGCCTTCCTGTAGTTAATACAAGATGGAAGACAAAAAAAGGATGCTGATGTAAAAGATGTTTCCGAAAGTTCTGATTTTGTACTGGTTTTGGCCACACCACTATGCACCAAATTGCTGGGAACACTTTTTTGGTTGTTTGTTTGTTTTACATCCGAGCATTATTGGACGTGTTACGTGACAAAATGACACTTACATGATGGAACTATCAGTAAATCAATACTTACACGTCAGGTACAAAGACAACACAATATCACAGCCAACACAGAGTCACAACAGGAACGGCTGTGTGGTTTCGGCTTGTGCATTTGAGCAGTGACGACTTATGGTCAAACCAGGACAAAGGGGTCAGAGTCTACAATGAATGTAGACAACTGAAAGCACTGCACTGCTGTGTATATATCAGCAGCTGAAGAAGTAAGATCAGCACCGTCAGATTTGTAAAATGTCTGGAAAATCTCAGGAGCATCTGAATTAGGGGCAAAAACACTCGGTTACTTTAGGTGACAGCCATGTTTAATTGCGTGGAAGCATTTTAGGAGAAATACAGCTTTTTTTTAAAGGCCACGATCTTTCTATAGGTCCTTTTTTTTAGATTTGAGTATCTTAAAGGAGACTGTCTTCTTCTTTTTCTTCTTGGGTAACAGGTTCGCAGGAAACAGATTTCATTCGCTGTTTCCTGTTTGCTAAACAGACCACATATATGAGTCCATACCTTTAGGCCTGACTGCAATCGTGTATGGCAACTTTTGGTAAACTAATTGAGTCAGTGTCACCTCAGAAAACTAGGAGCACGGGAAAGGATGCAAAGCAGCCCAGAGTTACTCTGTTATGCGTGACACACCTTCCCTCTCATGGTACGACGCAGAATCAGATTTGTCTGTGCGGAGCATGTCCACGCATCAAATATAAAATGGCTCTCTGCCACAATTGAATTACACTTTACAGATGGCTTCACAGAAGAGAGAAAAGCCCCCAGCCAGCGAGCTCCAGATAAGAGTAGAGCAGCAAGCAAGCACTGAGTGAATAATATTGAATGTTTACACTTGTACACATCACTTTCTTTTATCAGACGAGCACATCTTGTCTGCCTGGAGTCTCTGGAGAGTCCCAAAGGACCTCACTATATTATCTAAGGGAAGCAGCTTCACAGAGGACATGCTATATGAAAGACAGCTTCTCTACTGCACTGAGCCGAAGACAGCAAAGAGGGAATTGTATTAACAAGAGTGGAGCAGGATGAGGCAACCGCTAACTGTTCCACTGGCAGCTTTTGTTCTGCAATAGTGACTCTCTGGGGCGCAAGAATCGAAGGGCCTTATGTGTAAGTGTGTGCATGCGTGTGTGTGCGTACACATGAATCCAGACTCCATGTCCAGGCCAATGAGAGAGTGAGTTCTAAAAGAAAATTTCAAAAAATCTGCATTTGCCATTAAGAGAAAGTCTGATATTCACCAGTCAGCCATATCATTAAGACCACTGACAGGTGGGGTGAATAACATCAGTCCTGTTTCAGTGCGATCTTCTGCTGGGAAACCTTTAGTTACAGCATTCACGCGGATGTTAACATGACGAGTCGACCCACTTAAACCTTAGAGACCAAGAACATCAACTAAACTGCATTTCCCAGTGGCAGCAGCCTCATCCAGCAAGCACAAGGAGAGATTGTGCCTTGCCATAACGTCAAAACAGCTCAAAAAACAGACTTGAGAGCTGGAGACAGTGGCATGGCCAAAATCCCTAATGTGAGAAAAGATTCACAAATCAGCAGCTCAACCCATGAAGTCCAAAAAAACTTAGAGCTTCAGAATATCCCAGTTTAAAGTGGTTTTAGCATCTGTGGCTAACCCACACGCACGCTAACATTAGCTTACAGGTGGAAGCTAAGTGCGTAGAGAAGATGAACTAAAAAGATGTTTCAGAAAGATCCAAGAATTAAATAGTTTAAGTAAACAGAGTCCCCTGAGATTACAGACTTCCTTTACTACTACACTCACTGGGGATCGATCCTCTGGCTGGAAAGCTACATCGTTGCTAGACTGTAAAACTCTCTGAAAACCTTTACCGCAACCTACAGCGTAAACTATGTGCAATGTAACTACACATCGGGTCGATACAGTCCGCAAATATCGTCAATGGCCTGTTCGCTTGTCACTTCACAATTGTCACTAGTCTGTCTTGTATCAATTGAGGTAATGTAGAAAAGTGAAAAACCTTGAGGGAGAAATATGTTAGCCTCTAAAAAAACTGACTACAACAAAGGCTTTTTAAAAATCGCAGCAGGTTGATTGTTTCTTTTGGCTGGTACTGCACATAAAACACCAGGACAGGAGTACAAGGTAATTAACACATAATGCACCGCCAAAAGATTAAAGCAACGATGTCGACCACTTATGTAGGTTACGTTCTAGGCGCTACAAAGATTTCCTGCTAAATAAGTCTAAATAAGGGCTCGTTCAAAGTTTGTACTTTGTCTTATTTATTTGATGCTTTCCTTTTATGTCTTTCCTTTTCCCACAGACCCCAACTAAGCCTGGCTGAACTGAAAACGTCTTTAAAATGCTGTTAAAACAGGGTTAACATTTGCAGTATCTTTGGGGTTTTATGTCTCTCACATCCAGTCCCAAAAACAGATTTTACTCTATTTTGCAAGTGAAACGTATGACGTGACGTTGTGACACGGTGTCCCCTGCAGCGACCCTTATCAAACACGCTTGTTTTTGTCGTGTATTTACGAAATAGGACGAGCAGTAGCTTTATTTAAAAGCCTTCAATTCAAATATGTTCCTACTGAAACTGCACAGCATCCAAGGCAGATGCATCCAACGATGTTCACGCACATATTACTGTACTTCAGTGAAAACAGCAAACAGCTTCATTGTGGAGAACAAGGATTTAAAGACAGATTAGGCTGTGAAGTCTCAGCAGGAAGCTCCAAACATGGCCAGTTAGGTTTGGATAAAATGCATAGTTTATACAGTACAAGACTGATGTATGGAGGGCTTAAAATCTTGCAAGTGCATTTCATTTCTGAGACCAACCATGTGGAAGTCAAAGAGAAAAAATCCTGTATATCAATGTAGTGTTTTTGATATGTCCCTGTATCCACAGTAAGTCTCCAGTTTCTGCTCATGTATTCCTTGATACAAGCCTAAGCTCCATAGCAACAAGCCGGAGCATTTTATGGGCCCCGTGTGGATTGTGTTGCTTAATGAAATCCTGGTCTCATTCTCTCATAGATATACACAATGAAATACAGCCAGACGTTTGGCCATCGCCCCACATGAACCTTGTTTTTGATCAATTAATTACAAAGCATATTTTGCAGAGGGACCCAAAGCTTTGTGCAAAGAATTCCAGGTAAGAGCTCCCCAAATGTCATCTGCTTGCTGACAGCAAAATGGGACAGCAAAGAGGAAACCATGAAATGTAGAGGAGATGTATACATTAGGTGTATCGTGTTTGACTGTCTTGCCACTTTCCATCACTCAGATATTGTATCCGGTGTGAATTACATCATGTGCGCAGGCCTGATCTGTGGAGCTCTTTTGCCAAGACTCTTAAGTCATAACCGGTGGGTGAGATATCACTATCCAAGCGCTCGGGTCACATCCATGTCATGTAGGAGCTTTTGTCAGCTGTGTAACCAGAAAACGGGAGGTGGGAGGCAGGCAGAGGTCTGCTGACACCGTCAAAAACACTCCTTTCTCTCTCCGCCTGGGCTTGGGATCATCACAACAGGCAGCCTAGCCAGCCAGACGCTCATCATCTTACTCATCCTCACAGAATATTATCAGCAGCTTTTCTTTCTGGTGTAAAGCAGTAACCCCGTTTTTTAAAGTGCGCTAAAACTGCACAGCTTTTGCTTTACAATATAATTCAACGCAGTGTCTCAGTCCACATTATTCTCCCATTCACTCGTGACTCTGAATATTCACTGCTAGTTAACGACAACTTCTTTACCACCTCTTCATCAACAGCTTTTTTTTTTTTCATATGTGACTAGGCTCATTTGTTCCCACCCCCATTTGGACGTGGCGAGCTTTAAAAGTCATCTGTGTGTCCAGGAGCTCTATGTGGTGCTCTAATCCTTCCATTCAGTATGCGGAGTAATTGTCAGGGACAAGCATTATGGTATCAACGAGAGTGAGAGAAAATGAGAATGTGCAGGTTTTTCCCAGCTGAATGACTCAAGCTAAACGCTCATTTTGAATTAAGAATGGAAAAGTGTGTAATTTAAAAAGGGTAATTTATGATGGCAGAAACATGAAAAGTCATCACCTTTGTCATTATTCATCACTCTGTCGATGACGGTTGGTCACAAGCAGATGGTCCATGTTCTCGTCGCCTAGGTAACCCGCTAATGTTTTTACCACCCTGTCATATCTAATCAACTACATCCTTCGCTCTCATTGGTAGTCACTTCACTCCCTTCCCTCAAATTTGAAAAAAGTTTATCTGGTAAAATAAATTGTTAAAAATTTCGTGAATGTCGTTGGTTTTCTATGGTCTCTGATCACCACATCCCTTTATTGACACCCCCGTCACTCTACAGGTTCTTTCAGCTGATTGTTTAGGATCATTGATCTGATCAGCCTGAATCACAGATGCAGCATCCAGTTATTTTCAATGCAGATGTTCTGCACCATATACAACCTTCCTAACAGCAAAATAATACAGAAAAATTAGGTACATGTCAGGTACAGTACAAAGAGCTGTTTATGAGAAAAAGTTGCCATGTTAACGTTCTAAGCCAAATACAGATTAATGTTTCATTGTAAATATACAGACTAGTAAGCATCACTGAGTCAAACCTCAGTCACACTAGAGTAAAAATAGGTCCACAACCACCCAAGAAACTACAAAAGAAATCAGCGGTTGGCTGATGATTTACTTTTCTTCACATTTCAGCACCTGATTACAAGTAGTTGCAGCAAACAGAGGTGGCGCGTGCAACACACTCGTCTGGATGACCAGTTTCAACTGCAAGGTGATTGCACAGGTCGCTTTGTGGGAGGTAATCTATTTCCAAACAATCACGGTCTAATTTTGACATACTGTAAAGACTCTCAGAGGGACTGGCAAAGGTTTGCAAGCAACTGCAAACCGTCGAATTTATACATACTGGCTTTAATTTTTGGATTATTCACTGTTAATTGCTGCTTTATGTAGTTGTCAACCCATTTAATAACAAAGTCATATCAGACTGACTCCATCTTATTGCCCTTTTACCACCAAAGTCATTCTGCAGACTGCAAGTGGTCTCCAAGTGGTTGCAGACCTTGATCCTGTCTTTGATTCAAAGACTGAGATCGCAAATTCATTGTATTTGATCGCAATAACCGAGTTTGTGCCACAGACGGTCCGTAACTGTAACTCCACTCTTTGCTGTAGTGTTATTGTAGCATTAAAGAACTGCAAGACTTTTGGAGTTGGTACTAAACAGTCAACCAAGATTATGAAACAAATGGTTGATGCCCTCTTTGGATTTTGTGCAACTAAACAACAAATGATTCAAGCTCAAGTCCACAAGTCTTTATAAGAGGTGCTCCAAACCACACAATTGCATTAAAGTTTCCTAAAAATAAAGGCCAGAACGATCAGTAATTCAAATACCATCATGTTGCCGAGGCAGAGTTTTGAAATTCATGTATGTAAATGTCATCAGCGTCACCTGATGACATTTACATACATGAAGGTGAATGGTGCCCTAAACTGCACACTCAGCTCCCCTGATACTTAAAGTGAGAAATCACAGGAAGAAGTGAAGATGACAGGAAGTCTTTCTAGTGACATTTCTGACATCCACACAAAGCCTGAGCCTCTCTGTGGCAACAAAGAGGCAAAAGGGGAAAAACCTTCCTACCTCCCCCACAACACCAGTACGTGACTCGGAAGCCATTTTCCATTAAATCCTGGTTTGAACCCAGATGACCCCCACATGTACACAAAGCTTACCCCTGCCCCCACCCCTGACGATAAGCCGAGTGAATTAGTGTTACTGTGTGAGATATGAACCCTCGTGGCTGCAGCAACGCAGGTCAAGCAGTTTCAACTCATCTGTGACCGGCTCGGCAGGATTAAAAGGAGTCAGGGTTGTGGAAAGTGGAGAGTTGAATGTCATATACACTGTGTCAAGCGCTAAATAAAACGTACACACTGAATGAGCAAACACTGAAGCGTGAATGGTGAGCAGACAGCATCCCTCCTCCTTCTCCTCCTCTTTCCTCCTCTCCCTTATTTTCTGCCTCTTGGAAGATTGTGTTCAAAAATGTGAACAACTCTGCCGTGTTACTTGACAGAGCCAGGTCAATGGCTATCTGACCCGTGCGTGTGCATGCGTGTGTGTCGCTGCCCATTCAGGCGAGTGGGCTTTGACTGATATGGGTTTGTGCAGGGCCTATTTTTGGAACCACGCTGTGAAAAGACGCACATTTAGAAGGATAAACTGAACGTTTTTCCGTTTCCACCTTCCACAAAGGTTTATTTCTGGCAAATTAGAGCCTTTAATTCGTCCTTTCAGGCCTTTAATTGACCTTGTCCCTTGTCCTCATCACCTGCATGTGCTGTGTTATACATGTATTGAGTCACAACAGCTCCTAATCTATTTCAGGGACTCTCCCCCTCTCTGTCTCCATTACACAAATGCAGACATTCCCATTTCCTACAGACAACGGCCATCCATCACCTCCGCACTGTCAGCACAGGGCACCTTACACATTACTGTCCCTGCAGGAAAAGACAATAATCTTGTGAACTGCAGACGGCTTTTCTATTCCGGGTCCATACGCTTGTACGAAAATGTATCTCCCTCATGTGCACAACAGATATATGCAGCTCCATTCATGTCCACCCATTTCTCCCAGCTCCAGGCTTCCTACAACAGTAAACCTGTCAATAAAAGGTTATGAGCGTGGTTGGTGGTTGTACGCTGGTATCATCAATGTGTACATCTGCAGCTCCCGACTATCTTCCAGATAGTATCCTGACATTTCCGAGCTTGGAAAAAAGGTAAAACTGCAGTTGTTGTTTGCTAATGCGCCTCTTTAAATGTTCATAATCATACTGTACGCTGAGGGTCTCCTTGAAAACTAAATGTCACTTGTGATGATGATTGTTTGCCAGTAAAGACAACAGACAGTATTGACTTTCTTAAAGCTCTCAGAGCACTCAACGGTGATTAACTGAATCCAAAGCACCACAATTGAGTAACATAATAAATATTGATTGCAAGTACATTCTCCACCAGCGAATAGCTCCTAATTAAATCAGCATATACATTACCTATACTTTTAACGTGCACTGGAGCGTAGCCTTTACCGGTTGGCTGTGGTTCGGCTTGTTACCTTGGTGACAGGAAGAAAGGTCAGTTTGCTCTGTGCACAAGTGCGATGCAACGCAACGGCGTCTTTGCAAATATCTACATCCATGTCACTGTACATAAAGCCGCACATGTACATGCACATCATCGGGGTGACACGCCGGAACAAACTAGCACAAACTAGCGCGACTGCACCGGAATTGTAAATGGAAGGCCGTGGAGCCTTGCAACAACGTGGTGTGCATGATCGCAGTAATGTGGTGTTTACACTCTGACAGGTGCAATCTTTGCTTCAAAATGAACCAACGAGGGCAGCCGAGCTCCAACAGCTCAGATGGAGTCATCATGGGACTCATGAGCTGTCTCTGAACCCTTGCATACTGCATACTAATAGCATGGGCTTAGTCGCGTGTGCAAAATTAGCATGCAAAGCGGACTCACAGGTGTGAGTGCGCATACAATAAGGATGAGAATATTAAGTATTAAGGACGGTCACCGGTGCTAATTTTCTGCACAACAACAGAAAGAAGCAGAAAAGCTGAAAAAGTACACTTCAGTGCAAAACCTTAATGAGATATGATACCAGAGAAGCAAAGTGACGTCACTGGAAGCTAGCTGAGAAGGTTAAATCTATTCCGATATGAAACTCACACTTTCTGATTCTATGTATAAAACTCCACAAACCTCATTGTGCTTGAAAAGCAAAAAGACTCAACTTCAGCTTCTTACTTCCACAAAAACATTAGAAGTTCTTTTCAGACTTGTTATAACAAGAGAAGCACACTTCGTAGTGTCCATATAACCCACAGAGCAGGTCTTTGTGAGATGTGAGTCTGTGACTCAAATAAAGCATTTACATTGAATCTAACAGCTTTTCTTTTTAACATTTTGTGATATGCTGAGTATCGCAACAGCACATATTGTAATTTATAACCTTTTCTTTACTGGAAATTATGTCCTCAGAGTTCAGTTTTATGAATATCTGTCTGATGTACACAACACTGTCACTAAAACCTGCCATAAATGTTGTCATAAGGTAGAGTTCTATTGATCTGATATCAATAATCTATTGGTCTGATATCAGTCACTATATCAACACTATGGTCAGTGAGTTTTTTTGTTCTATTTTTACTCGTGTGACTGAGCCATTAGCTTGCTCTGAATTAGGACAAAGCTTTGTCCAGGTAAGCAGTCCAGCCTTTTGTTTTTCGGTTGAGACAATTTAAGTTTGCTTGGCTAGCATTATCTCAGGATTGCGGTGCATAAGATTAGCCCTTTTCTTCACAGTATTTTCACAGTAAAATATCAATATTTGGTGTCTCTGTATCAATATAAGGTCACTATGTGAAATATCACTATACTGTGCTGTCTCCATTTTCCCCCATCCTTTCTGTCTATACCCTTGCTTTTTATTAAAAACTACATTAGATAATCCATTCACTAAGCTTTATTCCTCTATAAATACATTGTAACTGCACTCTGATACTTCACACCAAACCCTCAACTTTGCTACTCTAAACATTCCTGCAAATGCAAATTTAGATGCTGACATCTTGTTGCAGAGGCACCTTCTTACAGGATGGCAATCTGTTGTGTAGATGCAGGTCCCCTTTGCTCAGCTTATATGACTTGCCTCATTGCACAGGCACTGAAAAGAAAATGAAGACACGCTCTCTCTGTCTTTCTCATTCTCCCACTCAAATCTCTGTATCTGACTTTTGTCTCTGCAACTGAAGCGCGAGCCTCTGAGTCTTTGAAGCCTGCTGTACACAGAGCTCACAGTGGGAAAGTGGCTTCTGTGCTTTGCATCACAGAACTTTTGAGTCCAATAAAATATACATATATGCCATGTACAGTGTATAATACCATTCTCTAAGCGTACCATGTGTACAAGACCTTTAAAGGGTCATATCCAGGTCAGGTGAAACCACACACCTGTCAAAATGTATTATGGAAAATGATCAAAAATAAATACATTTGCTGTTTATTAGTTGTTTTAAAGAGTATAATGGATAGATTACATCACACTAGTCTGCATCGCATGAATAGAATTCATAAATGTGTTAATTGGGTCTTCGCTGGTATCTGCGCAAAAATGAAGAAAGCATCCTCTGTTGCTCTTTTGACTGTTAATCAGCTTCAGTGCTCTCTGAAAACCTCTCTGCTGTTTGAGGCGTGTTAAAATTAGACCAGACTGTCATTCACACGCCGTCATTCTCTCACTTTCGCTTTCCAAAAATGAAGACTCGGCCTTGACATCTTTGAAGACAATTCTATAAAGAACAATTCTTTTTTTTCTTCTTCTTCTTTCGTGCACTGTGAAGAGAGAAGTTTCTTTACTCTTAATTGCGTTCTTTGGTCTGAGCTTGATCGAGGGCATGTTTAGTTTCACTTCCTTCCTCTATTCCATTTCCTGATTTCCTGTGCACGTTGAGGCTCACGGCCGGTCCGACTGACAGACTTTTAGCAGCTGGTTGGTTTTGCGGCAGCGTTCTCGCTCTGAAGCTGCAGTTTAAAATCCTGTGTCATGGAACGCAAACAAAGTTTGGGGAACAAGGGCAGATTTCAACTTCAATCAAATGATATAATTATATGCTTTTAAACCCAACGCAGTAACAATTTCATGGCGTTCTTTGCAAATTCACAGCCAGTCACTGGTTGTCCTTTACCCTATCCTTTTCCTATTGTGTTTTTAGTACATTCTGTGACAGACACTCAGACAAATGCAACCAGCTCACACAGGGAGGGTTTGCTGGTTGCACCATGACAAGCAATCCACGGTTCCTCTTAAAGCTAAAGCCTGAATTCCACTGAGTCAAAAACAACTACTGATTATGTGGTCTTTGTTGGGTAGAAAACCAGAATGCTGCTTGGGCTGTGGTTGAGCTGTGTCTAGACTACAATTATGGTCGTGCCCTGCAATGTAAAAGCTCTGATCAAAATGGGTCAAAATCTTGCTTTATATTGACACTAGGTCCTGATACTGATATACTGATGCTAGGTAAAAGCAAATACCGTGCCGTTTGCACAATTCCAGACACATAAACAGACGAATGTCTACTTAACCAATCTTTGTTCATTGTACTGACATCTTTTTTTTCCCTTTCACCAAAGGGCAACCTCTTAGTTTGAAAAATGATGCCTACACACCAGTGGCAAAACATAAACTGCAGTTTTCTAGAAGGCTTAAAAACAAGTCATCCCCCACAGACTCTTCCATTGCCCAACGTCGCTTAAGAAATAAGCATGTTTACTCTCTTTTTGGACAACTTCCCTTTAATGACAACTGCAGCAGAGGTGCATTTTTACATACCTCATTTATTTACATTGTATTGAAGCCTAAACACATGAGACATCAGCCACTAAGACAACAGTTGTCTTCAAAGCTTCACCGTAGCTAACTGGAGTCAGTGAACTAGACCTCGTAATCGTGTTTGTGGTGTTGGCACTGTGTCGGGAATCTTTACCTGATAAAAAAGTATTCTTTGCTGTCCAGTTGGTAGCAATAGACCACCTAAGAGGTTGATAACATGCATATATGACTGTGTTTCCTATAACTGATGGATGCACTTTGCTAACCAAGTAAGCATTAGCGTTAACTTAGCCCTCCAACTTCTTAGCCAAATATGGCCACTTCAGGCTCCAAAAACCAAGAGCAACAGAAAAAACTGCTAAACTCAAGGCTTTAAAAAAGTAGCCTTCACCAGAAAAAAAGCTACAGTACACATCAACTCATTTCATTAGTATGAGTTGAGAATCCCCAATAGATTGTTGCCCCTCCCCAAGTCTGCCAGAAATTTCTTCCTATTAAAAGGACGTTTTTCCTTTCCACTGTCACCAAATGCTTGATCATAGTCGTCTGATTGTTGCTGTTTTCTCTGCATTATTGTAAGATCTTGGTCAACTATTGTTGTTATTTGGTGCTATATAAATAAAAAAATATACAGACATCAGGTACTTTATTTGATCATTTCACAGCTTTTTCATCCAACATCCGAGTGACCTACTGGGTCTCTGATGGCCTGACATGGTCCATTTCCTAACAGAAATGAAACACAATATAGACCTTACCAATAACCTAAACACAATTAATGGTTCAGAGAGAGAAGCAGCCCTGATTTCGACATCACACACATGAGCTCTCCAGAGATTCTGAAGCATCATACATTAATTAAAGCAGCCAACCTCAACGCAGCAGGCTAGCCCTGCAGGTCCCATTATGTCCTCTGAGATGCTTCTGTGGAGGCTAGACAGGCCTTTGTAGCCCTGTCCTACCACTGCCTTTGTCTTTCCCTCTCGTAGGTCCCATGGGTGAGGCCACAGTGGCGTCCCATGTGTTATTATTGGCCAATGATAAAGTAGCTGCCACGGTACTCATGAATTATGCAGGGTGAAAGAGGGAAGCAGCTCCACCCTCAGTTTCATAAATTTAACTTAGAGGAGACAGAGGGAGGAAAGTTGTAGGGGGGCTTCTGTCACCCTTTTTTTTTTACGATTATGTGCATGTAGAAGGAGTCGGGGGTGTTTATATCCAGCCTCATGTGGTGTGAATGTGCTTGAAAGGAAAAGCTATGAGTTATGGTTTTACTGACATGCCAGCCTGAGAACAAATACTTGCTAGTAATACTTTGTAAGCAGAACCAAAGCTTTGAGTACCTAAACCTATAAAGAGGTCATAAAGGTGTATAACTGCTGCTATGATCTCGTAGATATTCTGTTCAGCCAATGGGAAGTAATGCACTTCACACCCTACTGCAAAAAACAAAAGGTGAACTGCAATATGTGTGTTGCGTTAGCAATTACAACAAAATAACGCCCACCTAGAAACCTCGGACTTAGAAGAGAAAGCTATTTCACACTGTTTAACTTGAATTTGGGAAATACAAAAACACAGTGGCAACATCACCAAAAGGACTTTGTAAACGTATGGGATCGTGCTCAAGCCTACTACTAATGCTAATTTGCCTTTGAGTGTGGCTTCATCACTGACTCGGTTTGTGTAAGCCATCCAACCGTGCATAAAACACAGTCTGTCTATAAATAAGCTAGTCTAGGCCGGGCCAGGCCGGGCACTGAGCGTAAATGCAGTTCATAACCTTTCCACACACAGCATGTCATTATGTCACGGCTGACAGACAACACTCAACTACTGATAACTCTGCGTTAGAGCAGTGACATTGATTCAAACGTAACATCTGCCAGTAAATGGACTAATAGGCTTCTCTTACAGCCCCGATCAGATTTACACAACTGACTGTGTAAGCAGATCCTTGAAAAGGATTATTTCCACTGCCCCTGATAACATTAAAATCTTCTAGGCTTTCTTAAAACGTCCACTTGACCCGGACGCAGAGCTCAAACAGCGGATTCCCAATTCAATTGTGAACGAGCGGTAACTGCATATCCTATCGACTGTGCTTTTTTTTTTCCAGGAAACCAGCCTAATCCCCTCCTCTCCATCAGACGTGCAGTACATCACAGTACAGATATCATACCTTAATCACCTGTTTGGAGTGGATGAGAGCATTAGAGCATCGATTACAGGTAACACACGGTAATGTGTGTGCACGGCTGTGTGTGTTATTCAGGCAGTTTAATACTCCTACAACAGGCCTGCAGACTCAGTAGGTGAGTGGCTATGTCGCTGTGTGTGCTGTCACCACGCCAGACGCCCAGATTCACTGTTATGAAGGTGAATATTAATCTGGTCCTGGTTCAAGCTGTCCTGTCATTGAAGCAGATGGTACCAAAATAAAAGTAGAGCCACATGGCCACATCTATCTGTCTATCTATCCCATAAAATAAAGACAAAGGAGATTATATGGTTGCCTTTGTTAACTCTTACTCTTCCTTAGGAAAGCCAAACAAGCCATTTTTGCTTGGTTTCTCTTTTCTTTTCGTTTTTTAAAGCACTGCACTCCTATCTATCATCGTGAATCATCTTTTCTTTAAAACAAAAGAAATTCTCTAATTAGCATCGTTTACAAGAAAACATAACGGCCTAATCTTATGCCCTGTATACAAACATCATGTGCAAAGGGCCTGCTGAAGAGCCCATGTTTATTTTTTGACCTGTCTCGTGTATAGCAACCACCAACCACCAGCTACTAAGTGAAGTGACAGAATTTGAGAAAGTCAGCTTGTGGTCGTTTTCGCTCACGCTAAAACTTTCAAGCAGCGCAAAGTTGGCTACCAAAGTCCGTCCATTTTTTCCTATATTTTAGCGATTTCCCCTCCGTCTGTCAAACCTGTTCACTCCGTAAAACAGCGAATATGAGTTCTCTGAAATGGAAAGGAGCACGTTTTTTTCTTCGGCATACGTTTCGCACACGGACAAGGCCCTCAAGTTGACTACACGACAACAAACGTGAGCTGACACCGTCGCTTTTGTGCCGCTTTCCGCCGCTGAACCTCACAGTTTGGGGATCGGCGGCAAACAAGATCTTTGGAAAAGTTCGACATTTGTTGAAACCGTGCCTTTATTTGTGAACCACGTTGTGCCGAATTACAAATGAAGGCTCTGCAGTCGAGTTAAGATTTGATGGTGTTGTAGCAGAAGTCCATTTTTTACCGAAAAGCAGTGAAACTTTAAAGACGCTCAGTTCTAACGGAGTCTGGCCCTCTCAACCGGGACCAAGTTTCGGCGACGAAAGGGAGGAACGGACAATAGGGGGTGTCTGCGGTCCGCTTCTTACCTGTGACATTTGCGGCCGGAGGTTGATCTCCTTCAGGTTGATGGTCTGGGGTCTGAGGTTGTTGAGCAGATGGCACAGGAGGACTCCATCCCGGAGGGTTTGAGCCAAGTCAAATACCTGAGCAGAGTCCCACGTAACCCGGTGGTTAGCTGGGAGCACCTTGCAGTTTATCAGCCACAGCGCGCATTGCCTCCAGTACTCCATCATTATTGTGACTTCGGCTGGGAGAGCTTCAGGAGGTTTCTTTAAATTAAACTAATGACTGTTAGGTGGTGTCTTACGCGTTAGCCTAAATCGTATCCATGCTACAACTCTAAAAACTCGATGAAAGCTGAGGAGGTCCGCTGCACAGGGTGGCGGAGATTCAGGCGACTGCTCCAGGGATGACAGTCCGACACAGTGAGAGAGGCTGTGGATGGAGCGCACCCTGCACCCTTCCTATCTCTCGCTCTCTCTCTCTCCCTCCCTCGCTCCCTCTCTCACTCACTCGCGCTCTCTCTCCATCTCTCTATGACTCTCTTCCCTCCCCCTCACCCAGCTCTTCACCTCTTCCGCTTGCCACCCATAGGCTCGTGGAGATGCGTCTATTGCAATGCAAGAAATAACCACATAAAGCATACAGTCACACTTACACTAAATACACACAGGCGCTAAAGCATTTTAAACTCCTGTTCACCGTCAAGTATCAGAACTACATCAAGTCCAAGGTCTGCAAATATCCCAGCTGCACAGACAGAGTAATGGGAGGTGCTGCTTAAATGCTTTAATATATTACACACACTAAATGAATATCTGCGTGAGACACGGAACCCACTTTCTTTCCACTTAGCACACATGCATTTTTGCTTCCCATAAAATTTGATATTATTTAACTACTTTTTTTTGCTTAATATCTCTTTGTACCCTCTTTTGAGATAAGCCACAATGGAGTGTTTTACAGCAGTTATATCTGTTGCATTAAGTATGACTTTCCACTCAGGACAGTATTGAACTGAAGCATTTTGTCTGCATGTGTCTGCTTTGTATTTTCTGCAGTCAAGGGTGGCCACACGCTCCTGTTCAGCGATGCATCGGGGGCGTTTGAAGAAGAAATCCTGCATGAGTGAATGCACAAGAAGGCAGATGTGCCTTATCTGCTGATGTTCAATATGCTGGAGACACGCTGCGCACTCAACTTTTAACCAGGAAGACTGCCGCTGATTTGTCAGATGCAGGAAAGGAGAACTCACGCTTTTTGTCCGACTTTGTCATCCTGGAAAGTATTTTGTTATGTTTTTGTTATTTATTCCTTATCAGATAAAACCGTTCCAGGAACATGAATTATTATGGAACCTGCATTACCTGATTATGGAACAAATACTTCTGTTTTTGCATCTACTTCCATCCTAATAAAGCTTCAAACAGTCACTAAATAAACACCATAAAACAGTACAGATTGGCTTGTTTTTAGAGTTCATGTTTAATGATCACTTTGATACAATAGTGGAAAAGGCGAATGTATGCTGCAGTCTGCTATTTCTTCCAAAAGAGTGGCATGACTGAGCCAACACATGGTTCTATCTGAAGATGGATTCATCTTTTATTGGTTCTGTGTGGGGAAAGAAAGAAAAATTGACTAGATTTAGACTAGAACGCTAGTCGCTGACTCTTCAGACTTACATACATCAGATCAAGTGTAGTGAACTGCTTGGTAATGGAAATGGAAAGGATGCGGGGTAGTACAGCACGTGCGAGCTGCCTTTTCATCTTTTACCACGTGTGAGATTATTGGGTAGCCTTACACAGTTGTTTGGCCCGACACACACCTAGACTCCATCCCATGTGGCTGGCATGATGTTGTTGAGCAATGCAATTAAGCTCCAGGCATGAATGTGAAGCAGGAGAGGGCACCTGAGAGAGGAATTAGACTACTTTTATTGATTCCTGTTGGTGTGCTAGCACAATAAAAAGCAATACACAACAGAAAGTCTGCAGAGGAGACAAAAAAAAGCCTGAAAAGTTAATAGCAGAACTACTGCCACAGAAAGATTTAAAAAGCGGAGCTATCTACCTGCCCGTTGCAAAAACTGTATGAATTACATAACAGCGACTGGAATGTGAGAGTCCAGCATGTGAAAGCTAATACAATCCCTTAAGAAGAAAGTGCTGGTAATCTCATTAACAGGGCTACATGAGGCTGCTCTCAGAGTGGGCCCAGAAATTAGAGAAGATGAGAAGGGATGAGACGCACATCTTCTAGTTTAATTTCATTTTCAGTAAGATTCTCAGTGCACTAAAGCAGATAACCACTCATAAATATATATGTGTATATATATAAATGCAATGCAAAGAATGCGTGCAGATGAATACTGCCGAGTCTATTTCCATGAAATGACTGAACACATGGGGTCCGTGCAAACAATGCCGTGAAGATTAGTCTCCAGCATTTTGCGGTTGTAAACACTTCTGTGATCCCCACCCCACATCTCAGCTCCTCATCTCCGCTTCTTCTCCTCTTATTTGTGCAGATTTGGACTTGGATGAATGTCAGGGTTGGAACAGGAATGCCTGCTCGTTTGTTTATCCACATTGCGTTTAGATTTAGTGTGATTAAATATGGAGGGAGGTTGTGCGGTTTGGTTGTAAGCATCCAGCTTTGTCTTCCACAGGCTTTTCTCTGGATGCCATGGCTGGCATAGCACAGATGACCGGAGAGATGGCTTGCAGCCGGATGCTGGCGGACCTCTCTGCACCCTTCTCCTGTTTCAGCTTCCTCTCCCAGAGTGGACAGCCATGACAATTATCAGCATACCTCTGATTAGTGTCCATGGGGACTGTGGGTAAACACACCAGAGTTTAAAGTGTAATGGAGGATTTTCTGCCATGCATTTTCAGCCTTTTTCATAAAAATGTATATATTCAGCTCAAATCGCAGCTACACAGAGATGCAAAAACCCAGTGATCTGAAGTAAATGCACCAGACCGTGGTATTACTGCCTTCAATTTTCCCTTATTGCAAAAAACAACTGATCTGAGTGTTTCTGGGTTATTCTGCTGCTTAGAACTGAAAGGTAATGACTAACCATTTGAGCGTCCAAGAAACAGCATGATAATGTCTGGGCACATATGGCAGATGTGATCTCAGTGCCAGGATTTTTTTTTTTTTTTTGATTTTTTTTGTCTTGTCACAGCACATAATTAAAGTCAACAATCAAGTCAACGAGCTGTAAGGTTCACTGAGCTACTGAGGAGAAGCAAAACCAAAAATATGGCAGAAAAAGAAGATAAAACACTGAGCTGAATATATCTCAGGAACAAAAAGGATATTATAAGAAGACTCCTCTTCACCAGAGATCAACTTGGTTTTTCCTCCTGCTTCATTGGGTGTTTAAAATGTTTTACTAGCTGAGCTTTTTCTACAAATAACCATGATGATTTGGATTAACTTACTGCTGTAAAACTATCAAAGACCCTTATATAATTTAAAGTAATACAGCTGTTTAGATGCAGTCAACCAGAGAAAAATGACAAGAAAAAATATGTTTATACTGGTTATATTGAAATTGGGTCATCCAACAGGACAAAGATCTGAAGTGCAGCATCAAAGCTGAAAAGAATCAAGAAGTTGCAATGGTCCTGTTGATGTCCAGACTTCAATCCGACTGTAGCAGGACCTTAGGAGAGCTGTGCATGAATGAATTCCTACAAACCTCAAAGACCTGAAGCACTGTTAAAAAGAAGATTGGGCCACACTGACACAACAGACTCATAAAGTCAAACAGAAACCAGTTACTGAGGCTAAAGGTACTGGTAGTTTTTTACAGGACTGCACAGAATCCTGTAAAAACTTTCTTTTTCACGTCACCGTATTCAGTCATGAACTACAAGAATCTAATGTTTCACACAGCACGGTTTACATAATATTTCTCCTTTTGACCTGTGGATATGAAAGTGGCCCTGTCACCACATTAACCACCTGTACCTGTTCAACTTGAAGTGGTGCCTGAGGTACATTTGTATTCAGTCTTATGCTACTTTATGACACAGAAAAGAGACCGAAAAACTAAATTAACTACTCCTGTTTTAGCCATCCTGTATGTGTTACTCCGTGCTGTGAGCATTCACACCCCTTACACATTGACACTTAGCTAATATTGACATCTGCTAACTGAGTGGCATCTCCTCCACTCCCCACTGTCTTGCCAGATGATCAGAGCACCCAAGCTTTAGCAGTCCCCCGAGCATGCGGGCGTTGCAGCGTTGTTCACACTCTATCAATATCATCTTGTCCGCCTGTAAATTATGGCGCTTCAGCCCTCTCACTGTGTCACTTGATCTAGTGACAGCATGTGATCTGTTATGTGCAGCTCTTGCATCCCCTCTGTGAAAGGTGTGCTAGCTCCCTGACGGAGAAAGCGAATGCTCTCCATTTGCCTTCTGAAGATTGATCTATCCGTGGCTCAATATATTTACATGAAATCAAACGGGCTGTATGTGTTCATTAAACCGCCCTTGTTTGAAGTCTCTTATCTGAGTGAATGTTTTACTATATGCAATTCATCATTTCATTCACTGTGTAAAAGGTACATTTAAAACAGAATTCAATGATTTCCAAATCTTATAAGCTCCCAATATTACACAGATGTTGTGTTGTAATGGTGAAAATGGGATATCTCACAATTTCATGAAAATATTTGATGATATATATAATATATATATATATATAAAACTTAGTTGAATTGAAAACCTTTGTAGTAGAAGAGTCCCGGTGCTGGAGCTTTCACCAACTAAAAACATCTGGCACATCGTGAAATGAAAAGCTATAACAAAGAAGACCCAGGACTACAGAGCAGCAAGAACAAGAACATTAATATCCAAAATATCCAGCAGCTGGTCTCCTCAGTTCCCAGATGCTCATGGACTGCTTTTAAAAAAAGAAGAGGGGACGCTACACAGTGGTAAACATGGCCCCATCCCAACTTCTCTGAGACATTTCATATGGTTTCTCTATTCTATTGCGATTACATTTTACACAGCGTCCCAGCTCTTTTGGAATTGGGGTTGTATAACCCAGAGGTAACACTGAAAGCGACCGTAACAACGGCGGCAACTGTAACTGGTATTGATTGTCTGACCTTACCCTTAGTACTCTATTTTGCTCTTTTAGGAGGCCAGAAGAGAAATCAATGCCCTGGGATACCCATGAGAGGTCTGGGATAAATGGAGACCGGCCAGGCTTTACTGCAGCAGTGCAGCGGAGAGGATCAGCTGGGAAAGTGTCAGAATGGAGGCAATGGAGTGGAAGATACATAGAAAAAGAGCATACCAAATCAAAGTGACAAAGAGAGTCTATGAGGGCTATTTTCTGTAGGGAGAAATTTGCCAGGCGGTATTGGAGTAGAGTTTATTACGTGCAAGTTAACCAAAAAGAAAAAAAAAGAGGTTATTCAAACAGTTTTGAGTTTAAACACATGCGGTCAAATGAGGAAACTCTATGTGTGATAAAAGAGCCAGACTGAGACGATGAAGGGTGTGACCCCCAGTGTTAGGTCTGCAGAATGGCACAATGTGAAATGTGTGTTTCCTTCCTCTGAAAGTGTGCTCTCACTTCTCCTTAAATACAAAATGACCACGGACTCATGAGATGAACCCAAATTATTCAAGGTTGTCTAGTTTTTAATTGTGTGAAGTAACTGGATGGCTTGCTGGAGATATTTCTCTTTAAATATTTTTATTGTGAAGCACAAATAACAATCACAAATTGTTCCATAGACTGACATTGCTTCCTTTTTACAGTTTTGGCATTAAAAAAAAGGGGAAAAACAAAGCGAACCAAAAAAGGGTGGTCAAAAAAAAACAAAAAAACCCTCCTCCCTACACCCTTCCCTTATCCCAGAGTGCTATCAGCTTATTTTAAGCAATGTTGAAGTCCACATAATAACTCTCATTTGTTCATAATTTCCAGGTGCTCAATGAGCGGCCTCCAAATCTGATCGAAGTCCTCCAGTTTGTCATTTATAATGTAGCGGATCCTTTCCAGATGAAGAGTATCTGTCAATACTGAAATCCAGGCTTTCAAGGAGGGCACTTCTTTTCCCTTCCCTTCCATTGCTGGAGATATTTGTAGTTTAGTAATTCTCACTATATGTACCATGAGGTCTACCATAAACCTGACATTTGTGTGGTTCTGTGAGAAATCAGTCTGTCTATCTATAATGGCTGTATGTTTTACAGCAATCTTATTAAATGACTATCTTAGACTCTCATCTCATTTGATAATGTCATTAGAACTGATGACATTATCATCAGCCTCCCCGTGTATTCCGTTTATACTTTTCGTTGCATTTCAACGTCCAGTTGGCCTCCACTTTTCTTGAGTTGCCGTGTGCTTATCATTGCCCTCCCCTTATCCTAAACTGTCAGTGACACAAGAGCACTCAAAGCGGTATGGCAAAGGGAGAAGACTGGACGTAAGGTAGGAACCAATAAAACATTTTCTTGTTATTAACAGAAGTTATACTTTATGATGCACCATATACAGTAAATGCATGCTCTCCCTATAGATATAAAGTCTGGAATAGACATGAATACCTCTAATCTTTTCACCAGATGTTACATAATCACATATAGTCAATGCTGTGTTGTGTAAGTTTACATGGTAACGTCTTTTTCTTGTCAAAATAGGTGGTATGTAAGTCCATGAAGGCAAGTTTGATCCCATTATAAAAGATCTACTTGTGCATCTGGATTTCCAATAGCAGCATTAACCACCGAAAGCAGTGAATTAAAATTAAACATGTCAAAGCATTTTAGTTGCTGGCAACATAAAAGCATTTCCAACGTCACGGAGAAACATTCCTGTTTCTTTAATGAAAATTACAGACATTTCAGACAAGAGTCGCTTTTTATGGCTCATGCTTTATTGTCATAAGAATACCCATTTCATATAAGAATGCAGCATTTCCTGTTTATACTGCTGTTTGGCTGTAATGAAAGCAGATGTCCTCGAGTGTTGCAGACAGAGCCATCGGGGCCATTATCGGGGCAGCAGTGGCAGATGCAGCAGGTAAGATAAACCGAGTGCAGATACCGGGAGTGAGTTAATTAGCAACAGAGTTTTACATATTGCAGATCTTTCTCTTTTAGTCCCCGTATCCTAATAATTCATAGACCTGATGCTTTCACAGGGTTCATGTTGAATTCATGTTTATTTCTTAGAGTAAAACTGAGAAGCCTTTATACGTCACATTTTCTCCCTTGTTTGGTGTTATGACATTTCATATCAGTACAATTAAGCAACATCGGTATTGACTGATAAAGCACCAGGTGGTGCCTGGATGTCATCTTCACCCATGATGTTATGGAACCAGAGTTTCTGCGTAGCAACCAAACACCACATACTGCCGTTTGCCATTGTTAAAACATGCTTGTTATTGTAATGCATTAGGATGTCTGTGTTTTCAATAACTCTGGGAAATAATATATCCATTATTGAATGTTCCACACATACAGCCCAGCCCATGCACTGGATCTACGACCTGGACAAACTGAAAGAAGTGCTCCGTGATCTGGAGCCTTGTCCAGAGTTTCGGCCTCAGTCAGCGAATCCGTTCTACCGCAGGACGACGGGCGAGCAGACCTGCTATGGAGACCAGGCATACGTCCTGCTGGAGTCGCTGAGTCGGCGTGGAGGTAGTGAAAGTCGCTCAGACAGGCGGCAACTGTGTGTCTTACACCTGCCAGCGTGTTTAATTTAGAATTTAGAATAAGATGGTAACAAATCACGTTTTTACTGTAAGTAAATTTAGGTAGTGTGCAAATATCTTTAAGTGAGCGTAAATAGTTTTTTATAGTGTATGGGTAATTTTAAGTTCTGCATAACTTGAAAGTCTCCTTTCCTGTAAAACACCTGCAATTTAGACGAGGTAAACCATAATACGAAAATTTTGCATACTTATGACGTCATATGGGGAAATATTGTTTTTCTGCAAAATTACGAGGAAATTATGCAGAATTTAAGATTACTTAAATAACATATTTCTGCCCCCTTTCTTGTAAAAACCCAAAAGTCATGTACTACTACTTAAACATTACTTAAAAGGACTTACATACTACTTAGATTTTCCTCACAGTGTAATTATGTCTTTGTTACCCTCCTTGTCTAGTGTGCCTACCTTTAAGTATTTATAGGTAACATAATTGCAAATACATTTAAATTCCATTTAATTATTGGGGAATTGTGCCCTCAGTCGCCAGCTGTGTTATAAAGTGTTACCCAACATTTATATTATTAGATTATAACATTGTTAAACCATGACCTTTTAACGTGAAGCCTGTGAGAACTACTTACACTGACGCAGAGTGTTGCCCCGTTTCGACAGGCGTTAATGTGGAAGACTTGACCAAGCGCTTTGATGAGTTCTTTGGACCGGGAACGGTCTACGATCTGCCCCTGAATGACCCATACAGAAAGAAAGGAGGTACTGTGCTTGTGTGGCTGCCATCTATCAATTTCGCAATTTCCATGAGTTAATCACCAGCTTAACAGGTGGTGATTAACTTTGTGAGAGCCTGTGTTTCTGCATGATAACTCTGTGCGTGCTGTTTTTCGTCCTGCTGATGGGGGCATTCCCTTTCCATGAAAATGTTCCACAGTCAGACTTCCTTTTTTTTCTTTAGTTGGTTTTTGTCCAGCACTTTGAATATTGGCTGTTTTTCCTGCCGCCAGGGTGTCGTATAAATATTGTTGTGCAGTAAATTGCCATAGCACCACGGGGCACTTTGGGTACAATGAACTGCAGATGGTTTTATGTCTTCTTGGAATAGTATAAGAAGAGCTGTGTCATCATGGCCAGCGATAGCCATCATGACTGAACAGAGAACAGAGCTCCACCTGCAGAAGCTTAAACAGCTCCATCAGGACATCCAAGGGAATGTTTCTTTTCCTCTTCTTCCTGCTGTATATCTACCAATTCTTCCCTCCCTCATAAAGCAGCTGTTTGTTGCATTTGATAGGCCCTAAGGCAATTCTCCCCATCGATGGCCCATGGAGGAATGCGAGCCTGAAGGCTTTCATCAGAAATGTTGATGCTGGCAAAGAAGAAACTGGTAAATATCACAACTGCGCAAAGACTTTTCCATGCCCTGATTTGCCAAGGTTGTAATCTTCACGTGTTTTGTCTTTGAGGCTGTGACGTGGATTGTCAGATAGACGGTGTCACTAAAATCGCTCCTGTGGTGGCTATGTACGCCGGGCGACCTGAGATGCTGGAGAAAGTGGAAAAAGCCATTCGTGTGACCCAGAATAATGACATGTGTGTGGCTGTCACACTGGCTGCAGCGAGGTAAGTTGACACATCATGGCAGGCTAGGGAATTGCAAGCCTCTATCCATCTGTCTGACTTTGTTTGTGCAACATTAGGTTTTTGGAGCATTTCATTGTGAAGGGTCCAGATCCCAACGCTCTGGATGCAGTTCTGGCTCAGCTGAATGACAACGATAGACAGAATCCTCAAGAGCTGGACAAGGCTGTCATTGGTAAGGGTTTACCAAATTCAATATGGAATTTAAAGGAATAATGCAAGAAGAATACAGGAGAAGATTGATGCTACTCTTAAATAGAAGGATCACTATAAAAAAACAAGAATGTTCTGGGTGAACCTTTCTGGGTGGATTTTAGCATGTTCTCAGTACCTGTATGAGTGTTTCTGGTTGACTCGTGAGTCTAAATGACCTTAGCTCTGAATGACTGTCCTTGTTAACCATGTGATAGGCTCTTCCCCAGTGACAGCTGTAATAGGCTGCAGATTACTCTTGAACAGGAGAAGCAGCCGTGAAAACAGACGGATATAAATATAAAGCTAGAACCAAAGTTTGATTAGCCTGCTTTGGTTTGGCATATGAGGGAAATGGCTAGCTAAACTCTCACTAAATCTTATAAATAGCCCAAGAGTGAGCAGTTTAAACACACAACTAATGAGCTATAGAGCTGCTGATTAGCCGATGTTTTTAACCCTTGGACAGAGACAGTATAAAAGAGCTACAGCAAAATCAGCCATTAGTTTCCAAGTCCTGCTTTGAAGCCTCGAGATAAGTGTTTCATCTTTGTTGCACAAAAGGGAAAAAAATGTTACTGAATGTAACAGTGAGAGGGGGATCTGACTATAAATTTTGACTGTAAACATTGGCTAATGACTAAATTCTTAGCCAACTAGTGTGTAGTTTCATACCATATTTCAAAACAAAGTATAACTTAGATTTGTTCAACTTTTACTCAGCATGGCTTAAACTGAGTGACTGAGCCAGGGAAATCATCCAAAAAGTGTTCACGGAGAGCGAGACACAAATCAATTTCCCCATAGATTTCTATAGGACTTTTTTGCCACCAAAGCATATCGCCATCTGGTGGCCTTTACATAGAATGCATTGGCTTCATTTTTCTGACTAGAAAGCTAAGTCCATCTTTGATACTGTCTGAAGTTTCCCTTTAAGCCTTTATGTTAAACCAAGGTTAGCAGTTTCTAGCTTCATAGCTTTAGATTCAATCAACAAATGTTTGAGTGGCATCACTTTTCTATTTGACAGTTAACGTTTCACAATAAAATGAAAAGGTAGTAGCATATTTACTCATAGAAAATCACAAAATGTCAAACTAGCTTTGACTCAGAAGCTAGAAAAAGGATAAAGATATTAAGCTTTTTGACCAGATGCACCAGTTAGCTTAAGCTTACTGGTGCATCTGTTAGTTTATGCTAACTGGTGCATCTGTCTTTAACTACTAATATTAACACACAGGATGGACTGTCTTTAAATCCTTTACTATAGCGAAAGTGTTTATGCCTCACTTTAATCATACTTTACAATGATTGCATTCACAAACTTGACAGGAAAAAGTAGAAAACATTATTAGCATGTGAATTAAAAGTATGCTGCATTCATGGTTTTGTTGTATTTGACTGCTTTGTTTATGTTTACAGATGTTTTAACTGCTTTAACTGTGAGAACCACATGTCTATAGTCAGCTTCCATGAACTCAAAAAATAAAAAGTCTTGCTTCAGCTTTATCGCATTTTGCAGCTAATCCAAGGGGGTTATGAAATATTTTGTTTAACTTAAGTTTCCAAACCCATGAAAAAGCACCAAATGATTCAGTTTATCACAAACATTCATAATCACCGCATTTGGAGATATCCAGCTTGCACTGGGCAGAAATGGCATGAAAACAGTGATAAAACTGCAGTAAATCTAAACTTAAGTTTGCACTGAAGCGCAGTGATTAATTGTAGCATTAGTCACAGTCCACCACTATCTTGACATAAGCTGCATTTATCTTTTATAGATAAGAAACAAAACTATACAGCAGAAAAATAAAGTTCCACGGGATTGTTTTACTTTGTCGATGTGTAGGACAGTATAGACATGGTCAGGAAGGAGGCAGCACGCTGTTATGTGGTGTGATCTGTAGCCATGAACAAATCCAAGGTCACAGCTGACTGTAGCCTGTACATTGCATACCTGTACATACAGTCCATGTAAGGCACTATCGTAGGTTTTGTTACAAAAAAGCTGCATATTGGTGGTTCTCTTTGCATTACTTCTCCATTATGTCCTTTAAATAAGCCTGAAGACAGAAAGCAACTTTTCCTTTAAGACTTGTCAGTTTGTATTTCAGAATCAAAAGTAATTTGTTACAAGAAAAACAATAACAAACAAAAATCTCATCTCTGTTCCCGTGTCTCTACTCAAGCTCATATCAGCCAGGTGAAGGACAACCTCACCAAGACATCCCAACAGCTCATACCTGCCGTGTTCACAAACACATGAGGTAAGCTAGCAGGCAGCAGCAGGACCCTTCCTGTCAGTGTAGCGCTCCAGTCTTTGATCTCCTGACTAATGGTCTCCCTCCTCCTGGCTTTTCATTCTCCCGTTCCCGCTGAGTTGAGTGTCTCAGGTTTTACAGGGCTAAAAGGGTTCAGATACTTAATGTACACGTGGAAAGTTCTGCTTGCCAGTTCACACCATTAATATAATGTACATTTTAAGTATACTGTAAAGCCGCTAAAGACCTCATAGTATCTTAATATGCTAGCAGGGCACTTCACTCTCAGACTGCAAGCTAACTTGTGGTTCCAGGGTATTTAAAAGTAGACTGGGAGGGAAAACCTTCAGCTTTCAGAGCCTTTCTCTTTGGAACCAGCTCCCAGTTTAGAGTCAGGAAACAAACTCTGTCTCTACTTTTGTGATAGAGCTTTTACAGATAAACCCTCCCTTAGTTACGCTGCTGGAGGCTTCCCACGATGCACCGAGCTTTTCTTCTTCACTTCCTGTGTGCTTTTATACCACTGCTGTACTTAACTATTATCAAACTCTGTCACTTTCTTCCATAGTGTGCCTTTTTTCCTGTCTCTCTCTCTGTTCTCTTCTCTTTTCCCTCACTTGTAACCGGTTGGTTGCCCCTCCCTTCTGGTTCTACCAGAGGTTTCATCCTGTTAAAACATAGTTTTTCCTTCCCACTGTCGCCAAGTGCTTGTGCACAGGGGGTCGTCCAATGGGGTTCTATCTAATATTGCATTGTTATATTGTCTTTACTTTACAATATAAAGCATCTTGTGTTGACTGGCTGATGGGAATTGGATACTGGATTTGTTTCCAGCTTTGCCCGGTGCGTTCCAGGGAGCGCTTCATGGAGTCCTGACACTCAACCAGCTGGAAGAAGCAGTCAGAGACACCATGCGCTGCGGGGGATGCACCGCCAGTCGAGCCTCCTTCATTGGAGCCTGTTTTGGGGCACAGGTACTGTAGGAACATGGTTGTTGGACACGTAAAAAGAGCCATGGGTCACTTATCCAAATTAGTGTATGACTAGAAAAAACGTGTTTACATTCAACACTGACACTTTTTACATATTGCTCATTGAAAAGATAAGGCAACATGGAGTAAGTGGATACTGTTGCTACTTTTGTACAAACAAAATCAGCAAAGTCAGAATCGGGAAAAGACATTAACGGCACCTCATACAGCTGTGACACCACCAGAATGTGAAGACGTTCAACTGCGAGCTCGTCAGCCAGACGACATTGCAGCAATACCAATATTTGCACAGCTGTAGGTGGGATATCACCAGCGTCAGAATAGCCACAAGCTTCCAGTACAGATGTGAGGTATACAGCACTAATGGGAGAAATATTCTTCTTGTTTATTGCCATCAAGCACAATCCAGTCCAAATGTATCTACTCTGCAAGAGACGTGAAAATCCATCCTTTTTTGCATGTTGTTCTGTGCACTCCTGGAGCTCCTTTGATGAGTTTCCCAGTGAGCTCAGATATTCTGAGAGCTTTGTGCTTGCTTGATACTTTCAGCTGTCATCTCGATGTGCTTTCAGACCGGCCTCCGGGGAATCCCAGAGTCTTGGAGGAAGAGGACGCTCAGATACCCTCTGCTGTTGGAGCTAGCTGAAAAAGTGGTCAAAAAGATTCAGTAATCTAGTTAAGTTTAAATTTTTTTGCCCCCATAAATTCATCATCTATGTAGAATTTGTGGATAATTGCATTTTAAGAGACTTTCTCAAGTTACAGATGTACTTTGGCACAGCTATCCATGACAGTTGCATTCTAAAGTCTTGTGCTGAATGAAACTCGAATCTATTTGCTCGGTCGAAGCGGCATCATGTAAAAAAAATAAAATAAAATAAAATAAAAGCTTGTGTAACCTATTATCAAATAAAAACTTGTGTTACTGAGACGTTTGTATTTGTCTGCTGTTTGCTTTCCTGCGGAGTGGAAAGTAGGGATTTCCTAATCTCAGGAAGCATGTCTGATGAGAGAGAGTAGTTTTGCTGAACCATTAAGTGGGTTTCTGTCTTCTTACTCCTTTGAGAACTTTCTGTTATTGTGAAGTGAAAGAGCAGATACACTTTACTTACTACTGGAACACACGGAGACTGCCACTTATTTCTCTCTCACAGGAGCTGTTCTGCCTTCCTGAAAGTGCTGACATTATTATTCACATGTTTAATGCACCCGCCCCAACACTTCTGAAAGTTAGCCAAACATAAGGCAGTGCCAAATCTTTGATATCTTTGACATGGGGTGGGTTTAGTTAAGAAAGAAATCTGAGTGTAGGCTGCCGTTGGAGACTCTGGGTTGCTTTTCCAGTCAAAGTTTTACATTCAGAGATTGACTGGTTAACGCAGTCAGTCAGTGTATTTAAACTGGTACTGTTTGTTATCTTAGCAAAGAAATAAAGGGAGCTATGTGTGAATTTAAGCTATGTTTCCTAAACACTGACTGCACTAATGTTTGGATGAAGAAATCTCAGAGCCAAGGCTTTGGTGAGTGGAAAGGTTGAGGCTGACTGTGCGTTGGTAGCCTGCAAGGGGAAGTCATTTGATGTCTCCCTCTGCCTGACTTCCTCCCACACAGCAGGTAACTTTGGCATAATCACATCCAGACCTGAAGAGTGTTTTTGTTATTCCAAATTCTGCTTTTGTTAAGATGTTTTTGGAGAAAGGGCTGATGTTTGCAAAAGATATTGTGTTACTGATGGGTTACAGCACACGTGTCAGCAGATTTTATGGAAAAAGTGTACTTAACAGTTCTGTGTGTGCGCACTAATGTGCACTTTACTTTCAGTGGAATTGCAAATTAATTTATAGGAGGCAAATGAGCCTCCACAAACCCAACCAACACCACCTCCTCCTTTTGATGTCAAACATAGAAATAATGTATCCTTAAATAATAATAATAATAATAATAATAATAATAATAATAATAATAATTATTATTATTATTATTATTATTATTATTATTATTATTATTATTATTATTATTATTAACAACAATCTTTTTATTTGTATTTATGGTATAATAACGAAAGATTCACAGAATAGTTTCACACAGTTACCAAAGGCACATGAGAAAGTAAATGGCAAAGGCCTTAAAAAAGAAACTTAACGTGACTTAAAAAATAAATACGTTTTTTCCCCCCTTACTGTTAGCACCCTGATAAAAACGTGCCCTCGTTAAAACTGGATTTTTCCCACATGTCTAGCTTATATTGAAATGTCTACAGAATGAGTGAGAAGTATAAAATGAAGTTGTTATAGTTTAGAAGATAAAAATAGTTTATTTTTCCCAAAGGCTGGGACATTCCTGTGTTGCAGGAGAAAATTAGAACTAAGTAAATAAAATAAAAGGAAATCGGGCTCAGTTAAATTAAAAAGCAGATTTTAAAAAAAAAAGACAAAAAATTAAAAATTCGCTTTTTTTAAGAAGTACAAAATCAAAATAAATACAATGGCGGCTAATGTTTCCGTGTGACGTGAATGCATCCAAAGATTACTTGTAAAGCAAGAGAGAAATCTCCTACTCGCTACTGTGTTCCTTTGGTCATACAGCGACACCATTGAATATTCAGGGTACTGTTTGGCTGTTAGAACAAAATTCACTTGCTTCAGCACTTGCATATAATTTCAGGCAAGTACTGTCCCTCGCATCGTATCACGATAACACTTTCGTTTCTTTTCATAACATTTAAACTGCATTTTCAACGTCCCCACCCATCGTCGTATATTATTATGCGCATTCGCAATATCCACTGACAAGTTAGAGAAGGGAACAATCTTGTCACTATACTATCTTTGCCTGACTCAACAGCTGGGTGGAACTTGGACAAAAAAAAGTTGCTTCAATGACATTTTATATAGTGATGGCTCTTTGAGGGCGAGACAAGCCAGTTGTTAACATTAAGTGTTTATTTTCGCTGCTGTGCCATGGATTTTAATGTAAAACGGCTAGCCGCAGACGCCGGTACTTTTTTGAGCCGAGCGGTACAAGTAAGTCTACTCATTTAGTTCATTGGAATTGTTGCTAGCCAACGTTAGCCACTGTGAGGTAGCCTTAGCTTCCTTGCTAAAGAGCTAACGTTACCGTGATTGTTACTTTATAGCTTAGCAGTTACACCTAATTGTAACTTAATTTCTATAATTTGCATTGTAGGATGTATTTAAAAAGCACGTGCGTCACCCAGGTCGTGTTAACACTAAGCTATTTGTTCAACTTAACTATCATTGAAGGCCTCAACACCGTCACATGAAGCTATCAACAGCAGCTGGCAGATAGCGCTAACCTTTATTTTCCGAGCTTAATAACGTTGCTTAGCTCTTTACTCTCAGTGATCTTGTGTGTATCTTTGAATACATCTGTGAAAGCTACAACTCGCATGCGCAATGTAAACGCATATTTTTACTTTTTCAGTTTACAGAAGAGAAGCTTGGTCAGGCTGAAAAGACAGAATTGGATGCCCATTTGGAGAACCTTTTGATCAGAGCTGAGAGCACCAAGCAATGGACAGAAAAGATTATGAAGCAGACAGAAGTCTTACTACAGCCCAACCCCAGTAAGATCACTCTTTTTGACTTTCGAAGGACTGACACTGACATCTCTAAGCAGCACAGGGCACCCACCCACACAATGTTCTTATAGACCTGCAACCTGATATTCAGGAATCAGGAATTCCCTGAAGAGCAGCTCAATAAAGATGAAAGATTTGTTGCTGCCACTAAGGCTCACATTAAAGCTTTACTTCTCAGAGAGGGTGTTTGACTTCCACGGGTTTGTAGGGTGCCTGTGAAGTCTGTAAACTCAGCTGTGCATCCTCCTCACTTCACACCATGATGTCGCATCTCTGCAGCCGAACACCAGCATAGGCACAACAAACACAGACCGACCATCTGGCGGTTGCAGTCTTGTGCAACAGTCATAGACATGGTAAACGGGATTTTACTGTGTTCACGTTAAACACAGCACAGATAATCTTTCACGTGATGTAGTAACATGAAACAAATTACAGCGGTTTCCGAGAGACGCTGGCTTGTAGTTTGTCATAGCTGTCACAATGAAAGCTTTCAGTGTGGGTCTTTAAGTCGGGCTGTCTGAAGCATACTAAAGACACTCCCTGCATTTGGCTCGCTCACTGTAGTCCTGTGACTTTGTAATTGAGTTTTCTTCTTGGGCTCTGCAGATGTCCGGCTAGAAGAATTTGTTTATGAGAAACTGGAGAAGAAGGTCCCCACACGTATGAACAATCATGAGCTGCTGGGACAGTCCATGATTGAATCAGGGAATGAATTTGGTCCTGGAACTGCCTATGGTGAGTGCCACAGTGAAACACTGACAAGTACTGGGGCTGTAGTCGATCAAAGACTGTCTCTGCTCAGGGAAAGAAAGTCTGCACATTACCTCCAGATTAAATAAATCAGCTACAGAGCGGCTAGCCCAGTTAGACTGCATGAATTATAAATATGCATAAAAACCTAATATTTGCACCATATTTAATGATTTTCACTTTGTTTTTTGTATTAAAATGGGAAAAGACTTTGAGCCAGGTACTCTGCACTTGCACATAGTCTCATGATATCTGAATAATGCTATTAATAATGCTAATAGGCCAGTCTCAGCTGTGGCTGGATGCATCTGCCGTTAGAAAGCCGATAGACCAAAGCTACTCTGGCTTTGATTTGTTCACTCACAAAGCTTCATGCATTAAACAGCAAATCTGGCAGAAAAACCTAAATCATGCCCCAGTTTTCCCAGGTAGTCTGTTCCTTTTCCAGAAATAATTAGCTACTATTGATGGAGATTTTTTTTGTCCTTCTTAAAGTAATGTTGTTGTGAGTTTAATGAGAATTTGCACAGTCGGAGCAATCAGCCTGAGATGACCTCAGTCCTACTGGGAACACCAGCTGAGCTGAAACTTTGTGGTCTTTATTTTGCTGATTTGAATCTTTAACAAAAAATTAGTTTAAACCCTACAAAGGCAACTAAAAGAGGCCTTATAGCAACTCAGGTCAGAGTAGCTGTTTGATCATTAGCAAGCCTCCTGACATTACACAATGGACAAAAGGCTAAAAGAAATTACAGTTGCTCTAGATGTTCAGTTGTTAACAGAATATAAATGCACGATTGACAGTGGGAAGGAAAAACGCCCTTTTAACAGGAAGAAACATCCCACAGAACCAGGCTCAGGGGGAGGCAGTTACTTGGTTAGCAGGGAGGGGAGGGAGACAGGACAAAAGACACACTGCGGAAGAGAGCCAGAGATTAATAATAACTACTGGTTACATGCAGGGTGGTGTGAACAAAGAGGAAATGCAGTGCATCATGGGCAGCTCCCAGTAGCCTAGGTCTGTTGCAGCATCACTAAGGATCCAGTCACCTGATCCAGCCCTAACTATAACTATAAGCTAAATATTTCTCAAAACATCGTCAGCTTGTTTGGTATTCCAGTATTCTGTCTCATGAAGACTTGTAAAACAGAGTTAAACTCTGGTTTGTTTGCTTTAAAGAACATTTTGATGATTTAAGAACCATCTTCTGCTATTTTCAGTCCCAGCCAGGCCCTTTATCAGTGTCAAGCTGAAACAATATCATCATTCTCCCTCCCAAGTTTTCTGCTGGCACTAAACTTTCCTTTTGCTGCTGACCATTGTAGGAAACGCTCTGATAAAATGTGGAGAGACAGAGAAGCAGATTGGTGGGGCAGAACGGGAGTTCATCCAGAGTGCCGCCATCAACTTCCTGACACCGTTCAGAAACTTTTTAGAGGGCGACTTCAAAACTATTCTGGTGAGTTGGAACCGCAGGCTACCTGTCCTGAATCACTTTCGCTTTTTCCCGGACTTTGACCTTTAAATCTGGATCTCGTTCACAACAGTGACGGCTGCAGAGGGTCGACGAGTATAGCTTTAGTGATTATAGCCATTATTTTACAAAGTAGTGAAAGATTCTGTTGGAGTCTGTACATTATGCTCACTTCAGTTTAGAGTCTAGTGTTCAGACTGTCAGGTGTGTGCAAACTCACACTGTGATTATAGAAAACAAGCCCTTTTAATTGTGTTATAATCTAAAGTAAACACCTGATGAATGAAGTAGAAGCCTTGTTTACACTGTGCTGTGTCCATGTGTCGTTTATCTGTGAGACTTTTGTGTTGTGATTTGTGTCCAGAAAGAGAGGAAGCTGCTGCAGGTCAAACGCCTGGATCTGGATGCAGCCAAAACCAGACTAAAGAAAGCCAGGATGGCTGATGCAAGAGCTGCGGTAAGGACACACACACACACACACGCTGATAGAACAGCTTAAGTGAATTCTGCTTTTAGTACATTCACTGGCTAACGTCTTCGCTGGGGAATAAAATCCATCGGGCGTGTCCCACTGTCACTCTGTCTGAAGTCACACAAGTACTGCCTGACACACTATGTTACACAACACAAGGCTGACCATTTTATTTCTTGTGACATGCGAAGAGTCACATGAGCCACCATGGGAAGTTTTAGAGTTCCCTTTTCTTAATTTAATCTCATGCTTTGTGTTCGTGTTCTTCAGACAGACTGTTGAAACTCTTGATTAAACCAAGTGTGGCAACAAAGCATGTCCTTATTCTGGTTGTGAGGTGGCCAGGTGTGTGGGTGTAGGTGTGTGTGGGTGTGAGGAGCATGTATTTGTCCTTGTACCACATGGTGTGCCACAGTTTGCGCGTAAAAGCCTTGTTTAATATGTAAGCTCTCTGATTATGCCGGGCTCACACTGTGCGATTTTGTCAGTCGCGCGATTCAGCTCCTGCTCAAACTGTACGATTGACTCGCAGGGGTTAGAAGTTCGTAGGTCACGATGCAGGGTCTCACAGTATACGGCCTGATGCTCTGATGCGACCCGGAGTGCTCACACTGTGCGTCCATAAAATGAAGGTTATAACAGAAATTCTGTCACTCGCTCTCCCTCTCTGTCTTTCACTCACACAGACACGCACACCACCGCCATCAACTTTGCTAAATTGCTAATGAAAAACACTGATCAGGCAGCTGTGATTGAGCAGCAATGTCTATCCAACTACTTTCACGGTTGTTGTGGTTGTGATAATTTTGTGAGGCCACATCGAAAAGGCTCGGATGAGCTTTCCAAAGTTCTACAAGTGCCTCCATCGCTTGTGTCCAGATCACACGCTGCACCGCCGTGCTGCGCCGTCTTTTTCGCTGACATTTGTGTTTGCGCGTGTGCAGTGTGAGAAACTGCGGTGACACCCTCACGACAAAGCGATTGATGATCGGGAGCTGGTCGTGAGGTGTTAATCGCTTCTCGTTACCCCACGTATACTACACGATGCACGACGCACGATGAAGGCCAAAGTCGGGCCGATCGCCAAAACGGTCGCACGACTCAAAAATCGGCTCAAAATGGCCCAAAAATCGCACAGTGTGAGCCCGGCATTAGGTACACGTTGTTAGTATTAGGTTGGACCTTCTTCTGCCATCATAACCTCCTTAATTCTTCCTTGGAAGCATAAAACAAGGAGCTGGAAACAATCTTCAGAGATTTTGGTCTATAATGCAAATCCACAACATCCCAAGGATGCTTGGATTGACATCTGATAACTCTGTGTGAGATATGGTACATTATCCTGAACCATGTTAAAAATGTCACTGAATAGTTTTAATGCTCTGTTTGAACTTCAGCAAGGCTATAAGCCATCAGCTATGTGATTGGCTGATTTAGGTTTGTGTTAATGAGTGGTTGAACCTAATAAACTGTCCAATGAATGATATATGAGTGGTGACGTGTTTAAAAATATTTTTTTACATATTTACTCTTAGTAGAAACTCTTGTGTTCTTCTCCACTGTTGTCACATAATTGCCAATTAACAATATAACATTAAACCGTATATGAGGAGTGCATATTTGGCTGTAATGTCTTGTAATGTGTGTATTACTACAAATTCAAAGCTGCCTCTATTTTTCTCTGCTCCCACTCAAACTGAGCTCAGAAAGTTGTTTAAAGGTTTAGGTTATTAAGTGCTAAATATAATGGTATGTATTCATTTTTAATCTACGTGCATAATGTGTAGTGCTCAATTGTTTTTGTCTACAAGCAAAAAGAGTTTTCTGTAATGTTAATGGGTATTTATGTGCTTTGATTTTGTTTAAGGGGATATGACTCACAGCTAAGACTGTCTGAAGATGGTCTCACTAATGACCTCAGTTTTTTTATCATCTAAGGCTTGACTTATAAATTATTTTCAGAAAATGCCCGCTTACATCTAGAGCATTCAGGTTGTCAGTAAGGAAATAGGTTAGACATGTCTGAGTCGGTGTTGCTGTACAAACACTAAACAGAAGCAGTACAGTATCATGTAAGAGCCGTAGATGTCAGTATCCCAGCAGCCCAGTCTTCAGTGTTTCCAGAAAACATTCGTATCTTTTGCTCACAGTTTCCCTTGGGAAGAAACAATCTCACTGAAACAGAGTGAGCATAACTTCCTCCTCCTTATGATCGTCTGTTCTATTAACTCTTGTAGGATATTTAAAGTGTTTTAATGTAGCATTTTCAAACAGCACAGTCCTAGTGAGTACTGTTGTTTTAATTGTGTGTTAAATCTCTAAAAACAGCTTTTTGTATCCACATCATCTGAGTAAACATGTTCACTCATGAGTGAGAACACTGTAAACTAAACATGTGAGACGTAGATAGTCGTTTCTCTAATCTTCAGCTGAATCATGGTGTGACATAAGGGGGGTAGCACACAGATCAGCGGGCGTCTGAGGAGAAACAGTTGATGTGCTACATTATCACGGTGCGGTTTTGTCAGAGCATGCCACTGTTGCACTTTCGCACAAACGCAGTGTGTACGCTTGTTTTGTGTTGGCTGTGGCTGTGCAGCAGCTGGAGTTCTAACTACTGTGTCACTGTTTTTAAAACGCAAAGCAGCAGATGTGAGCAGAGGAAGTGACAGAGGTGAGTGGAATGTTGGAGCCATCTTTGAACTGAACACACACGCACAGACCGAGCCTCCTGGTAGTAGTGTCAACAGCTGCTGTCGATTTCTCCATCTCCTCCATCACACATGCTGTGATACCTCATGGAAATGAAATCCTTGCAGACAAACCTGACAGGGACCAAACACTGCAGAAGCTTCCATCCTCCACAGCTCTCCCTCAGCCTGTGAAGTAGGCTGTGGCGCGCGCAGGACAGCGAGGCCATTGTCCACATGTTTATCGGACCTCCCAGCAGACCTCACATTGAATTGGCTTGCTCAGTATACGGAAAAGGAAACGTCATGTTCAGCTGTGTCTTTGTCCCTGTTTATCCATACTGCAAATCTTGTTATTTTTCTTTAAAGACATCTGACTTATTCCATTAAAGTCGTATATTGTGAAAAGCACAGATCCACACTCTGCCAACTAAACCCATCTTTTTTTTTTTCATCTTTAAATCATATTTCCTTTAGCCTCGCCTACGCTTTTCCTTATCTGTGTCATGTTTGTCATCCACCGCCTTGAAAGTTTTGAAATGAGGTTTTTCTGTAAATTATAGTTTCCTTTCTTCGTTCACAGGCAGAGCAGGAACTCAAGATGACCCAGAGCGAGTTCGACCGGCAGGCAGAAATCACCAGACTGCTGTTAGAAGGCGTCAGCAGCACCCATGTATGTAGTAAGGATGTTCCTGGTGACTGATTTCTTAGTTCTTAATTAAACTGACTGACTAGTTAGTCTACAAACACTCAGATATCAAGTTAGGTTTAAGGATCCTTTCATGTACAAAGTCTGTCTAAACAAATCCATTTGAAACCATTAACCACATTCTTCAGTAATGAATCATAGTTTCAGTGCTGGTACACTGTGCATAAGGAACGTTGCACATTATGAACATTTCACACAGACGATGAAGAAAAAAAAAAAACTGATGTTAAACATGATATGAAGCACAGACCTCGCTCTCTACAGCCATCTCCACCAGCTTATCTGGGGGGAACACAGAGGCGTTCCCAGGCCAGCTGAGAGATGTGTTCTCTGCAGCGTGACCTGGTTCTACCCCAGGAGGAAACCACCTCAACTGGCTCCTTTCAATGTAGAGGAGCAGCAACTCTACTCTGAGCCCCTCCCGAATGACTGAGCTCCTCAGCTTATCTCTAAGGCAGAGGCCGGCCACCTCTCGGAGGAAGCTCGTTTCCACCGCTTGTATCATGATCTCATTTATTTGCGTTCAAAATAACTAACAATAATAGGCTTAACAAAAATTGATGGTGTTTTTTTTCCTACAACATGTGGAGGCTGCAGCTCCATCTTGTGGAAGATGGAGCCATAGCTTTTAGGACACAACAATTTACCAGCATTGGGCTTCAGTTAAAATGTTAACAATTAGATTACACGACTAGTACATGTGGTACCTGCTAGTAAGAATGGCAACGATTAGTCGACGTGTGGCGTACGGCCCTAATATGTAGCCCAGCTAACACCGATACTGTGTTATAGTGCTGCTTTCTGTGCTGTCTGAAAAATGAAACCAAGTAAATAAAACATTATTTAACACTGGGAGGACTGCACTCTTGTTTTCCTCTTATTGATGTTTCACCAATGCCGTCTCACCTTGTGCGTTTCTAGGCACACCACCTACGCTGCTTGAATGACTTTGTGGAGGCCGAGACTACTTACTACGCACAGTGTTACCATTACATGGTGGATCTCCAAAAGCAGCTTGGCAGGTGAAATACTACTGCTACGTTTCATTCCTTATGTCAAGAATATATCTTACTCTGCTGTTAGAAAACATGAGGTTTTTTATATCAGCGATGATACATAGCTGTTCTGAACCACACGACTGGAGCATCTGTGAAAAGTGCACAAGCAATCCTCATCAGTGTTTTTCAAACGGAACCTGTGTTTTGTTATTACTCATAATAGTTTTAATGTACTCTGACTGTAAAGAAGATGAGTCATTCTACTCCTTATCATTTTGATGTTATTCACTTTTAGAGCCTGACTCATCAAACAAAAGTGTTTTAACGATGTTCTTGTCATTTGTGTTTGTTAATATCTAAGTTAGCAAGTCTGAGGAGGGTTGCAAAAAAATTCCTCCTTTTGAACTGTAAAAAAATGGAAAAAGAGTAATGCTGACATTTAATTGAGAGAGAGATAACACTGAACTTGAACTCAAACACTCATTGTGGTTCTGGGGTTCCCCAGCAGTCCACAGTTGCTTATCATCTCCTCCTCCCTCCAGTTTCCCCACATCATTCGCTAACAACAACCAATCGTCAGTGTCGGGGGGGGCCAGCATCTCGGTGCCCACCATACCAATGTCCGCCTCCCTGCCCAGTGTGTCTGCAGGCCGCAGCAGCTCCTCGGCTTCGGGTGGATTCAGTGAATTGCGCAGCTCCAACGGCAGCCGGAAAGCCCGGGTCCTTTATGACTACGATGCTGGCAACAGCAGTGAGCTTTCCCTGCTGGCTGATGAGGTGAGGATGAAATATTCACTGTTCCTTCTCAGTTTAACTTCATGCAAGAATCCAGAAGATTGAGAAGCCTATTTTATAGTCATTTTCTTCACGTGTCTTTAACCGCATGGTCCTGTAGCAGTTCCTCTATCATAACCTCTATTCAGCAGAACATAGGCCACTCCTCTTCCTTGCGGTTGAGTAACCATGAAGCAAGATTACCTTATTTTACATTCAGAAAAAACCCGAGTCTGACGCTGCGATTGTGAGCTAACGTTGCAGCCCGAGCCGCCTGAAAATAACACGATCTATAACAAATGTGCATCTCAGAGAGTGCCTGTAACAGAAAAAGAGATGTGATCATTTAATGCAGTTTTGCATTTGTGCTTCCAGGTGATTGTAGTCAGCAGCGTCCCAGGCATGGATTCAGACTGGCTCATGGGCGAGCGAGGCAGCCAGAAAGGCAAAGTGCCAATCACCTACCTGGAGCTGCTTAACTGAGACCCACAGTCCCTTCTCTCTCTCTCTCTGCCCCTCTATCTGTCCAGCCCTCAGTAACCAGCTGTGATCTCATATTTATATGCAGGGGCAGGCGTCACTTTCTCCTCCATTCAGCCGTTTCAGAATGAGTTTTATTTGCAGGAAGGAGGCGTGCCACTTGTTGCAGACATGAATTGGGATGAATAAAATGGAGAGAAGGGAAAGCAAACTGACCCATCCTCTCATGTGTATGCCATACATTTGTAAAACCTGCTTCCATGCCTTTTTTCTGTTTGATGCCATACGACCTGAAACATGTGCCAGAACATCTCCCAAACTGTAACTTTGGAAAAAAACAAACTTTGTTTACAGCATATATATATCTCAGATGGTGAGCGTCATGTTTTTCCCTTGCATTTTTTTTCTTGTGTGTAAGTAGTGATACAGAGAAGACTTTTAATTTGGTAAAAAAAAAAAAAAAGCACTTCAGTTTGAAGTGATGCTGATCTTCTTAAAGTCTTATTTTATAAATGATCTTGTGATGCAGTAGCAGCTGTTGTGGTTTAGCCTGAATATGAATTGTTTTTAACAGTGTTGTCAGTCAGCTTTATCCACATGGAGCCTCGAGACAACATGTGCCCTCTCACAGTCAGTGCCTTTTTGCAGCTAAACCAGCAGTATTGAGGCTGTCAGATAAGCCTCCTCTACAAGTGTTCAATCCTGATATTTGTACTCGGCTCATGCACAATTTAGGTCGAATATTTATCATCCACAAACAGCGACTGCGTTTGACACATTGGTGGTTTTGGTCAGCTTGGTGTTTGATTTTTTTATTTTTATTTAAAGGCCTGAAAGAAAACATTTCATTTAACATTTAATCTACCTTTTTTCCATTACTAACATCCCTCATCAGTTTCCCATAAACATGCATTTCAAACTATTATATAGACAGTTTCTCCAAAATATTTTGTTACATTCTGGGAGATTTCAGTATACTATCCCTCGGCTGCTTTTTTGTTTTGTGCGTGTAACTGATAAGATGACACAGTTGTAAAAAGAAGAAAAACCCCAATAAGATGCATAAAATAAAATGTTTAGAGACTGGATGCGTGTAAATTTGCTCCCCTCACTCTCGAGTGTTCATGTTCACTGATGGAACCACCAGAGGGCAGGCCAGGCAGGGAACACACACAGTCTCCAATCAGCTGGATGATACATTTGTAGCAACTGCTTCCTTCTTTTATGTGCAGATAAACATACTAAGCAGATTTTTGTTGAAGTAAAAATTCAGACATCGGAAGACTTATTTCAAAAGCGTTCTTTGGTTTGAACACGTGCTACTGCAGCAGTATTTACAAGGCAGTTACTGGGCCACAACTGGGAGGAGAGGTCAAACCCGAGGACTAAAATAAATTCATAATGTCCACTATACTTTAGAGCCAGCTGCTTCAATCACTGCAGAGATTTTGTTCATGTAAAACTGACCCCACTGATTCTCGGTATGCTATATTTTCAAATTAAAGTAGCCTATCTTTACCCCGGTGTTTGGGCTCTCTCCTGACCTATTCTCCAGTGACTTCCACATCTCCCAGAAGAGCCTCATGCTGCAGCGCTAGCAGCTGTGGACCACAAACCTACCTACAAATCCCCAGATAATAACTGACCCAGCTGGACATAATATCATTATCTGAAGATGATTTAAAGGGTTAGCTAAATCCTCTTGGTCTGTGTACATTAATCTGTGTTGTAGTTTTTTGCCTTTTTTGACCTTAACATGTCACAGTAATTTCATTAAATGAGCCTGTAAAGTTGTCTCTAGCTTCTGTTAGCCAGATAATCAAGAAAGCTCTTTTCTGGCTCAACAGTAAGTCCAGCACAAAGGGGCCTCATCCTGGCCTTTCAGAGGAGCAGGAAGGGTTAAGAGGAAGTGGAATTTTGCAAACTGCCTGTTGACTAAGAAGTTGCCTCAACATTAATATACACAGGACAATATTTTCATTTTCCAGCATGCACTCATCAGCGAAACTTCAGACATTAACTGCTTCCCTTTGGCCTCAGCAGCCTTCAGTAGCACTTACCGAAAGGGTTTTTTTGAGTGTATTGTTAACACGAATTACTTAAACGGTGAAAGAGAAAACCTTCTGACAGTAAGAATAAGACCCGTTGAATCATGTGAACTCTGAACTGAAGCAGCAGCCTGACAGTGACTCACTGGCCCCAGTAAAACCACAGCAGTTACATTAACTCGTCGGTTGCGCAGCGTTCAGTGCTCCCTAACTCTGCATTTATGTTTTTCCAGATCTTTCACAATTCATATTGTTGCCTTTCTAAAAATAACCCACACACTTCATGCAGATGATCAGATGAGTGATAGCCTACCAGAGAAGAGGCATTTCCTCTTTCATCCGTCCTTATTGACTTTCAGATGCTGCACTGAAAGCACTTGTTAACATCTGCCATTTCAGCAGTGGATCTCAGCTTGACATCAGACGGTTTCATCTTTTTGACAGATGCCTCGACAATATCCTGTATATGGGCAACGATGTTTTTCGAGGTGCAAAAAGTCACGTATTTGTCCGTTTTTATCGGCAAAGGTTGGTGCAGGAAAAATCAGGGTGAAAATGTGAAGTGTGATAACCTGAAGTGTACCGATGCTCATCTGGTACATCTGCTGAATAAGCCAGTTCAGATATGGCAACATCTTGGTCACATGTTTTTGCCACACAGCAGCTAAATCATACAGATTAGAAGGGCAAGTCAAGTGCACGAACCTTCATGCGATCTCTCCTGGATGTGTCAGAGCAAAAATATGTACAAAGGTTATATCTTATCTACTTTCCCTGCTGACGTTTATGACTTTGAGTGACAATAGCTGCAGATATTGAATAGATTACAGTCAAATGTGACGCAAATTTTTGTTTTCTAGACAAAATGGAAATGTCTGTGGTGATTCTTAAAGGTTTCTTCTGGTGCCACACCAGGTCAAATGCTCATTGTTTTAATTAACCAAAGACCTGAAAACAACCTTACTGTCAGTTGCCAAGGAAGTCTTGCCACTCGGGGCATCCTGGTAATATCTCTGGGCATTACCTTTGAAACCTGTATATAAATAAAATGTGATAGAGACATAACTGTAATTGGTCACGAGTTAATAAACTTGTAAACTAGCTAAAAGAAAGCTTCTAACACACATCCGTCCTCTAATGGATACATCAGGGGTTGTAGAATTGATAAACTGCAACAGTAACTCAACTAATCACTCCTTACTTGTATGAAGAAGAATTTATCTGAAAGCACAACACGGTGAACCTCGAAGCAGATGGGTTACACAAGCAGATGACCCCAGCTGGTGCTGCTACAATTCCTATACTAGTATTTAAATTTAAATTTAAAAAGTATTTAGTGTTATTTATATAGTATTCCTGCACTTTGTTGAATCTGTGCAATAAAGCCTTAAGGCAAAAGGAGGTGCAACCCCGTACTGCCAAGGTGTACCTAATAAAGAGGCAGATAATTTTGAATGTTGATTGCTGGTTCAGCCTTTGGAGAGAGAGACAGACAAAACCCACCTTGGTGCCTATCGATTCCTATTGAGGATGCAATTATGGGACGTTTTACATTACCTTTGCTCAACACCGATAAGTGTTAAAAGTATTAAGTATTAGAGTTTTGTATCAACTATTGTATCAAGCTGTATCAAGTTCAGATTAAGAGTGCAAAAAGTGGTAAAAGGCAATTAAAGCAGCAGTTATAGGAAATTTTGATGGGGCACATTGAATTATTCATCTGGGAAGACTGATCTATATGACTTTGGCTTAAATTCTGTTTGTACTGTTTACTTGCTCAACTTATCTGTGACATTTGAATTGTTTCATGATTTGTGTGGCAGTTAACAACTGGAAAGAACTACTTGGGTTTTTTTTGTTTTTTTTTTTACTTTTTTGCAGTGTTATTTCTGCAACAACTCAACAACAACGAAGAATATCAAAGGATTATTTGATAGTCCCTCTCTTATAATAGTTTCTCTGCTTCTGTTGGCCTGCAAAATCTAAAAAACAAACCCCCCCAAATCTATATGCATACTATATGTTTAGCACGCTTGCTAAAAGCGCGCCAAACATGCTAACGTCAGCTTGCTATTTGTTTAGCATGCTAAACAGGCTAAAGATGTGAAGCCTTTAACTCAAAATGCTATACCTATATGTGACAGTGTGCACACCTGCTTTCAGATTCTGAGTCAGTTGCATTGCATTAGACCAATCCAGTCACGTGTCACTTCTCTTTTCACATTTCCATTGATTAATCTGCAAGAAACTATGACGACAAGTTGAGAGAAGAAATAAGCACACGGCACTTTCACTAATTCACACTTGCTTGCCCATGTGACGTACATTAGGCAACTTACCTCGACTATGGACCCCGTAACCACAGCTGAGCTGTTTTACAAAGAAAACGCAGCTGCATGAATGCGTGTTTGGCAGCTTTGTAGTATGGTGCATGCCTGTGGCTAACCTGATTTCATATACTGTATATGTGGTCTGAACGTGTCTTTAGAAAACTGAGTCTAGCTGCGTTTGTGAATGCCCCCTTTAACCCCCTTTTTTTCTGTCCTTTAACTTTTAAACTGTTATAGCTGAGTAATCAAATAAAGTTCCTCTTGGTCAGCAATCTGCAACCAGTGCCAAAGTGCCTTCCTCAAATGTATTTTTCAGTGTAATCCAGCCCTTAAGCCATTTTGTCAGCCCAGTTTAACCACTTCATCATGGAAGCAGGAAGGTCTACTTCCTGCTTTCATGGAGGTGATACATCACCGCTATACGGGAAATATATAGGTTTAATTGGCATCCCTGAATTGTCTGTCAGTTTTGAGTTCCAGATACCTGTGGAAATTAGTTTGAAAATCCAAGAGAAGTCGTTGTTCCCACCCATTATCTGTGACTTAATGACATTCAAATGAAAAGCCTTCAAGTAATGAATCTCTCATCAACGACTTCAGTTCTTAAAGCTTTGCATATCTTAAACCAGTTTTCATCAATTCAAATGAACAACAAAGGAAATAAAAACTTCATTCAGTTTCTCTGCAACTGATTTACTGGCAACTTCATATCGTAGAAGATATGTCAATATTAATAACATTTCGAGGCTTTGACAAGGCTTTACTCTGGTTTCTCTTCTTACGTTCCAACCACCATGACCCTGAGCATCACCACAGCGGTATTTTGGTTACTTTCTGGTTAGGCCTCCAGCACGCTGTACAGCTACACAGTAATCTACCAGCCTTCCCACTCCTACGCCCCTGAGTACTTACATTAAACTCGAAGAAAATGTGTTAAATGCATAGCACGTATATATATAAATGTGTGAGTGTGCGTGTGTCTGTGAAGGCGTATGCATGTTTGTGTGCACCCATGTGTACATGTGTGTGTTTGTTCGTGTGTGTACGTGCTCCCAGCACAGTAAACTGAATCAGTCGTGTGAATCGATCATTTTTGGGGGGTCCAAACCATTTCCTTGTGTGTGCTGACTTACTGGAATTTCACACTGATGATGCATCTTGGTCTCACTGATAGGAAGGAAACCTCAAACCCCTCCTCTTTGAGATACAAAACTGGGCAGTTGCTGCACATCTTAGCAAAACAGGAAATTTCATGTTTCCTCTGCTGCTTATAGCAACAGCTTGCATCACAGTACTTCTGCATATCTTCACATACAAACACACATACACATATACGCCCACACACGCTCACACACTCACCAAGTCAAGTCCCAGAGCGCAGCCACATTTTTTACATTGGGTTATCAGGATGAGGGCCTTGTTTTAAACCACACTTCACTGAACCGAGCAATCTAAAAAAAAACAATTGACCTTTTTCTTTTTTTAGATACTTCATTATCATACACTCACACATGTTGCGGTAAATGTATTTATTTCAGATATGTATTCGGCTACATTTCTAAATAATGTACTGGACAAAATACAGTTATGGTGACATCAGTAAGACGTTGGCTTCAAACACTTCTTTTTGATGGATTTTTGTAGCAGCGTGGGCTTAAAGGTGAGGAGAACAATGATAGAGACTCCTGTGAAAAAAAGAAAGATGGGGACAAACAGCAGAATGTACCAAAAGATCGACTCCCCTTCATCAAAGCACAAAAACGACTGTGGATTCTCCACTCTGTGTGTCCTTAGGAAGAGATCCTTGCATGTGATGCCTGACTGTTCGACCATGTGGATGGTGTTTGTTGCTTCAAATGTCCTGAACCATTCGGTCTGGCAACAGTTGAATTGATTTCCTGTGAGAAAAATAGTCTGCAGCTTTGGGGCTAATGCATTAGCCTGACCAGAGGGGATGGTAGAAAGCCTGTTGTCCCTCAGATCAAGCACTTTCAGGTTCAGGTTTTGAAGTGAATGGGGAAGATGTAGCAGAAAGTTATTTGAAATGTTTAAAGACTTCAGACTCTGGAAATGGGAGAAGTCGATGTCTTGTATGTGAGTGTTCCCTAAACCTAGATGCTGTAATGTTTTGCTAAGACTTTGTATTGATTGATGGATGGTTACTCCGGGGTTATCGGATAGCTCCAAGTGCGTTAGCGACAACCCCGCAAATGCAGTGTTTGGAATTATTTTAAGGTTACATCCCTTAAGGTAAAGCTGTCTCAGGGACATAACATTCTTCCAATTCATGCAAGTTGAATTAGTGTGCATACTGATCTCAGCTTCCTCAGAAAGGCAAATGTCAATGTTGTTGTAGCTGAGATCCACCGACTGGATGCTTTGCAGTGAGGAAAATAATCCCATGGGTACCCACTTAACACCATTCAGGCTCAGGTTAAAGTATGTCAAATTGCCAAGAGTGGTCAGAGTAGCTTTATCCGCTGAGATCTGGTTTAGTTCATTGTTGCTAACATCCAGCTCATACAAGCTACCAGAGAACTGCTCAGATGTTAGATTTAAGGTTCTCAGGCAATTTGTGTGCATTTGAAGTCTAGACAGGGTGGGCATTTTCTGGATGAATCCTTTAGGGAAATACTCCACAGAGTTCCCTATCAGATCTAAAGTCTCTAGAGAGGATATATCACCGTGAAGGTTTTCGTCCCACAACTGAGCGGTCACATTATTGATGTCCTTGTTAAAGTTGTAGAATTCCACAGTTTTTGTTGAGTTTGGGAACGTATCGTTGTCTGCTAAGTGTTCGTAGAATTTAATGGCGTTGTGAGACAAGTAAAGGTACCTTAAATTACTCTGGCTGGGCAGGAAAGGAAAGAAAAGGAGTTTGTTGTCTGATAAATCGAGAGTCTCTAGCTGGAAAGTGTCGTTGAGGTCTTGCCTTGAGATGAACCACTCAATGAAGTTGTGGCTGACATTGAGGACCTCCAGCTGAATCATGTGGAAGTCAGTGAGACAGGGCAGATAGTTAAAGGCCAAGTTGAGTCGCTGTAGCTTTGGACTGCTGTCAAAAGCATTATCAATCTCAAAAATCAAATTCCTTTGTAGGTCAAGTTCTTTAAGCTGATGCAGATCCCTGAATGAGGCCTCATCCACTCTCAGCAAAAGATTCCCAGAAAGATTGAGGTACTCTAGTGACGTGAGATTTTGAAGAAGCAAGGCAGCCATTTCATCTGTAAGCTTATTCTCAGAAAGATCTAGCGCTATAAGACCTGATAGCTTTCTTAATGCAAGGCTGGTTTCTTCGTAGCTGTTATAAAGACTGTTGTTTGCTAGATTGAGGCTTTTTAAAAGTTTTGAGTCTTGAAAAGTGTTCGATTCTATTTCACTCAAATTGTTGCAAGCTAAGCTCAGGGCGGTTAGTGAAGGGTAACGGAGAAGAGAGGCATTCTGTAGTGTTTCAAAGAGGTTGTAGTTGAGCTGAAGCTCTTCGATGTTTTCTGGAAGTCCTTCAGGCACAGATGTGAGCTGACCATTATTGCAGCAAGCCGTTTGTTGTATCTGCAGAGGAGGTAAAAAAAGCACATGCTTTAACACTTGCATACTGGTTGCCACTTTGCAGTGTTTCGGCTTTTCAAAATTCTGGCAGAAGCTGGATTTCTTTCTTGCACAGCAGATACATTTTAAGATCGTCATGAATAATATCCATGTGCACTTAAAATATTTTATTGTGGGAAGATTACCCTCTTAAATTACTTCTCGTGCGGTTATTTGTAAACTATGCTAGCATGCTAAACTAAGATAATGAGCATTGCCTGCAGTACATTAGCGTCTTACTGTTAGTGGAAGCATTTTAGCCTTCCTGTGTTTCGGGATTTAACTGAAAGTACTGTTACCCACTGTACAGGCTCAGAAAAACATGGTGGGCTGTAGTTTCTTATTCTGGTAGGTCATACCACAGCTTACCAAAACTTCATCATTTCCTTGACAGATCACTTTTCCATTAGCATTCTGAGTCACTGGACTACTCTAAAAATACTCTCTGGCGATACGCCTTTAAAAAAAATTGAAGTTTTCAGTTTAAATAACTTATCATTTTTCCCCTCTAGGAGTTTTATTGGTTTTATTGCTTTAGATGTTTCATTTCTAGAATCATTCACATTTATATTTATTTATATGACTGATAAACACTCAACAAGGGAGATTTAATTTCTTTCTCATAATCGACATCCGCTTCCAAAACCCTGCATCAGATATTAATATTTTAGTCTTTTTGTGGCTTATTGAAAAGTCATTAAATCATTAATACAGTGTAGGAATGTGCCAATGGATTTAATCTGGATGGATTTTGATCTAACTAAAGTTATAAACCACATATACAGCGTGCTTTTAGAAGGTGGGTCCTATTAGGGACTGGATCTTTGGTAATAATACAGAACTTTCCATATTTCAGTATCATTACTTGATGCTTTTCATGTTTACACATTTATGTTTGAGTGCCTTAGAAATAACTTTTTTTTTTTTTTTTTTTTTTTAGAAATTTTAGCTTTGTAGTTGTCTTACCAAAGTCACTTTTTAGTTTTAACTAAGCCAAACATGAAATCGTTTGGCCTTTTCCATGTGATACATTGTGAAATTTCCTCAATATTCCTGAAACTTGCTCGGGAAAAGCTAAATGAAAGGAGAGCGTCTTACCAACTGACATCGACGGTGCTGCGGATGACTCGAGACTGGCGTCAGCGTTCTCCACATGTGCAACAAGCAGAGAAGGATGGGTGTGAGCCTGTGGACTGGCATTTTCTCATCCTTACTGTTGAGAACACAGAAGAAGAAGAAACGCGTGAGCCTGTTTGTGTCACATACTTTTAGATTTTTTCCCCTTTGCTGAAGTGAGCAGGAGCTGGTTGTTCGATATAGGCCTGACAATGAGCTGTGATCTTCCTCTGTTTTAAACCATAGTTATTACTATTTGTATATGGTGAAAAACCTTGTATGAAAAAATTGTGTCATTATAAACTTTGTCTTAAAATGAATATTTGTGTCTGGAAAGGAAATTCCATCCTAGCAGTGGACGAAAGCAGCTTGACATTAAAATGCTGAAGCAGACAGAAGGTCAGACAGTGGACAGGGAGTTTACAAATTCAACTTTAATAGCCGAGGTTCATTTTCACAATTGTTTGAAAAGCTTTGATAGTGTAAAAGTCTATAAGACTATATTTGACTGTCTCAGGTGAGAGTGGAGCTCATTGCTTTTTACAATCTACTCATATCTAAATGAAAATTTCTGTAAATAGTAAGTACAGTAATATAATCCTTACAGCGTTTACCTCAATGTCATGTACTCGGTTTCATTTTTATTATATGTGAATGACTCCGATTTTCAATTTTTGACTTACGGTCTGTCTCCAGATGTTGGAAGTGATGGCATATTTTATCCTGAAAACATCTGCTGTGTACATTTTGCAAAAATTTCCCAGATTTCAAATCAGACCACTGCGTGACTCACTGCATGATGAGGCCGTGCGTTTCTTTTTGGCTTTTGGCACGTATTGTTGGCCTATCCATTATAACGCAAGCATGGTTTCTAAAGAACACAAAGGTTTTCTTGAACATTTTTTATGTTTCTTTATTTGTCTAACCGATTTATTACCATTTTTATTTATTTTTTACTTTGCATCTGCGTAGCTCACATTGAGTAACTGTGCCACCGCTTTCAATATAATTTCTAAACTATGTTCCTGGGGAAGAAGTTAAGCTCATGGAAGAACATATATTTGCAGAATCTTGCTTTCTCTGTCTGATGCAGCCTATTTTTTTTATTTTTTTATTAATAAGACCGTGCACTGTGTTAAAAAAAAAAGACATGCACACTTACTTTGCGTTTGCATTTATGCGCACTATATGTTTACATTCATCAGGCAACATCTAAATGACTCAAACATGGTCTGAAAGCTGTTATGCTGCGCTCACATTCGTTTGTCAAAGCGGTGCGCTGGTGTATGCACACATAACACTCAGAAAATGGAGCGTATTCAGAAACAGATGATCGTTAAAGTATCTTGCTCAAATGCACCGACTGCAAAATGACCTTAAATTAGGAATTCCTCATTTAGCCGATGCGCTTTGCTTCATGCAGGAGAACACCGTGCAGTACAGAGTTCATTTACTTACACTGGTGGTTAGGTGTGGATTTGCCAAGCCACTGACGGTTGCTCCCCTGACCATATCGCTGGTTGATTCGCTGTTGCAGAGTGCATTCACATGTGTGTCAAGTTCAGCTGCTCTCCCCTGCACTGACTGAAGCACAGATGCCCCTTCTTTACTATTCACGGAAGTAGGCAGGCAACGGAAACCGAGTCACATGGACAAGCTGCAATCAGGCAGGTTCTCAAGCTCGGGGCCACAGGAAGGCGAGTGCAGGCTTAACTTAACCACCACTGCGCAAGTGTTTTCTTTCTCTTCTTTTTTTTTTTCTTTTTCTCCTTCACAGCTTCACAGCAGAATAGCGTTATTATTCAGACAACTGATACTGGTAGCACAACTGCTACCACAAAAACCCAATGAGAACACACCCTTCACACCCTCTGCTCGTGCTGATCAGCCAAGCTCTCAAGAGGAAACCACTCAACGCACACACCCTTCCTGCCTTATTTTCGGCCTGTCACTGCAACAGACAAAACACACACACACACATATATATATGTATATGTAAATATATATGTATATATATATCTACACACACATAAACGGACATTTAGCACTCTTTATAAAAACATACCTTCAACGGTTACAGGGATTCTGAGTCAGATAAGGCACAAGGGCTCAGAGCATAACTGCAGAAACTAAGCAATCTACTCTGTTTGGCTTTACTGATTTTATTTTCATTCGCCAGCTAATAAACGTGCTAAGGTCGCTTTCAACATTTGTGAAACTCCAGCTGTTAGCTTGTATCTTATTTGTAATGATGAGTGGGTGCAAGAATGGGGAATTAGGAATCAGGAAGTGATGGTGCCTTCTGTGGAGAGTTGATTGGTCAGGCATTCCTTCCTGTTTTCACACAGGACGTCTCACTTCTGACTCTGTTGCAAGGTCGGGTGGCAACAAGATTTTCTGATCCATATGAGTATGTGTGGGTGCTGACTTTGTTGTTTGTTTGACACTCGTAAAATCGAATAAGGTGGCTGCTTATGAACTACGAGAAGCTCCCACAGGGCACCTTTAAACTTTACATGTGATGCATAAAAAAGGAGATTTAAGACTTGTTGTTCTTACTACAGAAACGCCTTTGCAGTTGAGATGAAATCTATTATACATTCACTGGCCATTTCATTAGGTACAGCTTGCTAGTGCTGCGTTAATTCTTCATCACACTGTTGCTGCACATCCATGATGTGAATCTGCTGTTCCACCACATCCCAAAGGTGCTTGGTTGAACTGAGATCTGGTGACTGTGGAGGTCATTTGAGTACATTGTACTCACTGTTGTGTTCAAGAAAGCAGTTTGAGATGATTTGAGCTTTGTGACGTGGTCACAAAGGTATGGACATGGTCAGCAGCAATATTCAAAAAGGCTGTGACAGTCAAACCATGCTCAATTGACAGTAAGGGGCCCAAAGTTGTCTGATTTTGGGGAACCCGTGTGAATCGTAGCCTCAGTTTTCTGTTCTTAGCTGTGAGGAGTGACACCCAGTGTGGTCTTCTGCTGCTGTAACCCATCTGCTTCAAGGTTAAAGGTGCTGTGCGTTCAGAGATGCTCTTCTGCACACCTTGGTTGTAACAACTGGTTGTCACCTTCCTGTCAGCTTGAAGCAGTGTGGTCATTCTCCTCTGACGGCATTTTCAGTCCGAGAACTGCTGGTCACTGAATATTTTCTCCTTTTCATCTCTGCAAACTCTTTAAACCCTCGAGATTGTTGTGTGGGAAAATCCCAGTTGATAATCAGTCACTTCGGCGGCTCGTCTTGACCGTGTCCAAATACCTGCGTGCACTGAGTTGTTGCTGCAATTGACTAATAAGATATCTGCACAGGTGTACCTAATGAAATGGCATGTGTGTTCACCTGTTAGCGACGTGACCTACAGTGGCTTTAGGTGCATCTTTACATGTGGCCTTGCTCACGTTCAGTTGTAGCAGCGTGCAGTGTGAGGCAGTGTGTGTCAGTCTAAGCACACTGGGTGAGAGCAGCTCCTGCACTACACTCGCACAGTGTTGTGAACACGTGCAGTGCAGTGTGTGAGCACTGTTTTTTTTTTTTTTTGTCTGTTTCAGCAGCTGTAGCCATTTTAAGACATGGCACACTACTGATATTTGCATTCTATTTTTGAGAGCTGCGAAAGGGTTCTAGCAGGGTGGTGTAGAAAAAAGTGTGTGTGTGTGGGGGGGGGGGGGCAGGGTAGAGGGGGGATGTGGGCAGTTGCTATTTGACGAAACAAATGAGATGGAGACTTAAATGTAAACACTAGAACGCTTTCTTAGTTTTTGAGAAAGTTTTTGTTTCTTTTCTTTCTTTGCTTAATTTCTTTAGATATTAAAAACAGCTTCTATAAATATTCACACAATTCCCATCTTCCTGTTAACGCCTTCAGAGCATACGGAGCATACATCAGCGCACCTCCGTCTTCTGTTTAAGGCTGTAGGTTGTGACAACAGATACAAGCAGCAACAACAGTTGACGTTACACTAATGTGGGAAACCTCTGTCCTCTCGAGAGGCTTTGCTGCATATCATCAGGCTTTCTCTGTGGTGGGACGATATTTGCATTGCATGCACAAAACCGTCACTGCCCTCTTGTGGAAACATCTCGAGGATCAGCTGCGTTTTCATGGGCCCTTAAATCTCGGCTCTGTCGAGATTTAAGGGCCCACCACTCAAACAGTCATCGGAGGGATTTAGAAACCTTTGAGAAGGTGTAGATGTTACTCAGGAAAAAAGCCTCTCAGTGCTGGACAGCGTCCCAGCAGTGAAGGAGAGAATTCATTGAATGATTAACTGTCTATGTAATGCCAAGGCAAAGAGATTGTCTGCTTCGCATCTGCCAATTTGTGGCTCCAGTATACAGCTTGCCTGTTAGAGTACCTGCTAATACTCCCCACTTTCTGTTCTGTCCTTGAACGTCTGTTTGCCCCCCCCTGAGCCACGGTCGCCCCGTGGCTCAAGGCACTCAAAGCGCTTTACAATGCCACTATTCATTCACTCTCGGGGTTGGGAAGCGTATCTGTAACTGGAAGGTCGCCGGTTCGATCCCCGGGCTCTCTGTCCTGGTCGTTGTGTCCTTGGGCAAGACACTTTACCCTACCACCTACTGGTGTTGGCCAGAGGGGCCGATGGCGCGATATGGCAGCCTCGCTTCTGTCAGTCTGCCCCAGGGCAGCTGTGGCTACAACCGTAGCTGCCTCCACCAGTGTGTGAATGTGAGAGTGAATGAATAGTGGCATTGTAAAGCGCTCTGGGTGCCTTGAAAAGCACTATATAAATGCAATCCATTATTATTATTGCTAAGTTATACGTGTAAATGCAACTTTCCTTAAACCAAAGGAAACACAGATTTACATCAAAGTGAGGCACTGGCCTCCACCAGGATTTAATTTCTATTACTGAACTGATTTTAAAGGTTTTCATTCTCACAAAATCATTCCCACTTTAATTTAGTTCAAAAGTCCAACTTTTATTTTGACAATTAAGTTAATTCAAATGTTTATGTTTTTTCACATCTAGTTTGTAGTTTAGTTTTAGTTAACTATGATAACCTTGACTTTTATGTTTTGGAGATGTTTTAAAGGAAATATTTGACAAATGGAAAGGTGCAGTACAGACACTCCTATAAGTCTATGCATTCATTTTAGTGACAGTATTTCATTATTATGGTAATGGCTGTACAGTCAATAGGCAGCAACTAAATAAAGCTTTAAAAATGAATTAAAAATAAATTATATATAGTCAGTATCCTTTTTCAGATTCCGTATTAGATCGTTATGTGTGGACAAAACCAAGGTTAAGCAGTTATACAGCAGGTTTGATGGTGAACGGGAGGATAGCAGCCCTGGATACAGACAGTGAGACGTGCAAAGTAAAAGTATCAAGGATGGAGAAAGTGACTTTGATAGACAGTCCGGCAAACAGACGTTCAAGGACAGAACAGAAAGTGGGGAGTATTAGCAGGTACTCTAACAGGCAAGCTGTAAACTGGAGCCACAAATGGGCAGACGCGAAGCAGCCAATCTCTTTGCCTTGGCATTACATAGACAGTCAATCATTCAATGAATTCTCTCCTTCACTGCTGAGACGCTGTCCAGCACTGAGAGGCTTTTTCCCTGAGTCACGCTGAGTTGATTTTAGAGCATTGCAAAACAATTTCTGTTGGCACTTTTTGAGATGTAAAATGTATATTTTATTGCAGAGTTGCCTTTAAATAAATACTGACAGAGAGCAGGAAGGCAGAACTCGACATCGCTGTCATGTCAGGTATGTTAGCGATGTGAAAACAGCATTTCACACCTTTACATTTACAAAAAAGAGAAAAGTCAAGCTTGAAATGTTTTGTTTTGGATGAAACTCTCAGAGGAGGTTATGAGCAGTGCATTGTGGTCTTTAAAGATATTTCACTAGCTGGGCCCACGTCCTCATTTTAGGTTTGACAGCGTTTTAGTAGATAAAGGTGAATGCTTGGACATGAATTGAGCTGCGGTTTGGGGAAGGCCTCGAAGGGGACTGGCGACGGCTCCCGGGCCTGGCAGATCCCCATGTACTAAATAGGAATGAAGAAGTTAAAGAATTGAGAACAAGGAGGGAGGGTGGGGCACGTAAACGAGAATGAACAGTTTGCAGAACTGGGGGGAACTTATAGATGACAACCGGAAAGAGTGTGTTTGGAGGCGTGGTCCCGCTCCTGAAATTCCGATACATAATCTCCAAATCCCAACTTTCCCTTGGATATGTTGCTGTTTGTCTAAGGCCTTTTGCATGTTGAAATTTGAAATGTGCATGTTGTTCACTCACTAGCTAGACAGACAAGACCAAAGTGGTGCCTCAAAGTAAACCAACATGTTTAAGACATTACTCACACACTTCTCTTGAGATCCCACCACAGCATTTCAATCAAGTTGAGGTCTGGACGTTTTATTCTTTTGCTGCCATTCTGGTGTAGATTTGCTGCTGTGCTATAAAACATTGTGTTTTTGTCTCATTTTGTTTCATGTTTGACTCTAGAACACTTTGACATCTCGAGGTGTTCATGGTTGACGCAATGACAGCAAAGTGCTCAGGTCCTGTGGGTGCAAAATAAACCCAAATCTTCACTCCTCCACCGCCGTGCTTGACAGTTGGTGTGAGGTGTTTGTGCAGATATGCTGCGTTTAGTTTTCTCCAAATGTGCTGCTGTGCATTAGAGGCAAACTATCTCCACTTTGGTCTTGTCTGTCCAAAGGACACTGTTCCACGGGTCTTGTGGTTTGTTCAGATGCAACGTTGGAAGCCATACTGCTATGTTCTTTTCAGAGAAGAGGCTATTTCCTGGCAACCCTTCCAAAAAGCCATACATGTTCAGTCTTTTTCTAATTGTACTGTCATGAACTTTAACAGTTAACATGCGAGTTGAGTCCTGTAGAGCAGCGGTCCCCAACCCCCGGGCCTTGGACCGGTACCGGTCCATGAGTTGTTTGGTACCGGGCCATGAGAGTTGAGGTTCAGGTGTGAAATGTCTAGTTTTCAGGGTTTTTATCAGTTTTCAGCGTTATTTTGTTATCGTTTTTATCGTTTACTTGGTTTTCCTTGGTCTTTTCACATGTGTTATGAATAAATTTTCTTTTTTTCGGTACCGGTACTAGTTTTATTTTGTTGTATTTATCCGCGACACCTTAAAGGCCGGTTCATGAAAATATTGTCGGGCATAAACCGGTCCGTGGCGCAAAAAAGGTTGGGGACCGCTGCTGTAGAGTCTGAAATCTAGCTCTTATGTTTTTTTGCAGTTTCACTGAGCATTGCATGGTCTGCTCTTTAGGTGAACTGGCTGACAGGTCAACTCCTGGGAAGATTGGACTACACCTAAATAGTCCAGACATGCAAACCACTAAAACGTCTGCTTTTATAGAGCTGCTCATACGTACTGATCACTGATGATCAGCTAAAAGAGTGCATTTGATTAGCATCACCTAGCTAATACTTACCTCCCCGATTCCTGTAGAAGCAGTTAGGATAGTCCTAGTTTTTCACAGGAATGGATATAGCCATGTGAAGTTTTGTGTCCCCACATGATTGTATGTTTTGTTTTTCTTATTTTGCTAATAATTTATTGCATAACTAAGTCATTAATCCTGGTAAAATGTTTTGTATTTATAGTGGTTCATCTTGTATGCTGGATATTGTCTTTGCAGCTTGTACCACATACTAATCAATAATACAGTTGTTATGGTAATTACCTGGCTCTTGTTAAAAAACAGAAGAGCCAAGTTTTTAGATTTGCAACAACACTTTGTGAAATAGTCCAATGGTAATAAAGCAATCAAACTAAATAATTTTAATGTATTGTTGTTTATTGTTAGCAGCTGAGTCTTTTGTATAAAAATCCAAGAAATCTGATAAAAGGATTTCCAGAGCGAACCAGCAGATTTTATTTAAACAGTTACTTTAGCACATTTAATGAAGCCTTGGAAAATTTTACTTTCATCAAAGTATATAGCCCGACATCATTATCACAGTATATTATGATTTCAATAGCAAAACCGCTCAGGTTTAATGTCTGTGATGCAAAGTAACTGGAACAGGGCATGTGCCAAGTTACTGTGGATGATTGATCTATTTTGTTTTTTCGACGAGTCGCTAGATAGAAACTCAAGTTTGGCTTCATATCCCCATGTGTTTCCCTTTTCCCATGTTTTGATACCAGGCTCATCTTCTAAACCATGAATGAAAATCCACTTTTTCTTCAAGCAATATTAGCATAGCTTCTTTAAATATATATATTATTGTATTGTATTGTACTAAAAACCCAGCTGATTCTAAGAGAAATGTTTGTTTTTTAATGGAATAGCCCAGATATGCTAGTCTGTGCATCATAATCATACAGTTCATGGCTGAGCTTGGCAGCATGAGCAGGATCCTCTTGTCCAAGTTCCCTTAAAAAAAAAAAAAAAAAAAAAAAAAAAAAAGGCCAGCAATTATACAGCTCTTTGAGTACTCCGGGAGAGTAGAAAAGCGCTATATAAGAATCAGTCCATTTACCATTACCAGTTGATCAATAGCTGACAGTGTGGTGACGGTCGATCTTTCAGACCACCTGCACTCTGTTCACTTATGCAAACAAACATCAAACCGTCTTTACTGTAGGAGTGGCACCATGTAGACTTTATTTTCAGGCTTTAAAATCACACAGTATCTATAGTACCATAGATAAAACCAGGAAATAAATAAATCGTAATACTACAGTAGCACATTAAAAAGACACATTTCATGTTACAGGTTTAGTTTCCACCGTTACTGAGTAAGTACTTGAAAGGGGGAGATGTTTCAGTGCATACGCAGCACAACAGTGCGCATGCATGGACTGCCACACACGTGCCATGGACGTGGCCCATGTGTCCTTGAGGTTTACCTACGCCAGAATGTTACAATACATCTCACATGTTTCATTTCACTGTAATGCAGTCATTCCACAATGCGTTTGTCCATTAACTCACATGATAACGACTGTGTCACATGTTAAAAATGTTGCGTTAAAGTATTCGCCACTTGGTTTAGAGTAGCTCAGGCCTCCTTCAAGCAGACAAAATCTCAAGTAAATCTTCAGCACGAGTCCAAAATGCGGGACATTAAATTAAGTTTCCCCTGTAAGGTGAATAAAAGAGTTCAGCAGCTAAACTGTAAAAGTGGACTTCTCCACGTAGATACACAAACAGTCCCTGCACATTCCTTTCCCCCTGTTTGTCCAGTTTGAAAAGAAAACCCAAACCTTCGCTTTTTTGGTGAGTCGAAGTAGATTGCAGACAGTTCTCTGTGTGCTTATGGAAATAAGGTTACTGTGTTTGGAAGAAATGTGACCACTTACCCTCCAAAACCTTAAAACACTACAATAGGGAGGGAATCAGCAGTCTGTCTGCACTTGACAGGAGCGTGTATGATTTCAGGGTGGCACAGGCTGATCTGCATCTAGCCATCCAGAGGTTTTCCCAGGTACACCATGGTGACTTCAGTGTTGCCGTATACTGCAGACACAGCAGGGAACAGGCAGGTTTTGGGCAGTCCACGGAAAGCCACTCCAAGAAACTCAAAACCTCTCTCAAAGGCTAACGTCTTGTCATCCATGTCTAGAATCACTCGTATTCTCTCCCCGATCTGTGGACAGGCACGGTCACATCAGGAGTTATAATCATGTTTTCACTTGTACTCTTTACACAATTTCCTTTTAAAATGTCATTTCAAATCTCGACTCCTACCTGATATTTAGGTGCATTGTTACACTGGGGGAAATTCCCGTTGACCTCTCCGTTGTGAAGCAGGTTATTGTCGACCAGGTTCCAGCCCCAGCTCTGGTCATCGCTGCCCAAGAGGGCTACGTAGCCCTGGCACTGCATCTGCGCCCGCTTCGTAGCGATACCTATCACTGCCACGGTGCCCAGGGGGCCCTCCCACCAGATTTCCCAGGCATGTCGCCCTTCCGAAAAGCCGATTTTGCCCCGCGCGCCGTCTGTACTCTGGGCGATAGGGTTGCGGTGCAGAGTGAAGCCGTTCTTCTTCACGTAAACATTGCGGGAGCAGTCGTGGGAGCTCAAAGCATGCTGAAAGGCCTTGAGCTGCACAGGAAGACAATTACAGTTAACAAAATCACAGACACTTGCTGGGAAATCTAAATATTTGTAAGGGGGAAAAAAGTTCTGTGAAGCATGCATACAGAAGAAGAGACATGCTACTCCACTTTCCATCTTGCAGGACGCTCATTGCACCATTCAGAGGTGGAGAACTCAAATATTTTTCATAAGAATGTAGGTCGTGTTTCTAAAAACACTTTGGAACAAATGAATGAGCGTCCTTAGATTGACATTGGACACAGACAAGTTGTTCTCATTCAAACCTTACTTTCATGCCATCAACACTCCTATGAACAGTCTCCATACACAGACTGCTTAAAACAGGTTTTGTTCTATTATGCAACAATAGACTGGAGAGTCAATTCAATATGGACTCCAGTGATAAGCCCAATGGCAACAAAACATCTGCTCTACACCTGCTCAGTGTGATCACCAACTGAAAGACAATAATACAACAAGCAGGATTCAGTTTGATGCCCATTTATGTCTTATATTTCATTGAATACGTTAAAAAGCACTAGATTACGCTGACATTCAGTCATGTTTATGGCTACACTGTCCCTTTTTGTAAAGGCATCACCAAACAGGTAACCCCAGGACAGAGGGATGTGTACTGGTAAACCTACTTTGCCCTTGTAGGTGGGCAGGTTACAAAGGATGTCAGACCGCAGAGCCTCGTCGCCCAGAGTCCGGCTGCAGAGGCTGCGCCACACCTCGCTGTTTTCATCCGCCAGGATATTGTTCCAGTGCCAGCAGACCAGCGAACACCGCATCAGGTCAGTCAGCTCCAGGTAGGAGAAAACATGCTCCAAAACCCTCGCTGGTAGCCTCCCCGCCACCCCTGCGCCTCCTCCGGCTGCAGCCGCATATGGAGAGCCGGTGGAGCTGCAACTGGCTGCCGCTGCTGCGCCCAAGCAGGAGGAGCCTCCTCCCCCACCCGCCGCTCCAGACATTATGCCCCTGCTCTTCACCGACGACGCCAGCTGAGCGAGTAGTTTCACCGTACACCGCAAGACGGTTCCTAATATGAGCTCGGCAGCAACATTTTTTAACCTGTAAAAACCCACACGTAGGTCGCGCTAAAACCACAACAGTATACGGACCCGACTCTTCCCACTTCAATGGCTGAATGGAAACGATGCGTCAAGGTCCTTAAAGGGCACGAAGCACTAATTGTCCCGTTGTCACAGAAACGCGAAAATTATTTCAGAAGAAACAGTGGTCAGTTTAAGAAGTAAACAACGTCTCCCGAGTCCGGAGACGACGAGCTGTTTGATGAAGTGACGGTCGCGCTCGAGTCAAATAAATTTTACCGCCTGCAAGGACCGCAGAGCCGACATAATGAGTTCAAGGAGGGTTGCTACACAGTACTGTTGCAGTGTTGCGATACTGGACGTTACACCGCTGCAACGTCAAAGTGTTGTGATTGTGTCGCAAAAAACACGAACCGTATTAAAAGACGATGCAGTTGTTTACCAATAAAAGGCGTTATCTGACCTGTTACGTCATGTTGGTTGGATTTGATCATTATTTTCAGATCGTGTTTGACGGAAAACTAATGATAATAGTTTAAAAAGAACTACTGGTGTTTTCATTGTTTAACATGAGATTTACACGTTGTTGAAAGAAAACAAAACCGGCATCTTATATAAAGTAGACTATATTATTTTATTTTTTAATTTGTATACCACGTGACACCACGGAAGTGACGCGGGGTGCTCAAAAGAGTTAAGCAAAGCATCTGGGAGCAAAACAGCAGTTAGCTTTATCTCATTTTAACCCACAAGACCGGAGAAGGTGACTAACTGACGGTCAGAGCAGCTAACAGTAAGTTGTTGTGGGTTTTTGTTACCGGGACATAAAGATATGCGTGTTATCTGGTAACGGGACAGGCTGCTCCGCTTGACACAGCTGTCTGGCTGCCTGCCTCCTGTGCTATGCGGCCTGCTTGACGAGCTGTCCCCCATCTGTCTGCTGTCCGGGGACACTCCGGCGGCTTCGCGCGGTCAGACAGGTGATTAGCGGGTCAGCGTGTAAAGCAACGCTCACCTACGGCGCCAAACAGGCTAGGCTAACTGCAGGTGGTGGAGATCGTGAAGCTTGTGAGCTAAGCTAGCCGATGGTAACAAAGCCCCGCTGCGTTCACCTTTCCAAATTCTTCTACTTCAGGTTGCCATCTTAATTTTTGCAGGCGACGTATCGAACGTCATGTTTTGAGAGGGCACATGTTACTGCCGAGGGTTTGTGCTTGGAAGGCGAAAGCAGCCTTTAAGACTTACTGATGAGCAGCACGTATTTAGATTTTAGTCTAAGAAAACCTCCAGGAAAAAAAAAAAAAAAACCAAACAGAAACGCATAGCTCCACACCTCTCGCCCCTGTCGTCCACTGTGTTTGGGTGAAAGAGTATAGTTAAAGTAACACAAATAAAGCCGAATTGCTAAATTATCTTGTTCCTCTTTCTCTCTTTGAAAATTAGAAGTTTTGATTAATTTCAGTTTCCTCTAAAGAGTCAGCCTACCAAATAAACTGGAGTTAAATCTGGATTCATTTCATTAGCGTGACTGTGCTTATAGCAACCCGAGTAAGTGTAATTGTGAATTTATATTTACCAGAGTCCATTCACTTTGAATGAACAACTTGTAACGAGGTGGAAAGGTTTTTTGTGTTTTTGTTTTTCATGCTTACGGTTTTCTTTTTTTTTTTTTAGCTACCGCTAGGTGGAAGCACAGATGCATTAAAATCAACCCAGGGACCGTCATGGGAAGCAAAAGTCAAGGTTTCTTCGGGAAATGCGCTAAGAAAGCTGTAAAATGTAATAACAATAATGATGCATTTTGTTTCAGGCGCCTTTCAAAACACTCAAGGTCACCTTACACACGGTTTAAAGAGATGTTCTGATGCGAGAGAGAGTTAGTGATATGGATATTTGCTGGGAGGGAATTCTAGAGGCCGAGAGCAGAGTCAACTCATGATCGAGACCCCATGGTAGCAGGAAGAGAAGGAGATAGCATCATGTTAACGTGGATTAACATCTCTGAGGAATGTTTATAGCACCTTGTTAAATTTAAGGTTTGACCCGAACAACAGAATGGCATCAACAATGCAAAATGAAAGGTCTAGTTGAGTGTATTAATTTTACAAAAATGTCTTTTACAAACTGCTCAAGAACATTGTACAATGACTAGTTGCGCTCATCTCTCTTTCTGCTTTAGACAGTGCTGCGAGCATTAGGAACCATGTTGACACCATTTTTAAAAATAGTGCAAGCACCTTCCCTGCGTTATGTTTATTATCAAACAGAATATATAGTAATGCCAATACAACTGTAATAGGTGCATGTCAGCACACAATGTCAGAAAATGCTTATTAGTCTAGTCTTCGCTTTTTTGTTACCGTGACCTTGCAAGGTCATATCATGCAGACCGCTCTCAGTCAGCTGTGTCGTTGGGTAAAAGTAGTAGTTTGTGCACATGCGATGACATATAAACGTAATGAAACGTGACGAATGGGAAAGCTACAGAAACAGCAGTCTAATAAATGGAGAGTATGTCAAAGTCTAAGCTCTAAAGAAAGCACACCAAACCAGTTTACATGCTTAAGGTTTCTGAAAGCAGAACTGAAGGTTTTGTTTAAACATTCTGAGGAATCTTTTCACAATCACTGTGCTGTTTTTGGAACAACAGGGTCACAATCGACAGCAGCAGAAAGCTTCATATTCTCATGTCCGTCCTTTCCACAAGAGCTCTGCTGGCACACAGATCAGCAGTTGGTTTCCATGCATGATTGCATCATTCCAACCTGTCTATGCTTCTCTTATTTACAGCATCTGCAAGTAGACAGCCACAATGAACCCAGTATACAGCCCTGCGCCAACAGGGGTCCCCTTTACCAACACTAAGGGTATAGGTTATCCAGGTAACCTGAAGCATAGTGGTTTAAGAAACAAGCATAATTACAAGAAAATATCTCCCAGCATTGAGAATACTATTATATTCTTGTTTTGTTTCTGGTTTTGGCAGCTGGATTTCCTCTAGGATACGCAGCAGCTGCTCCAGTGTACACTCCCAACATCTACGCAGGAGCAAACCCAGGCTTTCCTAACGGTGAGAAGAAAGTAACGCTGAAATCTGCTGGAGTTTATCTGATAGGTCTTGAAACACATCTTCCCGATGCACTTCAAAAGAGTCAAATTGTTCCAGCTTACTTCTTGATTTGAATTAATTATAAACATAACATAATAAAGAATAAAACTTCCAAAGAGACTCTTAATAACCCTAAAAAATGTGTGTGCTTCTCTTCTATGAGGGTCCTGTTTTACTGAGCTGCACAGCCAGTGTTTCTTCCAAGCTTCAGCTATTTTGTCCCAGAACAAACGGCCCTAATATGAGCCGTCTTCCTCCCTCTCCAGGCTATGCTCAAAGTGCTCCCTTCAAAGTGTCCTGCTCTCCCAGCACAGGGACCGTCCCACCGTATTCCTCCTCCCCAAACCCCTACCCAACTGCTGTGTACCCTGTCAGGAGCACCTACCCCCAACAGAACCCCTATGCACAGGTCAGTCCTTGCTGTATGTGTATATATTTAATAACACGCTGCCCATCTTCATCCAGTCTCAGTGCTTGAGCTGTAACGTGTGGTTGTTTGTCCACCAGGCACTAATACCTTCACAACAACAAGGCCCTTACTACACACAGGCTCTGTATGCTCCACCGCCTCATGTCATCCATCACACGACAGTGGTCCAGCCCAATGGGATGCCTGCAGCGATGTATGCCCCGCCTATCCCTCCTCCCCGCAACAACGGTGTCGCCATGGGCATGGTAGCCGGCACCACTATGGCCATGTCAGCTGGTGAGCTGCAGCAGTTTATTGAATCTTACCCAGGATACAGATGTGTTCGATTTGTAGTTTTACCTGTGGCTTTCACTCCTCAGGAACTTTGTTGACAACTCCATCACCAGCGCCCGTCGCTCCCCACCCAGTCACGATGCCCACATATCGGCCTCCTGGCACACCCAGCTACAGCTACGTGCCCCCGCAGTGGTGAAGAGAGAGAAGTATGAGTATGTTTTAAAAGGATCACAAGTTTGGGCAAAGGTGCAGATTAAAGGTTTACGTTTACACCCGGTGTTCTCTCTGCAGGTCCGGAAGATGGTAGATATGCATTCACACTCCAGTGTTTTTCTCTCGTGGTGACGACCTGTCCCGCCCTGGCAGCGTCCGCTACCAATTCTTCTTCTTCTTCTTCCAGCATAATGTGAATTTAAAACCCAACTACATAGAGTCCCATTTGGATAAGCAGGGGGTGACAAATAGGCCCATCCCCACAACCCCTATTAATGGAATAAGGCTGCATTCCATACCCCCCACCCCCCCCCCCCCCCCCCCCCCCCCCCCCCCCCCACCCCTCAGCGCCAGCACCTCTACAAACCTGCTGCATATCTCACATCAAACTGCAAAGCCTCCATGCAAACTCTTTGTGGACTCTCATGCAGGTTTTTATAGCTTAAATTCGTATGTAGTGAAAAAGGAGTTTGGAATAGTTTTTTTTCTCTTTAATTTGGGGGATTAAATATGATGTTGAATGCATGTGTATATATAGATTTACAAAGTAATGCTAGCTCAATTCTCCCTGCTGTGACAGATGCAAATTCAATAAAAGGCACAAATCCAAAGGAACTAAGAAAAAAAAAGAGTAATAATCTGCAATGCTGAATCACCAGTGACTATGTCTTAAATGTGAAAGAAAAAAAAACAGACGAGAAACGTTTATTCATGCAAAAACATACCTGCGCTGTCCATCGCGGGCCAAACTGTACTATTTTTCACCGCTTTGTGTTTAGGTAAGTGGTTTTTATCGTTTTCTTTCAGTGATGCAGTGTTTGCATAATGTCTTACCATTTTTGTATTGTAGGAACAAAAGATGGGACTTTGAGTTTGTGCCTCTGTGACTGGTGGCCATTCCAACACTTTTACTTTTTCTGGCCTGTTAAACTTTCTTTTTTTTCTTTTAAACAAATGGTGTTTCAGTTTCTTTTTCCCCCCCCAAAAGTCTGAAGCTGCTCCTGCTTGGGTGATCTATGATGTATTCACTTATTTTAGCCAGAAGTGTTCTTGGTGGGGAACAAGTATAGGAAGTTATTAGAAATCAATTGCACCCATTTAATAAGAGTGGATGAGCAGGAAGTGTGTGTGCGTGTGTGTGCATGTGTGTGAAAGCGGGACCCGAACGGAAACCATTCTGAATGGTGCCATACAGTGCAACATGCTTAGAATTTTAGACTTACATGTCACTCTAATGAATTTACTCTTAGGCAGATTTGAAGCACTACATCATTAAATCACCGCTCAACGTGGACATGTTAGGGCACCGTAATGATATTAAACTCCATTTGTGAATAGCACTACTGAATGAAGGCACTAATTCCAAACGGTTTGTAAAAGATATTTGACTCTTTCCGACATCGCTCCCTGTCTTACCTCAAGTCTCCAGGCTAAAAATCCACCAATGTCACTGTTTCAGACATGCTTTTCTATGTTGCCTCAGTCACCTCAGTTAAACATGTTTTGTAAATGTTATTTTTGTGACTTTGGTTGCTGTTTTGTATTCTAAAGAAAGACCAAAAATAAAAACAAATATAAGAATAACCTGTGTTGTGCATTTCTTCTCACTGGGTGTGTTGGGGCAGCCAGAAATGATGACAAAATAAAGAAGAACATGAAGCAAAATATATGCTGGACGATTCAAACCGGTTTGAAAGGCAATATTTGGTATGACAATTTTTTTACGACCACATGACATGCCAAATTTTCAGGTAATAGCTTTTTGGGAATTTGTATTTTAAACCTGGAACTCAAAATATAAAGAAACAAGGGCCTACTCAGGACTTTTACACAGTTATGATTATGATATTGTACTGTAGTCCCCACGGCTCTGTTCTATATTATAGATTTTAGACATTTTATTCTTAAAGTTACTCATTGGTAATTGAGGTCAAGTCAAACAACTTTCTGTAACTTAATTTCATAAAACAAAATTTTAAGTATTATCATTATTATTGTTGTTGTTTGGAGAGAAGTAGTAGAGGATGGCGTCAAAGCTTTCCTACCTCAATTGGAAAACGAAGAAGAAGATTTCCCAGCTTGCAGTTCGGCGCGCGAATTTGGATTTTGTTATGGTCAAGCCGTAGCCTGTATGGCTCAAACATGGTACTGTACTGTTAAACGTTACTCTAACCATTTTTCTCTTTGACAGAATATCCTAGTTTTTATTCTTTAGACGTGTCGGTGTAAGTCTGAGTCTGTTTGCGGCTGTTTTCTCGTGAGCTCGTGTCATTAAGTCTAAACTTTGCATTTATTTCTTAATTGTAGTCTAAGTGGTTATTGGGAGAAGAAGCGAAAAGACAGAGGTGAAGTTTTATTAATGCTTGTTCTGAAAGCCAATAAACAATAAGTAGTAAACACGTGAGTGTTGAGGGGGTGAAAGTTATTATTATTATTTAGCTAATTAGCACTACGTTTATGCGCTCGTCTGCGCGCGCCATGTAGCAAAGCTAAAGTAGTCAAACGTTTAACTTCCCGTGCTTACATTGACAAGTGCGAATTAACATTAAGCAACACTAAAATGAGCTGAAAGAATTAATTTATTGTTGTGAAGCAAACGCGGAAACAAACACGGTTGATTTGCGTTGGCAGGAAGCGAGCAGAGAGACGCTTACAGATAGTTTTGGAAACGACAGGAGCAGCGGGACAGCCAAATCAGCTGATCGCTTTCAAGACTTGTGGAGGCAACTTGGAGAGTGTCACCAAAATGCACTTCAGGGTAACTGACAGTTTGATCTCACCACGTTCATGCTGGCTTTCATATCTATAATCTGAAGTTCAGAAGCTAAATGAAAACACATGTCGTCATTGCACTTGTTGCTGTTTCTAGAATTGGAAGCAAAAATAAGCAAGCTGAAAAAGGAACGTTGCCTGTGAGTATGTTGTGTCACTTTGCGTTTAATGAGAAGGACACTTGAGTCTTAGTAAGTTACGTATGAAGGGTAAAGTGATGTGTTTGTTCTCTACAGAGATGCGCAGAGGCTCGAAGTGTTTTACAGTCGAAACCAGCAGCTCAAGGAGCAAAATAAAAACCTGCAGGATACCATGGCTCTCCTGGAGGAAAGGTAAATTACCCAAAGACGAATGCACGTGCACTCCACTGTTATTCCCTTTGTAGCAAATGCTTGTTTGTTTGGAATATATCTGTCTTGTTGAACCTCTGTTACATTTTAACTATAACTTAGGATGGGAGAGCTGCAGTTTGGCACTGATGTGGGATTTCTAATTAACTGGAGCAACATGATACCAAAGACAAGAATAGCCTTTTCTGATTCATTGTATGGATGCTTCAGATTCCCCGCAGACTGAAAGTTAACAAGATTTAATGTGTTGCATTAAAACAGTGTGAAACATAAAGATTGCCAGCTGTGCTTTCCCTTTCCAGGCTTCGAGCAGCAGACTGTGATCGATGCTCCATCTTAGAGGAGAACCTGAAAAACGGTCAGCAGCAGAATCTGCGTCTTATCGAGAAACTAAGTGAGTGTTTTCATTTCAGTGTCCAACAGCCATTAATAGCCTTCTCTGATGTGCATACACATATGCAGATGCAATCTTTCACAACAATAGTATGTTATATAATATGACGAGTAATATACTAGAATAAATGTGGAAAAAACCCTAAAAGATTCTCAGTTTGTTTAAGAACAGAGAAAAACATGTTCTTTGCAAACCTTTGTTCCTCAGAAAATGAAAGAAACCTGCTGGAGGATGAAAACAATAAGCTGCGAGCTGAGCTGCAAAAACTGAAGAGTTCTCGGTAAGCTGTGTTGCATTAATATTTTTGTTCACGAGAAAACGATGAGAAATGTTTTAAAAAGTTAAAGCAATAACTTGAAGTACTTTGAAGTTTATCAGTATCTTGCATCATGGAGGAAGTTTGACTCTTTACAGACTTGCTTCAGTTCATTGAGGTCTGGATTTTGACTGGGCCACTGCACAACACCCCGACTCGTCTGTTTTTCAGCCATTCTGTTGAATGTAGGTTTGCTGCTTTGATTCAGATCATTGTCTTGTTGCATGAGCCAGTTATTGCCAAGCTTTAGGCGTCAGACGGCTGACTTAGAATACTTTGGTATATATGGGAGTTCTTGGATGACTCAGACACATCAAATCATCACCACTCCACCACCGTGCTTTGTGGTGATGTATTTGGGTTTTGCCAAACACATCCCTCTGCATTATACGTACACCTCCTCAGTTTGGTCTCATCTGTTCCAGAGGTCTTGTGGTTTGTTTGTGAGCCTAAGCTGTGCCTTCATGTTCTTTTTAGAGAGAAGCAGCTTTCTCCTGAAAATAAGCCATCCCTGTTCATCGTTTTCTGACTGTGCTGGCATGAACTTTAACATTTACACACTGAGACCCGTAGAGTCTGAGATGTAACCCCTGCTTTCTTATTTTATTGTATTTCTTTTTACAGTTTCTGAGCATTGCACAGTCTACTCATCAAGGTGTCTCTTGACATTGATACATCTGTCTCACAGAGACTGTTCTTCATTTGGTTAGATATTGTGAACGGGTTTTTCTTATCTTAAGTACATGAGCGCAGTGGATGATTGGCTGTCTTCAGTTGTCGTTCATGTGTTTTGGTGTTGCTGAGCCTGGTTTGTGCATTTATTCTTTTTACAAATGCAAGTTTATGCTACTGCTCCGATAGGTTTATTTTGTTTTTATGGCTTCTTCCGTTTGCGCGCAGATTTTAATTCATTCATTTTTTAACCTCATATTAAAAGTTCCAGTGAAAAGATACTTAATAGATTTCAAATATTTAAAATGGGGACTGTGTTATGATTCCTGCAAATAGCTGTAAACAGTGCAATACTTTTGTTAAACCTCTTGAATTAAAACTACTATAGAAATGTGTATCACCTACATTGGTCAGACATTTCAGGAGTGAACAATACATTATCCCAAGCTGCTACTCAGTATTGTTATTTTTATGTGTTTATAAGCTTTTTGGTGCTAACAGCCCCAGTTTCTTCTGTGGCCCCTTGGGAAAATAAATTTCCCTCCTACAGGAGGCTTGTAGGTTCAGTTTCGGTAAGTTTTAAAGTTTCAGTTCCCAGTGAAGCGCTACACGTGTGCTTTTCTTTTCAGGTCTGAATCCAAGGAGGCCTCACCCGCAGAACAGGAGGAGGGCGTTATTCCAGACTCCCCGATCTTGCCCAGCTCACTGCCTGTGGTAAACAGATTGAAGAAACAGAAAAATAACAACCAAATGAAGCGTGTGCGCTATGCAGAGGTGCCTCTACCACAGTCTAACAATTCGCTCTTCAATGGTCAGTCCTCTTTAAAGTAGCTTCCTCTTTCGTCACCTGTCTGAAGACACAAACCAGTTTTCTAATCTAAATTCTTTTTTTAAGAGCTGTACAAAGATCCTAAAGGTGCCACAAAGAATCCTGGAAGAGCAGAAGTGCTCGTCCCTAACACCTGTGAAATGGACGCATCGCAGATCTCAAGTATGACTTCATCCATTATTGGTCTTCCGTAGATGCGATCGTGAGCACCGTAAAGGTGTTGCTGTTAACATGTTTGTTTCCATTTTCACACGATGTGACTGAAGATGAAGAAGAGGCAGCAGTTGCAGAAACTTGTGGCCTTGAACTTATTGAAAAGCAGCAGATGGTGTGTATAAGCAGGATTTGAAACAAATGATGATCTAATAAAAATGTAATGTGATCACGCTTTAATAAAAACGAATCTTAGGTGTGATCAAACAGATTAGCTCTCTTTCTCACCATAGAATCTCAGGAAAGCCCCAAGCCAGCAAAGAAGCTTCGACACTCTCTGGAAGCAGGACGTCCGTTTAAAGTAAGCATTGAGACATCATCTTCTGCTGTGGCAGACACCTCCATGTGGAAAAGAGAAAAAAAAATAACAGTTCGGTGCTACGGTTATACTTGTTTCCCTCTTCAAGGCCTTGCTTCTCGTTCTCTTCATCCACACTGATGCACAGTCCAGACTCAACATCTAAAGGGTCCCCATCTCTTCTCCCACGCATCAAACGGTTTGCAGAAGGTGGCAGTGTTTGCAGGGCAAAACGGGTGAAGGAGGGAAGTCCAGAGGTACAGGAACGCAGTCACCGGGGACTTCAAGAAGATGCAGACAACCAGGAGGAAGGCGAACACCTACAGCGTGAACAGATCAGCCAGACTGCCATATCTGTGAGCAATCCAAGCATCAAGAAGGTGCAACTAGATAGGAAGGCAAGAGAAGGCAGTAACATCATTTTCAAATTTTAACCACGTTTAGTGTCCAGGCTGTTTAATTAAATGTAAGACAGAAATATAGAGTTTCAAGGTGCTTTTTATATCACACAGGTACAGTCAGGACATAATATGAGCACCAGCCAAAAGCCAAGCGCTTCTTGTAGCAGTCCTGCTTTCAAGAAGCCGAAAATGAAGGTTAAACTGGATGCAGACGGGAAGAAAAGAAGTCCTCTGCAGGATGTGAATGCTTCACAAGGCCAGCGTGAAGCTGAAGACGGTGATTTCTCTTCAGCAAAGTCATTTGAAGGACATGCGGATATTTCTGATTGTTGTACAGTTTGAAATGCTCCTCAATAATATTCAGTTAACTTGAATGTGGCTGTGTGTTCCAGCCGATAGGAAGCACACAGTGGAGCCTACATGGAGCGTCGATCCCGCGCTTGCTCTGTCCATGTACGACAGCGAGTGGAAAGGAGACAAGGTATAGTCACGTGATCTGCTCTGCTGAACAACCTTCACCCTCAGCATGCACTATACTGTAAGCTGGCTCGGGGCCTTTGGGCTTGACCATATTAGGAATATCCTCTCTTATTAACATCATCCAGACCTGGGAGTAGAAAAAACTGCCTGAAATGAGTTTTTATCTCACGGGGGCCACTTGTACATATACTGACCTCATTATTTTAAACTGTGTCCCTATTTAATGTGAGCGTTCATCATTTTAACATTATTTAAACTAAATCTATTCTTCTGGACACATCGTTGTAAGAGTCTAACACAGGTTTTGTGTGTTCCAGGAAATGGATGAGCGGCAGCATCATGTGGAGATGGCAGATACAGACTGCACCTGGGTCAGTCACAGCTTACTTCAGCGTCAAAGAGAGAAGGACCGAGACAGAGGAGACAGTGTGTTCGGTGAATATACACAGCAACACTTTTTTCTAAAATATTTAAAATATCTGATTAAAACTGTTAGTAATCTCAACTGTCCTTACTTCAAGGACTCGGTGAAAAAGCAAATGATAGCTTGGATATGATGTTCGACACAACGGCTTACGGGGAGTACAAATCTTGCAACAGGTCACATCTAGACCAGAGCCAGCCCTGTGACGGTGATGATGATGAAGAGGAGGCCATTGGTGAGCTTTTAGATTAAAAGAAAATGTGTGCAATCTAGATCAGTATTTTCAGATATCTATTCGTAAGGTAAACCCTGTTTTGTTTTTTTAAATTCTCCAAATAAGGAGAAGATCCTCCTGAAGACAGTGCATGCCAGTCTAAAGCACGGTAAGAAGCTGATCAACCTTTTCAGGTGTTTACCTGAGGATGGTCATGTTTCCTGGTCAGACATTGTCAGTTTTCCATAACCTAGATCTGTCTCTGGATTAGACACCCAGCGTTTGCACATGTAGCAGTCGTTCGCAAAAAGGATGAGAGAAGAAAACTGAAGGGCACTACCTGCAAGGAATGTGAAATTGTAAGTATTCTGAGTACTTGAGTTTAATAAAACTGACACACTGCTAACACTGATCCTATTTTAAATAATTGTTGACCTGCAGTATTACGCCCATCTGCCAGAGGAGGAAAAACAGAAAAAGCTGTCTGCTTGCTCAAGGCATCGTTTCCTGTACGTTCCTCCATGCACACCTGAAAACTTCTGGGAAGTTGGATTCCCATCAACGCAAACGTGCATTGAGAGAGGTAATTTAACAGTTATGTACTGTAGATTAAAGCAGCAAGGTCAAAACACTTGAACCCATTTCTCAGCAGGACCATTCTTCATCCTGTCATGCTTTTCAGTGCATCAGAGAGGATTGTACTGTCTTTAACACTAAGACGTGTCCTCTGTCGTAGGTTACATCAAAGAAGAGAAGAATCCTGAGGCGCGCTTACGGAGGAGGCAGCCATTAAATGCTCTATTCTCACCGAAGCGAAACAAGGAGGAGAAATAAAAATGTCCATCTGTAAAAGAACTGATGCTGTGAAGAAGATTGCCGTTGTTTCCTTTCTCCCCTTCAATCTTTTTGACTTGTGTTTTGTTTTTTTAAATGTTTTTTGTGCAGATAGTTTGGATGAATAAATAATTGTGTAGCTATGGAGTGTTGGGATTGTCACAGTTCATCTACAAATGACAAATAAGTAATAATATGCAAACCTTTAAATTCTGACCCAGTGCAGTAAGGACAATTTGTACCAAACTTTTATTTGGTCAGGAGATCAGATAATAGACAAAGTTATAAAATTAATGTAGAAAAATAGAATCCGCATCCCCAGTTAATAAAGAAAAAGTCATTTGAGGTGAACTCGTCTAAAGTGCTGAAATTCGTCATGCGTGAGAATCCCTCTCCGAATAGATCAGCAGAGCCTCTCCGACGTGACTGACGACCACACTGCAATCAAAAACAGATCAGGGCTTTCATCAAAAATCCAGCGTCACGAGCTTAACGTGTATTAAACTGGAAAACAAAAAGCATTAAAAGTTGGACATAAACCTGCAACTTTTTAAAACCACAACTGACAAGAATTCACGTACAAATGTTCACAAACATGTTAGAACAAATAAGACAGATGCAGAAATCTGAAGCATGGAAAATGAACATTTGTTTTTGTGCTGAAATGAGCTGGAAACAAAAGTTTGGTACCTACCACAAAAGAGACGAAGCATTAGAGTTCACAGAGAAAATAAATGGAGACAGGAGCATGGCAGTAACCTGACAGGACATAATCCAACAAGTAAATCGCATCAGTTCGACTTTGACGATCAACACGTGTGTGTGATGAACTGTGTGTTACATGAGTTTAACATATCTGAAGAGTTAAGTCACCTTAGATAAAAAGATCCAGACCCCAAAGTGTTCAAAGGACAGTCCGCTTTTTAATTTGACTGTAGCCAACCGCAGCAAAAAGCCAAGCAGAGCGCTGTGAAGTGAGACACACAACCAGTAAGAAGGACACAAACCTTCCTCTGTCCTATTAAACCTTTTACAGAACTGGAACAGAAGTCCTTGTACATAAACACACTAAATATGCCGTTATTTAAAACTTTCTAACAAAGATCTAATTGTTTTATAACCAAGTATAATTAGAACGGACTCTGAAGGCTTCAGTTTGATATGAACTCAAAGGACGACAGCTTGTTTTTACTGCTAACCAACACCGATGCAATCAATATTAGAGAAAACTGATGGTTTCACCTGGCACAGCAGCCGCAGTGAAATGTGTGCGACTGCAGGGATGGGAACTCCAAGGCACCCGTGAGGTCACCTGCACAGGGACAAGAGGCATAAATTTACATACACACATATATATATATGAAAATGAGCTGGAGACAGTGGTAGTAACAGAAAGAGAGGAGGCAGAGCTGGAAGTGGAGGTTGAATATGTTAAACTAGCACAGCAGAGTTATGGCTCAGGTTGAGCGGTTTGGAGAGAAGAGACAGTGGACAAATTGGACAAAGGAGTTTTTAAGGTGGAGATGCCAGGCAGGAGGAAAAGAGGAAGACCTCAGAGGAGATCCATGGATGTAGTGAAAGAGGACATGCAGGGGGGTGATGTGACAGAGGTGGAGGGTCTGCTGTGCTGGCTCCTAAAGAAGTTGAAGAGGAGCTGCAAAATGAGCAATAACAGAAGTTTTTGTGAGAATATTTGCAGAATCTGTGCGAGGTCAGTCGTACCTGTCGGGTGAGCAGCAACAGCCAGCAGCAGCACACTGTTGTTCAAAGGGGGGAAGCTGTAATTAGGCACTGATAATATCTAAATCTGCTTAACGTGAAAGGTTAAAGTTTTGAAATGAATCCGACTGAATAACTTAGACATCACTATCCCGTATATTGACCCTTAACTTTAAGACTTATGAATGGCAGTCGAATAAGGAAACTAAAAAGCTTTTTTGGATCATGTCTAACACATCAACACTTGGGTTTATCACAATTCTTTACACGTAGTTTAAGTAAATTAATACTCTCACGTTAGAAGATTGAAGGTTCAGCCTCAGATCAAACAATTTAGACTTGAATCTTACCTGAACAGGTAGTTAATGCACTGCTGCTCAAGATCACTGCAATCAAATCACAAAAGCAGCGACTTCAGCCTCTGATGTGCAGCAGAGCAAGCTGAAGCTGAGAAACAGCACCGCATGCTAGACTAGGAAGGCGCTCATGTGCGCCCATCAAAGGCTTTCACTCACCTCAGGCTGGCGGACTTGTGGTGAACTTGAAAGACCCTATATGCACCTGCAAAACAGTGTTGTTGTTTCAATTTCTGCTGCTGTTGCAGCCGTTTATTGCCATTAAAAGATTTAAGCCTTAGGGCAAAATCGACTCTCAGCTCAAACACAACATCACCTCAAACCCTCGGCCTTATCAAGGCTCAGACATCTTCATGGTCATTCTTCTCACAGTTAAAAGTGTTTGCTTTTTTAAAATCATATTACGATATTAGACTTACCAACACAGGCGAGATGGCAGACGGCCCACAGGTAACCGCTGTGGTCAACCTGCAAGGCAAGGACACATGCTAACTAACTTGATCTACGGCACCGGCAATAAGGGAGCCAGGACTGTTAATTACCTGAGGGTCACAAAAGGGAAGGTTGATGGCTGAAAGCAGCATGAGGCATAAGCTGGAAGAGAAGGAGGGACGTTTACAGTCAGGCTGTTGAGTGAAATGTGTGAATCTCTTTTTAAAAAAATAATAAAAAACATCCATACCTGATAAATTTCAGCCACTGTGTCTTCTGCTAAAAAACAAAAAGCAGAGAGAGCACACATGCTGATTTTCTGCTATTTGCTTCCAATGAACACGATTAGGAGCAGGAGTGTGAAGCACATGACTGAACAGATCAGTTTACAGCAGGCGGTGAGCGCACTTACCTCTCTGCGGATGACCTTGAAGATCATGTAGCTAAAGGGATGAGAGCAGTTCTGAAGAGTGAAGAAGAAGGGAATGTCCTGCGTGGAGGAGACACACTTATAACAAGATTGTCACAGTAGCAAGAAAAATCAGCACATGAATGCAAAGTGAATGCTGCATTCATGTGCTATTAAGTTATTTTAAGTGAACTGTGCACTTACTAAACGTGATAATGCCCGGGAACCAGCGTAAATGTTCCCCACAAATAGGAGGGAGCCCGGAAGCCAGGACAGAACCGCAGATCTGTAATGCAATATCAGAGCACGTGGATCGTGTGGAAATCTCCCACGCGGCAGTATAATATCAAACCCAGCAGAATGCAGTGCGGTGACAGTACCTGGTGATGCGGTTTATTTCCACCCACCCCAGCTTTCCAGACACTAGAAGCAGGATAGCTCCAATAAATGTCTGCCATCTGGAAATAAGCAGTTTGGTCATGTTAGGGAGAACAAACACGAGGTTATTCAGGTATCGCACAACAGGGTGCATAATTAAACTAATGAATAATTCCTTTTACTTCTTTAGATTTATTGAAATGTATTCTACTCAAAGAAGAGTCACTTCACTAGATACATATTCAATATTTATTTTCAGTTACTCACCCTTGAAATAAGGTTGGATAGGTGAAGTTTAACACTGACAGGACAAACTACAAAAAAGAGAAGACAGTGAACTCATTTCATATGCAGGCAGTGTGGTATTAATCATTTCCCTAGAGATGCTTCATTACTCCCGCCAAAACCCATTGAAAAGTCTGCCAACTAGGTTTGTACAGCTGTCTGTATAAATCTGTACGGGATACAACACGACTCTAACTATGTGATATAATCGAGTTTTCAATTCGGCATAACTGTGGATCCTATTCACACTTCCTGCACTTATTTCTACTCCCTGATACCAAGCGCTAATATTACCATTTACACAGCTGATGTCTGGATGGATTCACCTGGGATTACTCAAAGCATCTCCGCGGAATCTCTAAATCAGTAACCTCCTTTTCAAACTAAAATTTTTGATTCGTATCCTCGCTAGTACCTACCTTGTTCGTGAAATATGACACAACAAAAACAAGGCTAAAAGCGAGGCCGGTGACGTGTCTCCTCCACTGCATGATGGTCTGCAGACACGCTGCGGCTGGGACATGATGAGAAGTACCAACAAAAATAATAAAGCTTTTAAAACAGCGGCTCCTTTTTCAAACTGAAGACCTCTCAGGATCGGAAACTTCCCTCACTGTCCCCACACATGACGCGTCAAGACGCAGGCACACCGAGATCGTCTATGCATGGACAGATCGTTCACTGCGCTGTCTGCGTGTCCCACACACAGCAAGTGTACCACCACATGTACACTGATAAGATACTATTGTTTATTTGTTCGGTCCTTTTTTAATCATTGTAAATTTGTTGCATTTGGATTTGGGATAAATTCTATTTTGTGTGTATCTTACTTTGTCCTTATTTTGCAATCGGTCTGATTGTGGCAGGAAAGACGGTGCATGCTGTACGTTGATTGTTTTGGTTTGAGGGTGTGACCTGGATGATGACAGTCTCTGGTGATGTGCTGTGCTCTTCTTTTTTTTTTTTTTTAGCGGTTTTGTGTAATCCACTAATTTAACTTATAACCAATTTTCAAGTGCATTTGTTTCTTGGTTTTCTGATTCGAATAAAAAAAAAAATCAAAACTCCCACCATTATAGCAGTGAAAGTTAAATTACTCTGTTTGTGGTTAAAATTACAAAATATTTGTACCGACAAAACAAACATATTCAATTGTATTTATAGGGCACTGATGCAGACGCGGTGTTGGTCCTTGAACATGCCAGCAGAGTGACGTCTCCTTCCGCTGCTCTGTGCAGACCGCTCACCGTCTGTCTTGGAGTGGGTCACGTGGTTTCCACCAAGTTTCCGTGTTTACAGAGCTCGGGCTGTTGTGGCTTGTCGGTATTGAGTTTCTGAAGAGGATGCTGTGCGGTCATGGCGTTTTTTCGGGCGCAGGAACGAACTAAAGAAAGGTTGGTGTTCTTTCACCTTCTGTTAGCGGGTGGTTATTTCCCTGCGTGGTTTTGTTGGGAGCTGAGCGGCAGCAGCGGGCTGTTTTTCCCGACTGTGGCCGCGTGTCATTGCTGCGTGAGGCAGGGCTGCTTAGCTAATGAGGCAGAGCTCCACTGTCAGCTGGGGGATGCGGTCTTATTATTGAAGTGGGCTCTGGTCTGCGGTGCAGACCGGTTACTTTTACCCAGAAGGTCCCGTGTCTAGAGGACAGTAAAACAAAATGACGCTTAAGTGAGAGTGTGGGGGATATAAAAGACTGTGACAGAGCTTTAAACTAAAGCAGCTGCTTTTTCCAGCAGCCCTCCAATTCTGAGCAGCCTAATGGAAGCGGCAGACCTTAGCACATGATCTATGCTTCAAACTGACCACCAGAGTGAGCTCTTAAAAGCTTTGCGTGGTCCCAGTCTAGAGCAGGGCATTGAATTTCCACAGTGCACTTTGATACACAGCATGCTGAGCAGGAAAAGGATGAGGTCACCTCTGAACAATACAGGATGAACAGTTTCTTCAGCGAGTGTGAAGAAGTGCTTTGTACGCACTGGTGACTCGACTCATTAGAGCCTGTCTGATACTGGAGTTTTGGACGTCAAGCTACCACAGGCCTCTGCTTCTAATGTGTTATGTTCGGTCAGGGAAATGAATACAAACAATTACATCAGTCAGGATCCAATTTCATCAAAATAAACTGGCTTTTGACAGTCTGGTTAACATAGAAAGCACTTTTCTGTACTTAACAAACGTCAGGTAGGATGTGGCAATTTAAATCATGTTCAGTGACACTAAGGAGACCGAAGTGTGCCAAGGAAATATCCCCCTAAACCAGGGGTGTCGGACTCCAGGGCCGGTGTCCTACAGGTTTTAGATCTCACCCTGGGTCAACACACCTGAATAAAATGATTAGCTAATTACCAGGCCTCTGGAGAACTTAGAGACATGTTGAGGAGGTCATTTAGCCATTTAAATCAGCTGTGTTGGATCAAGGACACATCTAAAACCTGCAGGACACTGGCCCTCGAGGCCTGGAGTTTGACATATGTGCCCTAAACCATTGCACCACCTGCAGCAGACTAAACTATTCATACAAGCAGACAAGCATTCATCCATTCATGGAGATTTTGCAGTAAATTGTAGCCTCACTTTCCTGTTCTTAGTTGACAGGAGTGGCACCCAGTGTGGTCTTCTGCTTCAAGGTGTGGCGTGCTGTGTGTTCAGAGATAATGCACACCTTGGTTGTAATGAGCAGTCATTTGCATTATTGTTGCCTTCACATCAGCTCAGAGCAGTCTGACCATTCTCCCCTGACCTCTGGCATCAACTAGGCATTATCAGCCAGAGAACTGCTGCTCACTGGATAGTTTGTCGCTTTCAGACCATTATCTGCAAACCCTGCAGATGTTTCTAGATTGGGGCAGATGCCAGGAGAGTAAATGAGGTCATTTGGCACCAACAATCATGCAGCGCTCAAAGTCGCTCTTTTTCTCCCGTTGCCATGCTCAGTTTGAACTTGAGCAGATAGACGTGACCATGTCCTCGTCCACCAAATTGCTGAAATGGGATTTGTTAATTAGACATTTGTGTTAACGAGCAGTAAACAGGTGTACCTAACAAAGTGGCCACTGAATTTAAGCAAATCACTTCCTTTTTTAGTGACACATCCTTCTGCCTAATCTGATAACTTTTACTTTCAACAAGCAGCAGTTCCACATAAAACCTTTCAATACCCTTTGTCGGGTTTGTTAAATACTTTTAAACATGTTAATGCAAATTGAGCAAAGGAAGTGCATGCCACGGTTTCTAAATCCACATTACTGCTCACAGTGGTTTAACGTATTGATTGTCAGTGCAGCAGAAATATTACACACTTAAGCTGCAACATTGCTCACAGCTGAATAATCAACTATGAGGCTCTCTCTCTTTTAGTGGTCACAATGCTAGCCTACAAAGTGACTTTATTTACATTTTCTTAGGTTATTTAATGTGTGTAATCCTGACAGAACACAACCATAAAGAAAGCTGTGCACATGATGCATCAGCACTGACCAGAATCTGCAGAAACTTGCTGATTCTAAGATTATAAATGTTTAAAAAGTGCACCAAAGAAAGTTTTCAGCAGGATGCATCATTGCTTGGAGTCACACTTATGTGTTAAAGAGACAAATTTTCCTCTTTATGTACATTAATAATGTGTTTTTACTGTTAACTTATTAATACAGTACTTTTTTTTAAAAAATTGGTGATTTGACCCTTGTGTTTGCACACAGTCTAACCCCACCATTGCTCTGATGTTTTCTCAAGCAGCTGTTTGCTCCTTTCCAGGTTTTCTCTCTTGCTGCTGGATTTGGAGGAATATTATTTTGAACAGCACACCGCGTACCATGTGACAAGCACTTTAAAAAAGCAGAGGTAAGTTGGATAATTAAAGGCAACGCTTCATCAGCATCTAACACCTTAAATCACTGCACCATAGAAGTACTTTATAAGCTTGAGCACAAACCGTGCCATCACTTTCCTCTAAAATTAGAAAAAGCAAAAGAAGTCTTACACTTTGAAATGCTTCTCTCTGTTTTTATTGGTGCTATCATGTACTCATGTTTGTTTAAAGCTTTTAGGGTTGATGGTAGTTGCTCTGCCTTCTGAGGAACAACTGTTCAAACACCATTTAGTTCTGTAATGAGGGCTTGTGTAAACTTTTTTTTTTTTGATCAAACATTGTGAACTTTTCAGTGATAATTATGTCCTGTTACCTACATACTGAAAAAGGAGTGAACAGTAAATACACAAAACACCACCTTTGCCTCATTTTGAAGATTTCTGTCCTTCAGGCCATTTGGACAACATTTGTGCCATGTAGCTGTTTTCATTTGATATATATAGATATAGATATAGATATATAGATATAGATATATATAGATATATATATATATATAGATATATATATATATAGATATATATAGATATAGATATATATATATATATATAGATATATATATATAGATATATATATATATATAGATATATATATATATATATATATATATATAGATATATATATAGATATATAGATATATATATAGATATATATATATATATATATATAGAGAGAGAAATTCTGTTGTTTAGGCTAAATGTTTATTGCCATGTGGGACGACTTTACACTGTAGCTCTGCTCTGTAACATTAGCCTTGAGACCCATCAATTCAAAGAAAAAGTAATCTGTTGTTTGAATTCATTTCCGGTTTTGATTTTCCCCGATTGAAACACAGCCGATTGGAAAATCGGGGAAGGAAAATTGATAGAGGTTGCTAGCCTGTAATTAGCATTTTATGCTAATTATTTTTATTTATTTTTAAATATATTAAATATTTATTTTATTTATTTTTTTGTGCAAAATATTTACTCTTGTTTGTTTTACTGGGTTTTTGTGTGTTTTGTTTGTTTGTTTTTTGGCGGGGTGGGGCTAGCTATTACTTAACAAGCTAACATCAGCTGTTTTCTTCCCAGAAAAATCAGAGGTTCATTCAAGATTTGTTCCAAATCGATCATATTTGATCCAGAGGAGCTTGCAGAACCAATTATAAAGGTTTGTTTTTATAACATTCTTTAAAAAAACAAAAATAAAACTACAACCAATAAACATTGTGGTAATGCTGCTAGCTAAATTTTAAATTGTGAATTTTAACATTAAAAAATATACATTGGTGTCACGAGGCCTGTCTTATCTTTGCTGGGAGATACAGTTACCATTATGTAGGCAGGCTGGATATAATGGAGACAGGCTTGTATTGTACATTGTTTGTGTTTTTTGAGTAAAAAATCTATGAATCATGGATTTTGTAGTAACGCCACCACGTCTTTAATCATAACTGCTCACTCTGCTTTCAGATTCCTCTGCGAGATTGCAAGAAGATTGAGTTTGTGGAGGAAGAGAAGAACTCTTTTAACAAGTGAGCACAGTAATATCTTAGGCGTTGCATGTGCACGTCACATGCTCATCTTTACTCAGTTTGACAAACCGGTTTGGTTACTTGGAGTGCAAATGTAGCCCAGCTGTACTTGAAAAGCAATTTTGTAAGTAGCATCTGCAAATGATTGGGCTTCATGTGATTTTGAAAAATAAAAACGTGTGCACTACTACTTTGGATGCGGCACATGCTAATGGTGATTATTCTGTTTTATTAATCTTGAAAGTGATTTTAGTTTTGATGTCATAATTCTTATTATTTACTATCCGATTTGTGCACATGCTCACAGACCCGGACCATCAGCCATATCTATTCTCTGCAAGCAGGTGAGTTATGGAGTTATTATAAACATGTTGTTCTTCAGAGAGCCACCAGCCCTCGCAGTTTTTTCTCTATAATATATGGTATTTGATTGTCCAGGTTGATCCTCTTTACTTTCATCGTGTCTTTTTTTTGTCTAAGTAAATCCACTCTTTCATTTTCAGGTGATATACATCAAAGAAAGCAACGTTATTGCGCCTTACAGAAATGAAAGGGTGGTGAGTCAGCTCGGCATGAGTGTCTTCTGTTGTGTATTCACAGAGACTTGTTTGTGCTTCAAATCTGGAATGTCACTGTCTCACAATAACTGCTGCTGACTATTTATTTTATTATGAAAGGGTGAAAACGGAAGGTAAAACTTTCTTACGATGAGTCAGAGCCCAATGATCACAGCCTCTGGACACATGTGCATTTGTTGGATCCATTTGAACACTATGCTATATAATGACCAGTGTAAAATTCTGGAATGATTGTCTAAAAACACTGAAGTACATTTTTAGGACAAGGTTATAAAACCAGTGTGTCATTTTATTCAAAAGAAACTCTCTTCTGTTTTTGAATAAACTTGTCTGATCACAGGAGGAAAAGACGCTGACCTTTCAGTTAGAGTTCTGCAGTAAAACAGAGGATGTTGTCCAGACGTTACTTCAGGTATGTCGCTGGTACAAAACAAAATACTGTGGGGGGGAGTTTTGTGTCACGTGTGCGGTGTGAGCTGCTTTCATTCCCTTTAAAATCTGTTAAATTTTGCAGCTCCACAGGGCCTCCTGTCTGGAAAAACTTGGAGACCAGACTGCAATGGTAAGTCGATCATTACTCTCAGTCCACAGTAAGCCTCGAAAGCAATGCTGCACTTCACACACTGACAAAAATCCACATCATAAAATCTAAATAAAGGTCCAATTTGCAGTGGCTTCATGCCACAACAGTGTGGTCCATCTCACATTTGTAGACCATTCCTCGAAACCCTGAAGATGAGGAAACGATGAAAAACAAATGCAATGAAACAGTGAAAGTCTGTTGCACTTCCTGTATTTGTCCCCTCTTACTCCTTCCTCTTTATGACCTTTAATTAGTTTAAAATTGTAAGTAACCATTACGTAACCAAAGACCAAACCCACGTTTTCCTTTATTTCTAGATTGCTGCCAATCTACAATCCCGAATGGCGAGGTCATCGTTTGACAAAAACTGGTATGTAGATGTCAATCAGATGAGTATTTATACGCTTTTCCCTAACTTTATTTTTAATCCTCATTGGATTTGTGTTATGCGTGACTTAAACTTAATATAGTGATTATTATATAAGGTTTAGATGTACTAGAGCGTGCAGCCAGACAGGACTGTGGTGTTAATGTGCTGTGAAGCTTTCAGAGTGTTGCTGAAAACCCTCACATGGAGTGTGCAGTGGAGATGGTCATGCCTCTGGTGTGCAATCCAGGCCATGTCTGCGTAACAGATAAAAACCTCTACTTCCAGCCTCTCAATGGATATCCGGTGAGATGACAAAGCAGGCAGTGGGAATGGTGTTGGTGTGGCTGTTTGTTCAGATGCTGAACACCAGTAATGTTTCACAAACAAATGAATTGTAATTGGTGTGCACGTCCTCTCCCTTCAGGAAAATGTGATTCAGATAAAGCTGCACAACGTCAGGAGAATCTACAAAAGACGGCTTGGTCTTAGACCCCTGGTGAGTCGCAAGTGCTACTAAAGGTAGCTTTAGTATCTTTCTTTACTGCAGTTTATTTGGGTGATCTCATGGGTTCATGTGTCCGGTCTCCCTGCTCAGGGTCTGGAGGTATTCTGTTCTGAGAATGACTTCTGTTCAGACATATACCTGAAGTTTTACAGCACGACCGACAGAGATGAAGTCTACTACTACATCGCAACGTTCCTGGGTGAGGCGATACAAGCCTATTAATAAATGTCTGATTTATTTTATCACTTCTTTAAAATATATTTTGCTCTAAAAGCCTGAATTTGTGGCTTCTGCTGGCTGCTGTTTTCACACATGTGCTATACTCCTGAGCGGTTTCTGTCAAGAATACACAACAAATTGCTTTAAAATCTCTTTAGGATCTTTTTCTTCTTTTGCTTTGTGTTGTTGGCTTTGTGTTCATACCTAAATCCTAAGAAAGATCGAACGTGTCCCCATTAGGATACGGATTTGTTGGTGTGTGGGACTCATACATGCACAAAAATTTGACCCAACAACATGCAATTAATATGCACAAATGTCTTTGATACGCTGCACTGAGATGGGGGTGACTCTCAAAGCAGAGCCAATGAGAATGGATAAGGAATCAGAATTGTTAAACTCGTATCAATTCTTGTCCCTGTTGTAAATCGAATAAATCTAAACCAAGTGGAGTTTCTCAGAAGTAACAACGTGTCTGTCTTGGACAATCTTCAATACAGCAATGTACCATGCTGCTTCCATTTGTGATACTTTGTTGATCATGCAGGAGTTCTGTCAGTAAATTATCAGAATCATGACTCACTTGTTTTGTTGAGATTTATTGAACAAATTGAATGAAAGTTAACCGACCAGCAGTAAAGATGCAGACGCGTACAGATAGCCCCAGTCTGTGCTGCGTGTTGAAAAGAGCATCTGCAGAAAATGTTTTCCTCAACATTGTGTGAAAATGATTAACAAGTGAATCCCTGTTTGCGTTTCACTGATCAATGATTACACATGAAGGTGTGCAGCAGTACACTCGCAGACATGGGTTTAAACCAGGGGTCCCCAATCCCAGTCCATGAGGGCCGGTGTCCCTGCAGGTTTTAGATCTCACCCTGGGTCATCACACCTGAATCACACGATTAGTTCATTACCAGGCCTCTGGAGAACTTCAAGGCATGTTGAGATGGTCATTTATCCATTTAAATCAGCTGTGATGGATCAAGGACACATCTAAAACCTGCAGGGACACCGGCCCTCGTGGACTGGGATTGGGGACCCCTGGTTTAAACAATACTGGATATAAGTGAGATCTAAATGTTCAAGGATTTAGGAGCAAACAGTGTGCCACTGTTAACCCTCAGCTACAGCCATCAAGTGATCACTAAATAGTCCAAAGCTGCAAGTAAACCTGGTTTCTGTGTGACGCAGAAGCAACTTATGTAAAACTGCTGTTGTCTTTATAAAGCAGTGCCGCTGATGCTTCATTCTCGGTGATTAACTGAACCACGTAACTGTGCTGTTTTCCTCTTTCTCGCTCAGAAAACCACACGATAGAGCACACAGCAGAGAGTTACATGTTGCAGTGGCAGCGTGGTCATCTCAGCAACTACCAGTATCTCCTCCACCTCAACAACCTGGCTGACCGCAGCTGCAACGACCTCTCGCAGTACCCAGTCTTCCCCTGGGTCATCGCTGACTACACCAACCCGCGGTTAGGTGGGTCCGCAGACCTTTGCTGCTTTCTCCTGTCAGAGTGATGGTGGCTGAGATTTTGGGTCTTGCATCTTTGTAAAGATGTCGGTACTTCGCTTTGTTTCTCAGATATGACAAATGCTGCCACATTCAGAGACTTGAGCAAACCTGTGGGAGCTCTGAACAAAGAGCGACTGGACAGGCTCCTGGTGAGACGACTGCCTGGTTGTACTGCGTTTGTTTTTGCTAACAAGTTCCTTATTAACCATAGAGCTCTCCTCTTGTCCACAGGCTCGATACAGAGGCATGCCCGAACCTAGCTTCATGTACGGCAGCCATTACTCATCTCCAGGCTATGTCCTTTTTTACCTGGTCAGAGTTGGTATGTCACACAGTTAACATTACTTATCGTCTACAAGACGTGTGGAACCAACAGATGTTATTTTTGTATGTTTTATAACTCTGAGGTTTAACCTGCTGGTCACCTAAGTGGCAGTCAAAATATAACACTACAGTTAAAAGCACAACATTTTCAGTCTTCATCTTGACAGTTTGTGATGATGCTTGTTCAAGTCAAGCAGAAGTTCAAAGATCAGTCAAATGCAAAATTGTCACAGTAACTGTGACTCACATTGTGACTCACGGTCACATTTTGGTGACACATAATTCTGTTCTCCTGATTACATTTGCTAACGCTTTTTGAAGTAACAGTAATGATATAATGATTTCTGATCTTTTAAATTAATTTGCTGTCCTCTAACTGCAGCTCCAGAGCACATGCTGTGTCTCCAGAATGGCCGCTATGACCACGCTGACCGAATGTTCAATAGGTAAATTATTTCCCCTGTTGTTTTAAACGTTATAATGGTAAAGTACAGAAATTTGCCCACTGGCTGATTTCTTTGTCATACTTGCATGTTTTAGATCAGGGTGTCAAACTCCAGGCCTCGAGGTGTCCTGCAGGTTTTAGATCTCACCCTGGGTCAACACACCTGAATCAAATGATTAGTTCATTACCAGGCCTCTGGAGAACATGTTGAGGAGGTCGTTTAGCCATTTAAATCAGCTGTGTTGGATCAAGGACACAGGTTTAGAGGGGTTTATTTTTGTTTCTTTGTTTGTTTGTTTTTTGAAAAATAACATTGTGATTATGTCCAAGACAAAAGCTTAACTTTTTTGAAAGGTTTGAGTCTCATTACATCTGATCTAAAACTAACACAGCATTTCATAAAGACAACACCGTGGCAACAGTCAGACACGGTGGTGGTACTTAAGCTCTCCACCAGAAACTGAAGGAGAATGTCTAGTCATCAGTTTGTGCTCTGAAGCTCAAGAGGACTTGGGCTATGATCTGAAATACACCAAGTCCCCCTCTGAATGGCTCACATTGATCGAGATGCTCAGCGTGACCTTCATGCTCAAAAACCCTCAAATGTGGCTGAATTAAAACAATTCTGCAAAGAAGAGCAAACCGAAGTTCCTCCACAGTGAAAGACTCGTTGCCAGTTGTCACAAAAGCTTGATTGTTGTTCTTGTTGCCAAACATGGTTACCAGTTATTAGATTTATGGGGCAATTACTTTTTCCTCATTAATAATTATTTATGCATTTCTAAGGGACGATGTACAAAACATTTATTTCATGTGAGAACAACACTGAGAATTACCAGCTGACATTGGCGCAGGTTTACCTACAAGCTACTTTCAACTAGCTTTACCCCAGGCAGGTAAAGCTCATCCTAACTCTGACTAAAATAGTGCTAATCAAAGAAGTTTGACACATAGATGTGCATTTATGTGTGCACACTGATCCAGTTTAATCTTGTGGGAGGAATGGATCCTGGATAGGTGTCCAGCCTATCACAGGGCAAACAGAGAGAAACAGTCATTCATGCTCACATTTACATGCACTGTTGTACAGGAACAGCATGCAAACACAGTTTGCAGTTTGTGAATACTGTGGAAACAAGTTTGAACACGTACAGTGTTTTCTGGTGAAGATGTGAATGTTGTATTTCACACTTTGAAGTTGTGTTTGGTGACGTGTTGTGGTTTGTTACAGCATAGGTGAGACGTGGAAAAACTGCTTGGAGGGAGCTACTGACTTCAAGGAGGTAAAGCTATTCGTCTATTATCTGGTGTTGATACTGTTTCTGTCGAGGAATGTCTTTCTTGACATGTTGCTTTTCCTCGTATGTTTGCAGTTGATCCCGGAGTTTTATGGGACAGACCCCAGCTTCCTGGAAAACAGACTGAGTCTGGATTTGGGCAGACGGCAGAATGGAAGTTTAGTTGGTGATGTCGTTCTTCCGCCATGGGCCACAGGTGAACTTCCTGTCGACCGGCTGTCTGTGTGTCTCTGTAATTTTAGGAGTCACGTGAGGAAGTAAGGTTTGCTGTTTCTTCCTCCAGATTCCAGTGATTTTCTTCAAAAGCACAAAGCCGCCCTGGAGAGTCAGTATGTGTCAGAACACCTTCATGAGTGGATTGACTTGGTGTTTGGCTTCAAGCAGAGGGGCAGTGAAGCTGTGGCGGCTCACAACGGTAACATAACCAACAGCTACTCTCAGTACAAGAGGCGCGAAAACATGCCAACGATTAATATTCATCTCATCGTTTTCCTTTCTAAGTGTTTCACCCACTGACCTATGAGGGCGGGATCGACTGTGACAGGTACAGAAAAGAAAATCCAACAAGAATATTTCCAAATGCTCATCAAGCCTCGTTGGCCTAACGTTTCCCCTCTGTCTGTTTGGCAAGCATTGAGGACACCGATCAGAGAATCGCCATGCTGACACAGATCCTGGAGTTTGGCCAGACGCCCAAACAGCTGTTCACCAGCCCTCACCCTCAGAGGATCACCCCGAGGTTTCAGAACATTACGCGAAGCTCGAGCATCAACTCACCCGACGCTGAACTATCTCCAGGTAACACCGCACAGCACGGGCAGTGTGTGAGAGCCCTGCAGCTGCAGAGCTTTCTCCTTCATTGTTCAGGCTTAAGTAGCTAAAAACACGATGCAACGGCAGCTGTGAGAGCTGAGCAGTGTTTCTAAAGCCCACACAGTTATGTGCTTCACTACTCCTCTCTGGGAGGATGGTGCATGTCTCAGTGAGCGAAGCCAATCAACACAAACACAAGATTAAAAAGAGTCACAAAAAGATGAATTATTAATTTAATTTTCTGGTTTTACTGAAGAAAATAAGAAAAAGAGTTTCATTTATGCACTTTCAGCTATATTAACAGCATTTTACTGTGTTTTGATATATAAAATGTTTTTCATAACCATAATAAGTTAACATGTAGGCCGGATCCCTGTGTTGTTTTGCAGCCTCTCAGGGCGAGGACTCGTCTTTCGAAGATCTCACCGAGGAGAGCAGGAAGTTGGCCTGGGCAAACATGGAAAGTCTGAAGCCCGTTTCCAGCCACAAGATCCATAAAGAGTGAGTCAGGAGCTGCTCGGTGGGCTGCAGTTACAGCAGAGTACAAATGTAACCACATACAGTAAAAGTGAAAGCCCTGCCTCAAAAAGGAGGAAGTGAATTCAAAGAAAGCAGGTAGCAGGCAGCTGCAGGAGCTCCACACCCCTTCAGAAACTTAATACTAGTTTCAGGACTACTTCCTTCAATAACAGACTGCTGTGTTGTTCTAAATAAATTCTTCATTTCATGCGTTTTTTTTTTTTTTTATATATATATATATACATGTATATTTATGTTTTTTAAGTAACTTTGTTTCTGCTGTATGTGCAGAGCTGTGACAGGCATTGCGGTGTCTCGAGGTGGATCTGCTGTTTTCTCCACATCCAAAGGTTTGGAAAATGTCTAGACTGAGAAGAAATGTAGACGACTCAGATCTACTTGGAAACTCATTTGTTTTCTCTTTAATTAAAAAGCCGTTGAACTAAAAGGATTAAGAGAATGATGAATTACGGTTTGCTCCGTTCTGTCAGTGCAGACGTGTTTCACGCTGACCCCTCTCGCTCTTTATTACAGACTCGACACTTAAAATGTTTTCCAAAGAGCTGAAAGAGTTCCAGAGAAGCATGTCGTTCTCTAACATGGTACGCTCGCCCGTTCAGCATCTCCTTCCTCAGATCTCTTCTCCGAATCTGTTCCATTTCTCTGTAAACCGTAAACCACTCGACTGTTTTTCAGGCCTTGTCATCGTGTTTGATACTGGCGGACAGTAAAACGGTGGTGTGCTCTTCATGGGACAACAATGTGTACGGACTGTTTATTCATTATATTTAACGTGGTGGAGTCTTGACGGCTTCTCGCTGACCTGCACGCTCCTCTCTCCCAGGTATTTCTACTCCGTCCCGTATGGCAGGCGGCAGGATACGCTGATGGGTCACGATGACGCTGTCAGTAAAATGTGCTGGTTTGAGGACAAACTCTACACAGCATCCTGGGATTCCACTGTTAAGGTAAAGTATTGTCTCCATAACCCTTTTCAGACATGGGACATGTTACAGCACTGGACTAATGAATTTACTGAAGGGAGAGAGCTATGCAGTATTTGTCATATGGACCAGATTGGACAGTACATCGCATGATATATAACACACGAGGTCCCTTTACTAATAAATAAGGAGGCAACATCGTAGACACATCAGACTCACACAAACGGTAAAATGATATCCTGAAAGCTTTCCCTGGACAGGAATGAGAACACTGTTATTGCATCGTAGCTCGCACTCGTGTTGTGATGACAGCTGAGAGTCCGGCCTGGTCAGGCTGCATGATGGCTTTTACGAAAAGGACTCCATGTCAGAGAGAGGATGAACCTTTAGCGTTGTTTTCTGTGTGACCTTCACAGGTGTGGGAATGCAACTCTGACAGCTTTTCCACTCACAAGAGATCCCAGTTTAATTTGCTGGGTGAGTTGGAACATGATGCTGGGGTGAGTGACAAAAGTGCAGCCACAGGTTTCATCAAGATCTTACAAACTTCATGTGGATTTAAATGTATCATAGTAACGCTGTGTGCATCTGTTATTGTTGGAAAAACTCTTAAAAATATGAACATTTTATTTTTAAAACACTGAGACATTTTAGCAGCGTTAAAACATGTTTAATAAAAACATGTTTAATAAAAACATGTTTGCTCTCTAACATTCAAATTCAGGTGAACACGGTCAGTCTGAACCCAGCTGGGACTTTGCTGGTGTCTGGATGTAAAGATGGGACCGTCACCATCTGGGACACCAGCAGCCAAAGGACTCTGCAGCAGATCCACTGCCACAGTGGGACCATCCACCACATGGCCTTCAGTCCTGGTTTGTGTGAACGTGGAACTTTGAATTTTATGTTTAACATTTTAGGTGATCAAATCTGCTTGTGGAAGCTTTGAGTAAATGATTCCCTTAAGCTTAATGTTTGTCTCAGTACAGTTAAAGTGCATGTGGAGAGCACTTCTTCAGCTTTCTTTGAAGCGGCTGTTGGCTGCTCGATTCTTCTGTGTGAATCAAACAACTCTTTACTGCTGAGCAGGAAGAATTTCTGTTGAGAAATTACAACTCCCAGACTCATATGTATTATCCAAAGACATGTAACTGTATATGTGTGTGATTATCCCAATTTTGCATTCTCAGATAGCCGACACGTTCTCAGTGTTGGAGCAGACTCCTGCATGAAGGTTATCGACGTCCAGACGGGAATGGTGATCTCCTCTGTGAAAGCTGAAGAGGAGCAGAGGTTTTCCTAGCAATCCAGAACTTTGTATTTCACTTGTTTCTTTGTGCTATGTTCAAAGCATTTAGCAGCACGTTTGTGTGTGCAGGTGTTTCTGCTGGGATGGAAACTGGGTGCTGTGTGGGGGCCAGTCTGGTGACCTCCTCCTGTGGGACCTTCTTACCAACACAGTTACCAAGAGGATCCCTGCACACTCAGGTAGAGCTCATCTTCAGTAATCATTGGGTGGAGTTTTTACCCCCGTTTTCAAACTTCTGCTGATGCTTTGTTTATTGGCTGTAAAACCAGCAACAAGAAGGAAAGAAAATCTGCTACATTTGTGATTTATTTACTGCCAGTTGAACGAATTGGCAGGAATGAATAGACAAATTTACCAGGAACTTCTGCTAATTCATTGTCCTGAATGACCTTGAATCATAACATAAAGTTGTTAGTAAATAACAGAAAATGGTGGGCCGGATTGGAGCCTTTGCTGGTTGATTCTGGGCCCCAGGCCTTATGTTTGACACCCCTGTCTCTAAAGTATTGGTCAGATTTCTGTGAAACTTGCAAAGAATAAAAAAACACAGTTCACTAATTTCCACTAAATAGGTAATATTTGATTCAGAAGATGTCACTGGATGCTAATTTGGCTAATATGTTTGTGCCGCTAATGTCGTAAAACCTTAAAATGCACATGCGTTATAATAAATGTATGTAATATAGGCTAAGGAATATTATACATAAATCCATGTACACACAGGTGCTGTCACAGCCATGTGGATGAGTGAGCTGTGCACCACAGTGATCACAGGTGGAGAGGACCGACAGATGATCTTCTGGAAGCTCCAGAGTTAAAGTTCCACCTCTGTTGGGGAGATAAAGACTCCCAGTGCAATATCCTGGACAACACAGGCCAAGTATCCTGCTGACTGCCTTTGAAAGAGACTCACAAAGGACTTGAGACATGCTGAAAACATACTCTAAATGTGCAGCATCTCAGAGGAGTTGGCTCTGAACTGTTTTTAATCCAAAACCAAGCAACAGGCCACACGCGGTCGTCTTAGTTTTCATTGATGTCTGCATCTTGGGAGAAAATGTCTACTTACAGTTTCGTGCATGAGAGACGGAAGCAGAAGTGTACGTGCCTGATTTTTCACTTCAGTTTTTAGCCTGTTATACATACATACATACATACATACATACATGTGGACTTTGCATAAATTTATTAACTGTTAAACATCACGTAGCTAATCTCTTCCTAACCTCCCTCCACTGCTCCGTAAAGGATAAAGCAGGTGTAGTTGGTGGATGGATTGTACCTTGTTTTTAAATAAGCAATCATGTTTCAGTAGCTTTATGTGAATTTTAATTTTGCAGTGGATTTACAGTGTCTGTCAGAGCTTTATGGTGCTCAGGTTTTATTAATAAATCATGGTTGCCTCTAAAATGTCTCCTTTCTTTTGGGTTTTTCTTTTTTTAGGGGTCTCTGAGGGTCTGATGAATGAGTTTGACTTATTCTGATTAAACAAACAGCACAGTGTACTTTTATTACACGGATCATCCTGCATTTTGCAATATTTCCACAACAAAAAAAAAAGAGTAAAAGTTAGTAAATGCTCATGCTTTTGGATTTTATGTCAAGAGGAAAGACGACTTTAATCAATATATCAGAGGTATTTTGGTTATTTACAGTGTCAGTGATGTTTGTGAACATCCAACAAACACTGGGGCTAAACCCAGACTACCCAGTAACAAACAGAACCATTCCTATATTGATATTTGATACTCTTGGTTACACCTCTTGGTCAAAATTCAAATAGACCAGCAGCTCAGTTTAAAGGTCACTCAGCCAGTAGGTGGCGCTCTTTGCACAGAGAGAATTCCAGTCAGGGATGGAAGAGCTTCGCATCACCCTGAACACCTAATAATGAAACTGAGGATAATTTTTGCCTTTTTCTTTTTTTAATATGAAAAGTCGATCATTTGCATGACACAAATTTCAAACAGTTGTCCTCTCCTGTTGTCACAGACGGTTCTGTGTATATTGAGTGTAGGGGAGATTATTATTGCTTTCTGATCATAGCACTTTGCTGCTTCCAGCAGACGTTTGAACTGAAGAGTATCAGGTCACATAAACCTCTGATTCACAACAGCTCTTCTGGTCGCTGTAGACTGGTTCCATTATGGGTCTTTTGGTAGCAATGGAAAAGTAGAAGATACCAACTTTAAAATTGTGACTCTCAATAACACTCCACATCCACTTCCTATTTCGTCTCTTCCATTTTCTGTGGACAAGAAGACAAAGTGAAGACAGGACCCAACCTCACAAATACTTTAGCCATCAGTGCTTTTAAACGGCCTACAGCAGAACACACTTCCCCACATCACGTTTACCTTGAGTTTTCTTATATTTGCAAAGGCTCTGAGTAGCTTGGGCGTTGGTGGCTTTGGTCCAAACAGAGCCAGTCCTTTCTGCTTCTCCTCATTGCCTTTAGCAGGTACAGCTCCTTTGGCTTTGACTAGTTTCCTTCACAGTGACAAAAAAACCCACACATTTTTTTAAAAGGATGCATATTTAAATTTAATTTAACGTAATGATTTGGATGGAGGTTTGGAGGGTATATGATACTTTTAAATTTGAATGAAAATGCAGTTCCTGCAGCACTAATAAGCGTCTCACCTGCCCTTCCTGGCCAGCACCTTCTGAGACTCCGGGTAGTGGACGAGGATATCAAACAGGTCTTTCTTCTCCAGCACAAAAAGGTTAGCGAAGCCGTGAGCTTTTACATTGGCTGTGCGCCTGTTTCCTCCATCTTTAGCAGACTGCAGTAAACTGTGGTTGGATAAGCAGACAAAAAACAATATGGCCTACTACTATGGCCAAAACAAAGCAACACAACCACTGCGCAATGTACACAACTTCACAAAAGCAGCATTAAAGACGTGATAAAAACTGCTGGATTTTTTTTCCTTCTTAGATTATCTCCACCCAAAGTTAACGTGACATCATCGTAACAAAGGTTTCACAGCATCAGCTGTCCTTCCTGATGCTCCACTCTTACCTGATTTCCCCAAACACGGAGCCGGCCTTCAGCGTCACAAACACAATGCTGTTGTCGGGTCCTCCCACCACCTGCACCGCTCCACTTTTGATGATGTACATCTCTTTACCGATGTCACCCTGCAGAGGATAGATCAGCGCAGTGACACTCAGCTCAGGTCACCTTGTTGCTTCATGATGATCAGCACAGTTCAGAAATATGTTGCTTGCTACTTTGTAGCCATGTCGTTACCTACAGACATGTATACACATATGTATGCACCAACCTTCTTCACAACAAAGTCTCCGGGTAGATAAATGATTGACTTGAGCCTCAGTAACATGTCCACTAACATCTGCTGGTCACAGCCCTGAAGGACAGAGTGTAGTGAGTACTGACTTTCACTGAATCACAGAAGCTCTGCTTTGCTTTACTCATCTCTGAAAGCAGCCAGCATAACTTCATTACACTTCACTACAGTTCATTATCCGTCCACTCACACGCCCTTTCTCTAATACACTTTCTATGGCACTAGAGCGCTGAAGCTTAAGCAGCCTCACCTGGAACAATGCAATCTTCTGGAATGTGGCAAGGTTGATGTCCACAGCAATGGCAATTCTCATCACCAGAGGCATCTTGTCCAGCAGCTCGGACTCATCTGAGAAGGACAGACAGTGTGATTCCATGTGAGCACATTCCAGATTTTTAGTCTGTGCATTTTTGCGGCTCATTATTAGTCATGCTTGAATCCTTAAGGAATGGCTGAGTCTTTTTCATTACCTCAGCTGTAACGTCAATTCGTTTCAGCTGTATTTTGTTATATAGCACCAAATCACAACAGCTGTTGTCTCAAGATGCTTTATATTGTAAGGTAAAAACCTCACAATACAGAGAAAATTCTTAACAATCAAACAACGCCCCGTGAGCAAGCCCTTGGTGACAGTGAAGTAAAAGCTTCCTTTTAACAGGAAGAAATCTCCAGCAGAACCAGGATCAGTGGCCACGACTTGTTTTCTTTTGTTTGTTTGTAGAAATGTATTTGCGTGGATGAATATTCCCTGTTCCCCATTTAAACTCATCAGCTTCTTCCGGCGAGGACACAACTGAGAGGTATAGATTTCTCACCCAGCATTCCCTGAGCTGCCCAGGTGTAGTTGTACCAGGTGCGGACTCTGTTCTGGACTAGCTTGGGGATCGTATAGGTGTTCATGTAGGCAACACATCCGTCCATTGACGCCCGGAAGTATGTCTGAGCTGCTGTAGCTGCTCCTATGACATCTCTCATCTGAAAGAAAGAAAGACAGAAATGTAAAGTGTCACAGAGAAGTCACAGATATTAACAGGTGGAATATTAACATTGAAGAATGTCCTCCTACCTGTCCGATCAAACTCGAGAACACAAAGACACCGATAAAGAAGTTAGCCATCTGAAAGGAAATCTCAAAGGTGGTTACAGGTTCCGGTAAACCCCCGATGTTGATCAGACTGCGAACTGCAAAGTAGTAGCAACGCAGGTACCTGCGCAGGGACAGGAGTGAGAAGACAGGAGTTATCCACAGCTACAGACGGCATGTCGTAAATCTTTTAGTTTACTGGGATCAACAGGAGCATGGTACGCCTTTATGCTGTGTAAAGCTCTAACATGGTCCTAAGAGACAGTCCAAGAACTTTAACCCTTTCATGCATTAATTATAACAACTTCAATCAGGATTTTTTTCACAAGTATTTTTATTCATCTTTAGGTATGAAAAAAAGATTTTTGAACTTCATTTTTTTAAACATGTCGTTTTTTACATACTTACTTCCTGGCTGACCAGTGGGTGGCAGAGTATATAGTGACACATCAGTGTCCAATGTTTATGTGCAAGTATACCATCAACACTGACACAAATACAAGAAAACAGCCTTTGAATAGCTGTCCACTGTAGTGACCACTATGCATGAAAGGGTTAAAGAACGGCGTTACCACAGATGAAGATAAAATATAAACATTTTTAAATACAGGAGTATTAAAACAGAACAATACGAGTTCTTTAAACTGAATTCAAAAGTGAGCAATGTCAGTCAGGACTTCTCTGTGCAAGTCAGCCGACGTCACTCAGTGAACAAAAGTTATCAAGAGCGAGTCACTCTGTCAGCATCAGTATGGTTAAACTTCCTCAGGAGCGCCGCATTTGATTTGCATAACGCTGAAAATAATTATTAATATCAGAGAGTTTAATCAATCTGCAGTTAATTAATGGACATTATTTAGATTTGCAGCTCCCAGCTAAGATGAATGCCAAAACACAATTCTCAATTAATATTTTAAAAAAGGATAAAGCAGAGCTGGTCTTTGTTCAGGAGGCACTCTTAGGATACAACAGAGGGCGCTGCTGATTTCCCCAAGCACACGCAGCACGGTAAATAATCATCTTCATCTGCATACTGCATACCAGCAAGCAAAAAACATGTGCATATGTGTCATTAAATAATGAAATAGATTTGGTTTTGGAAACACAAAGTCATAATATTCTTGGTAACTGATAAAACTTTTGTTTCACCGTGTCACAACATCGCTACATAGACACAGCTTGATTTGGCCTTGTTAAGCTTGCCTTTAAATAGAGAACCCCTGCTTTTTGTTGTTTTAGATTCTTTATACACATCTCTCTCTGAGATTTAAATTGTTTCATTAAAAGGAAAAATGAAATATTTTCTCATGAAATGACATGTTTCAGTGAACTCCAGAGTACAGTGCAGAACTTTAGGTCCCAAACTGGTGTACATACGCTGTGCCATTCCCGTCATACACCCATGTAGTTGTTGCAAGACCCTGGTGCACTGAGGCAACGTAGTAAGCACAGGCGTTGAGGTGGAGCATGAAGAGCAGGTAGCCTGTGGTGCGGGCAACTCTGTGTCAGAAAGACAGAAATGGTGACGCTAAAGCTACAAAACAGTGACACCATGCGATTCATGAGCAGTCACCTCCAGATGTAAGCTTTGGCCATGACACTCTCAAGTCGATCACTGAACTCAAAGAAGGAACCAATCTAAAACACACAGGGGGGAAAGTAAAGGAACTTATCAGAAAATGTAATGGGAAAAAAAGTACAATAAAAAGAAGTTAGCATCCTCCTGCCTACCCTGATGAAGCGGTTCAGTCGGTAAAACGAGGAGAATTCAAAGTACAGGCAGAGCAGGTCGAAGGGGAGGATGCTGATTATATCAGTCTACACGGAACAGAATACAAACATTTGTTAAACTTTGGATTTTGCTGCAAAGCTCACAGATATGAAAAAAGAATAAAAACCAAACTGGTTCAGTAAAAATATAAATATAACAATGTAAACTTCTAACTGCAAAAATGTGGATAAAAAACAAATGTATTGTCACCATCTATGCATCTATCCAAATCTATATATTTAATGTTGTACCACTTTATAATATGGTCTGCAAAAAAGGGGGAAATTCCCCAGTAATTACAAGGAATTTCAGTCTTTTATTTGAAATTGCAATATAATTTTATTTACCTACAAATACTGAGAATAAAGTGGTAACAAGTCAGGTTTGTAGAGAAAACAATGAAATAACTAGATTGTAAGTAAGTGTAAGTACTGTGTGAGTCATTTTAAGAAAGTTTTGCATGACTTCAGGTATTTTACTGGAAAGGAGACATAAAATATTCTGTAAGTTATTTTTATGTATTATGTAATTTCTTAGTAATATTGCAGAAAAACAAACAATATTTCCCATTCTTACATTGTAAGTGCGCTTTACAGTCTTTATCACACATATATTAGTAAGATAAAAGGACACTTGAAAAACAGAACATCGATCGTGCACAGCAACATAATGAATATTAAATAAAGATGTAAAAAGGTAAGATTAATCCACTCTATAATACGACCCACGCCCCAAAAACTACAGCGTTTGTATGATGTAGAAAAAGCGTTTTTCTGCAAACTTACCATGACATTGGACACAACTTAAAACTGCTTATGCAGTACTTAAATTTACTTAAACTATAATCATTTCTTTAGTCTTTTACACTTTAGTTTTAACTTTCTTGTTCTAGTGTGCAAGAAAGTGCACACTAGTGTGCCTACCTGTCAATATTTGTAGGTACATTTAATTACAACGTAATACCAAATAAAATACATTAAAATTCCATTTAATTGCAGGGGGATTACATCTTTAGTCGCCTTTAGTGTTTCATTTAATTCAAACCATTTAATAAATAGGATTTTATTTATTTATTTATAATATATGCTAATTTCATGCCAGTGCTAGTGCTTGTTGTTTTGGACATTAAGGCAAGCAGCGCCTCCACTCATTTATGGAGTCTTGGATTTGTGCAGTTTGGCTTTATCTTGCTGAAATAAGAAATAAGTACCACAATTCCTGAAATTATGTTAATCGTGTTATTTTTCAGCTGTTGAACAAAACTGTACTTAACTGGAGTACTTAAGTAAATGTATTTAGTTACTTTACACCACTGGACACGTGTTCTCACCTTAAATTGCTGTGATTTTCGATAATGTAGCTTAGTCAAAGCTCTGTCTTTCTGCAAGCAACAGAGGTGCGAAAGTCAATTAGACTATTAAAATGTTATCAGGTACATGTGATTGAGTGGTTTGTGACTTACAATGATGTCTCCAGCTTTGACAAACTGAAGGCGAGGCTGCCAAACAACGATGTCTATTATATTTACAATGTCGCTAAGAATGTCGAGGAATATCCAGTAGCGGTTGACAGTTTCACTGTGGTAAGGGAAAGCCAGCCTGGCGGAGCAAAACCAGACGTTGTAATTGTACGCCAATGCCACGAAGCTCAACCAGGAAATGTACCGACGATCTGGAAAGAGAATGACAGAAATGTCTGTCAAGTATTTAAAGGTAAATACAAGAAATTCATTGAGCTTAGCTGTGATGCCTACCTGTGAAAGGATCAATGGTGGTCCCCAAGATGACATCCATTTTTTCCTCCACTGGATGGAAGAGGACGTCAAAGCAGGAGCAGCTGATTTCTGGGAGGATCCTTTCTTTCTTCTTGGCCTCCTCTGCCAGTCTCTCCTCCTCGGCTTTCTTCTCGGCCTCCAACCTTTTCTCCTCATCTTTTTTCTTCTTCTCTTCTGCCTTTTTGGCCGCTTCCTCCGCCTTCTTCTTATCCGCTTCTTCCTTGGCTATGCGCTCTTCTTCCTTCAGTCGGATGTAGTCATCCTTTCTCAGAATAGGTGCTAAAAGGCAAAAAAAGAAGCATACGATGACTTAAGACATTAGTTTGCATGTTGTTGTTTTTCTCTCTAAGCATGCTGGCTTGTTTTTGACCACACTTACTGACAGGTGGTGTGACTTCTGGAGATGTGGCGTAAGGGTCTATGGCCTTCTCTTTGAGTATCTCTGTGCGTTCTTTTAACTTCTTGGCTAAAAATCGGATGGTGTCGTCTGTGTAGCGGGAGTAGACAACAGGTGGAGGAGGCGCTTCTTCACTAAAAACAGATAAATTAGAATAAAACACTCAACTCATAGCTTTAGGAAGACACTGAGAGAGACGACAGCAATGCTGCTTTTCCACTTGTTAAATAGGCATTTGTTACATTTCCATGCCATTAATATATTTCCTCAACATTCCCTTAAATTTCTATTGAAGCAACTCCAGCTTGCATGAGAACACAGTCAGATCAATCTCAGTCACAAATACCACTATAAGCTCCTAATCTTCTTTCCTGCTTTTAGGTGTCACATGCTGCAAGTCACAGTGTTATCACATCTTGAAAAGTAAGTGTTGAAGGTCTCCAGAGACCTCTCTCATTGGGGAGGGGAGGGGGGGGGACTCTGTGGAGTCATCAGTCCTTACTGTTAGATACCTGTTAGATATACCTGTAACTATTCCTGTCCTCAAGCGGCTCAGAGTTCATAAAAACAGCAGAGCTAAAGGAGAGCCAAGTTATTCTTAGTACAGTTAATGTGTCCTGGTGCAGTGCCCGTACAGGGAGAGTGTAAACTGGGTTGTTCTATAGATGCCCCTGAAATCCCTCACATGTAGGCAGCTGGTTGCTGTGAATACTAACAGACACGCACATGATGTTAGAGGGTGTTTGGAGAATGAAACCAGCTTTAAAACACTCAGGATGTGTTTGATTTACTTTCATCTGTAATTCAGGGGGTTTAACAAAAGTATTACACTGACTGTTTAGGAGTTACAGCAAATTTTTTATATAGTCCCCCATTTTCAGATGCTTAGAAGTAATCACTTAACCATAATTTTAAAATAGTTTTGTTTCTAAGACTAAATAATTTAAAGCCAGTGACTGGTCTTGGATGTCGTCAAATACCTTGTTTTCGCCCTTGAGTTGCTTTTATGGCAGCTGTTGCTTGTTTGTGTCTCTCTCTGTATTCAGGTTTGTATTTAAGAACTGAAAAGCATGCTTGGGTTGAGATCAGAAAACTCACTTGGGAGTTGAAGAATTGCTCATTTCTTTACCTTGAGAAGCTCTTGGGTGTCTTTTGCAGTGTGCTGTGGGTCATTATCCATTTGTGCAGAGAGTATAGCTCTGAACACGTCATCCTGCTACTTCTATCAGCAGCACATCGCAAATAAACATTAGCAGCCCAGTTCCACTGGTAGCCGTATACGAGTTGCTTGTTTCTTTCTCCATACTTTTCACTTCCTATCATTCTGGTTTATTTCAGGTTTTATCTGCCCATTTTTATCAGAACTGTGCAGATTCTTTTCAGATGTTTTCTGGCAAAGTCTACTATAACCTTTTTGTCCTTGTGTGTAACCAGTTGTTGCCCCTTTTTTGTAAAGCCTCTGTATTTATATTCATGAAGCTATTGACAGTGATACTCCCACCTCCTCTCGAGTGTTCCTGACTTTGATAGAAACTTTCACCAGCCCAACTTTCATAACCATCGAAACAATTCTGTGATCCACTTCAGTAGACTTCTCTAGTAGTCTTTGATGCTGCTGGCTGGCTGGTGCATACCTGATTGCTAAAAATGAACCAGATTGTTGAGCTGACTGCTCCAGAGTTTTTTGTATTTCTATCTCCGACCTCTTTATTTTGGTTTTTTGGCGTAATGCCACCTTCACTCATATCAACATCTCTCTAGACTTTGAGAGTTGAGAGTCCCAGTGAACAGCTACCAAATACAAGCTCAACACTTAATTAATTAACTCCAGATATTTGATCTGCTCAATTTGTCATGAAATAATGGAGCTGAGCTCATCTGGCCATGAAACTGCTTGCCAGTCAATTACATTTGTGATTCTAATGATGGAGGGTCATGTATAAAAATGGCTGTAATTACAAAACTAATAACGTAATAATTGTTAATGCCCTTAAATAAGCCGAAAAAGGAGTACAAGCCCGATGAATTCTTACCCTTCAATGTCCTCTGGATTGGCAGGAGCAGCAGTGGGAACAGGAGCAGCAGGTGCCTGTGCAGGAGCTGGAGCTGGAGGAAAAATATAACATCATTCTTTAGCTTTTCATTTTTATGACTGTTACAGAGCCCCCACTGAAAACCTTCAGATTCTATTCTGTAGAAAGATATTTAAAAAACAATTCAAGTGCAAAGTTTAACAACCAGAGCAGCACCACGCACCGCATGCTTATTTGACATTTAGCCCTCTATTCTTACACATCCCGAGGGATGCTGTTCGTATTTTAAACCACTGGTACACGAGGAAAAGATCACCACAGCATGAAGGAAGGCTGTTTCTTATTGCTTACTTTAGTACAGGAGTGGGAACCTAAACCTTCCCAAGACAGTGCTCACTGTTTGTGATACAGGATCAGCCAGATGACACCAATCCCTTTGTCTGTGATTCACAGAGAAACAGGGAGCAGATGGACAGTCTAACAATCCACTAAAAGACCCTTTTAAAGACCCTTTTTTAATCTACAGCAAGGTCAGAGAGTGTGTAACAGAGCGAAACAACACCTCTCACATCTGTGGACGATGGTACATACTACCAAAAAACATTACCTTCAAACCACTTGACCATCACCCTGATAACAATGTAACTGAATGTGGAACTCAGCTCAGATAAACAAGCATCTCACCTGTTTTTGGCTCTTCTTCTTTCTTCTCCTCCTTTTTCTTTTCCTCCTCTTTCTTTTCTTCTTCTTTCTTTTCTTCTTCTTTCTTTTCCTCCTCTTTCTTTTCTTCTTCTTTCTTTTCTTCTTCTTTCTTTTCCTCCTCTTTCGTGGGCTGATCTTCTTTTTCTTTCTTTTCTGGTGGCTTTTCTTGCTGTAAATTAAAAACATAGGCAGAGGGAAGAGAACAAATAGCAGTGATTAGCCTGCCAGTATAGTAACAACCTGTGCAGCACCAGCCTATGTTTTGAAGAACCAGTGACAGCTCCTGTCCATATTAGTGTCAAGCTGCCTCAGAGGCTTTCACCTCCTGTTGTGTATTTTAATACAACTCAGTCTGACAAGCTTGGAGAAGCCAATGAACCTGATTAATGTTTAATTTGAATGGAGTGTCCACTGGATGAACGCAGTGTTTGTCAAATTAAAATAAAGGGAGATTTAAGCTCTTACCGTAGCCGGTGGAGCCGGAGCAGTAGGCGGAGCGGCAGCAGCCTGGGCAGGACGAGGCTCAGGAGCCCCGATCAGCTTCTTTAACCTGCTGAACATGGCCAGACAGAAAAGAGTCTGACTTTTCCACTGCTTCTTCTGCAAACTTTTTTTTTTAGATGTTAGGTCTTTGAAAGAGTACCTGAACTGCTTGTTGTGGAGTCTTTACCTCAAACCTGAACAGCAGACTGAAGCAAATAAAATTCTAGGAATCAGTAAGTCCCTCTAGGCACTCCCCTTTCTCCAGGAGCCAACAGCAGCTCAACAAGCTGAGCCGACAATCACTGCCAGCAGAAATAATGGTTCTCCTGGAGTTGTGAGCACAGCCCAGAAAAAAGACTTTTACCAAAAAGCACCAGTGCTATTTTTTTAATATGTTAGCGAATTTATATAAAAACCTATACCTGATCAACGTAAGCTGGAGGAGAGGGCAGGTAAAAAGAGTATAATCAGTATCTGAATATCCTGTATCATGGGATAACATTAAAGTCACTGCAGTAACCTTCTGTGCTACGATGAAAGTAGCTGGTGTAATGCTTGGTTTATTTTAGTCTGTGGAGCTCACAAAAACAGAGGCAGCTGAGTTAATCGGCCCCTGTACTGTCACTGTCTGGCAGGTGAGGATTAGCCTGGATCTGAACTCCTGCTCTCACAAACACAAGGCTAACAGAGAAATACACTGAATGCAGTTCAAACATATTTATTTATTAAAACTCAGTCAAATAATATAAACTGTCAACATTATTGTCACCATGCTTCTTACTGACTGATAATCTCAGGCAGGTTTCCACGTCTACAGTGGGAAAAACAAACAATTATACTGTATAAAAACCATATGAACGAAGTACATACATAGCAGTGTCCACTAGGGGCAGTAGTTGAGGTACACACCCAGAGCAGTAAAACTATCATCTGAAATGTGCTTTCAACAGAAATGAGTTCATTTCCATGAGAGACACATTTTCTTCACTCCAAAAAAGGAGTTATTAAAAAAAACAAAAACTTTCCATGCTCCTTATTAGTTGGTACTGGTAGTCTGGGGAAACAATAAAAGGAGACAAACACAAACTGAGAATCAGCACAATGACTTTCATGTAATAATCACTTGCGGTGCATTTATTAGGACAGAACGGTGTAGTTACCTTCACTTTGTTGATAAACTTTTTGTTAATGGTCCCGCCGAAAGCACGCAGCAGTTTGGGTGTGGGAGGTTTGGGTCCGAACAGCGCCAGTCCTTTTTTCTTCTCTTCTTCAACTTTAGCTGTTGCTGGACCTTTGGCCTTGATTAGTTTCCTACAGAGGTACAGAGGTTTGTTTACTACAGCAGCATCTATTATTATCATGTGGAAACTTCATATCTCAGGGATTACATGTGTACTTATGTAATCCCTAACAGGAAGGGGAAGCTCACTGTTCAAAGGTATCCCAGCCTGATGAACATCACCAACAGCCCTTTTTCTGACGTCCACATAACACTTTTCTTTTCGCTTTGTTTGTGATCATGTGTTGTGTCTTTAAAACAACACAAACATGTGCTGTTTTAAAGATCAGGCCTTGAAAATAAAAATAGGTCCACCCACTAACACAGTGGTTCCCAAACTTTTTTTGCTGGGCCCCCCTTGTTTTACAAGAAAAATGTTTGCGCCCCCCCCCCTCGCGCGCGCACGCACGAACACATCCTCCAACCACACACGCCCATATTTTGCTCCATTGCGGTTTATTTCACACCTCAAACATTTAGTAAACAATTAAGCAAATACAAGTAATCTGCAATAAATTACAGGTAGTAAGAAAATAAACTACTAAGTCTTTTACGCTACGTCCACACCTACACGGGTATTTTTGAAAACTCAGCTGTTTCGTCCACACGTAAACGGCGTTTCGAATCACCGAGAACAGAGATTTTTTAAAACTCCTTTTTTGCGTTTACGTGTGGACGAGGAATACAGAGTTCGTCACGCAATGTCAAAGGTATGTGCCTTTTTTCACCTCACGCTGTGTGCACGTTATTGTTTACATGAGATGAATTGCAGAATGGCAGACAGAGACGAAATACTGTTAATCTGACTATCTACAGGTTTTACACGCTTACATATACACGCAGTTACTGTCCCTCCATTTAGAAAGGCAGAGGCGTCATGGTGTAATTATTTTACATGTAGTTGTTTTTTTTTTTCCTGTGTAATAATATTCAACATTGCTATCAATACATTTTTAAATTGTGGCAGGATGAGCCTGATGTTATTTGTATCCCACTGTAACTTTACTGTATAAAGAGCAAACATCTCCAAAATGTCAGGAGTAGTTAGTCATTACAACAAGTGTTTATGAACTACAAATCAAGAATGTGGGATACTGTTTGTCCATGATTTAAACAGCCCAGCGCTGCTCCTAACGAAGGGAAAACCAATCCTGCAGGGAGACCTACCTCGGCACTTGTGCAGGTGAAACCAAAGGGAAGATATGCTTCACCATAGAATGAAGTTGGTTTGGAAACACATTCAGCTATGCTTCATCTCCTGCTTTGCGTTCGTGTGGGCGCCCGTGCTAGCAGTGTCCAAGCGTTGGGTTTTTTTTTTTTTTCCCTTTTCATGCCGCGCCCCCCCCTGCAATGGCTCTGCGCCCCCCCTAGGGGGCGGGCCCCACACTTTGGGAACGTCTGCACTAACATGTGATTGTTTTCCTTGTGTGTAAAACTACCTGACTGGAATTTTATCTTAAAAATTGCTGCCATTTATACATGTTCACATACCCCCCCCTCACAGATAGTGTATCATTGGTTTCCAGTAAATAAACCACCAAGTACAGAATTTTAAGTTATTTTGTGAAATCAGCAGCAAATATTGAGTCAAATCCTTTGACTCACTTGCCCTTTCTGGCCAACACTTTCTGCGACTCCGGGTAATGAACCAGAATATCAAACAGGTCTTTCTTCTCCAGGACAAAGAGGTTGGCGAAGCCGTATGCTTTGACATTAGCTGTGCGCCTGTTCCCTCCATCTTTGGAGGACTGCAAGAGACTAAGAAACAGAAAGAGAAAACTTCAGTAATCAGTAAGTTCACTGATTGTGATTAATTGCCTCTGATGTTGATTAATTATCAGTATATATTTGTGCGCGTGTATCTGAACTCACCTGATTTCCCCAAAAACACAACCAGCTTTTAGTGTCACAAACACAATGCTGTTGTCGGGTCCTCCCACCACCTGCACCGCTCCACCTTTGATGATGTACATCTCTTTACCGATGTCACCCTACAAATAATTTACACAAATAAATTACTGAAGGGATGTTTTATGTGTATGTGCTTATAAAGGGCATTTTAGCTTTAAAAGAAGCCTGTGGTGGCCTTTTATATACACAGAACTTCTGAGATTAAAGTCATAAATTCAGACCTACAAGAACTCGGACATTCTTTGATATTAAAGTTGTAAATTTTGGAGGAAAAAAAGTATTAACCTAGTAAAAAAAATCACTGTCATGGGCTGTTTCCTTTGATCCAGCATTTTGAGTTTCATTCCTTTTTGTATTATGATGTTCTTGTTTGTGCAGTTTAGGCTTCAGCCAGTTCTGCTGATATTGAGCTCTGTTTCCCTATCTGGTCGTTAAGTGATGACGTGACGAATCCTACTTCCGGGCCTAAAGTAGTCTGCGTTTAATATGGCTTTTGTGTTGTTAACATGTTTTGTATTTTCTTCTATTTAATCTCAAAAAGCTCCTAAAACAGTCAGTGATCACTGTTGACCTCCCTCGGCTTTTATTACCGCTAATCATTTATTTAAGCTCAGTTTTTAAAACCTTAGGATGTAACTACAGCCCAGCCCATGCAGCAGTATATGAATGACTAACCTCGTATTGTGGATGGATTATCTCAGTTGTTCTCCTGGCTGAAGTTTGGTCCTTTTACAGCATCCTGCCATGCGATTACATTTGTTCCTGACCACCGAGAACACTCAGCTTTTCATATTATGCTAACATAGCTGTGTCGCTAGCGGTCACGTAGCACATCATTATATACCAGCTAGCCAAACTTCAGTAACCCTACAAACGTCACTGCTGTTTAGTTTTCTGTCTTCATTTATGTTGGAAGTGATAGCAGAGCTGTACGTTTTAATTTGTTTCCAAAACTCTGCAGTCAGGACATGCTATATTGTATTTAGATAGAAGCTAGCGAGCTAACTTCCTGCTAACTTCTAACTCCGTTAAATGTCATAAATTCCGTTTTCATGGATGCCTGGATGTTAAACTCAATTGTTACACCTGGTAGAGCAGAACGCTGATCATTTTATTAAACATGAAAGACTTTAGACAGTTTTTCAACTCTCAGTAATGCCATAGTGATCGTTTGATATATGGACCTGCAGCGGAGTTTAGGCCCAGACACGGCTAGTGACGTCAGACTTAACAACCGGATTTAGCTCTCGTCTGTCTGGGTTCCTCCCATGTCTGTGTCTTTCCACTATGTTGGTCAGTGGGCGTCAAGTCTGTGTTTAAGTCTCCCTCGCCCACCGCGTGTTTCAGAGATATCTTTGTCTCCCGTTGTCTCCCCTGTTTATCATGTGTAATCTCCTTGTCCATTTAGGTTCCCCTTGTGTCCTCTGTGTCTCTCCCTCTGTGTTTGTGTTTATGTGCATGCGTTCCTTTTCCATTCCCTTGTTCCCCCTTCTTGTGCTCTTTCCATGTCTCCTCTGTCTGCCATGTTTATCCATGTTCCCTCGCCTGCTTCTTAACTGTCACCATGTCAAGTCCGTGTGTCTTAGTCTGCGTGCTTCCTGTTTTATTTTGACGGTGTCATGTTCCATGTGTTTAGTTTTGCTTCCCCTGTGGCATCATGTTCATTTGTATCAGCTGTTTCCCCGTGTGTTTCCACTTCCCCAGATCACCTCCTGTCTATATATAGTCTGTGAGTTTTCGTTAAGTCTTTGTCAGGTCGTCTGTTGAGTTGCCTCCTTGTTTCCAGGTTTTTCCATGTTCAAGGTTTTGATCTTTGTCTCTTTTTTTTTTAGCATGTAGTTTCTCCCAGTTAGTTCTAGTTAGTTTTGCCTTAGTGTTCATCTGCCTTTTTTTGGTACCTTTACCCAGCCACAAATAAACCGCTCGCCCTTTGTTAAATTATAATTTTGCTCCAACGGTCTGCATTTGGGTCATCCTACTGTCACCACACGGTCTGCCAGCGCAGACCCTGACAATGACCTATTTTATAAGATTATAAAGTAATTTTTCCAAATTTAAAAGTAAAATATGCAACGCTGTCTGAGGTTTTATCATAATTATGAATTTTAGAGAAACAAAGCTTGGATATTTTTGACGTTAAAGTGGCAAAAAAATAAGTTAGCTAAAAATGTACTCGACAATGGAGGATATGCAGTTGTAACTAATGCAAAAATCTGTCAACACAATGAAATAAGTGTGTTTTCCTCTGCCTCTTTACAGTCTGTATGCCTGTCATCATACGGTGAATCAGGGCTAAAATGAGTATCTCCTTATTGCCAAGTTTGATTACACAACATCAGTTTATCCTCCCCAGCACATTTTTACTTTTTTGTATTTAATCTCCCTCAATCGTTGGCATAAAATGATGATAAACTTTAAAAAAAAAGAAGTAATTTGTTGTGTTTCATTCACATTTGAAGTTGACGGTGATTATGTAAGACTTTACACACCTTCTTCACAACAAAGTCTCCGGGCAGATAAATGATTGACTTGAGCCTCAGCAACATGTCCACTAACATCTGCTGGTCACAGCCCTGTGGAAACACATGAAGATATTTAACTGACAAACCATCTCCCAGTCTCCCAGTTACTGTCTGGGGTATATATTTATTTTTTTTAATGAGTGTGCACCTTGAAAAGATCAATCTTCTGGAAGGTCGCCAGGTTGATGTCCACAGCAATGGCTGTTCTCATCACTAGAGGCATCTTGTCCAGCAGCTCGGACTCATCTGAAAACACGGAGATGAAACATTATTATTTAATTCAGTGTTAAAACTTTCTGCACCTGGCACAATAGTAGGACTGACGTCCGATTGGTGTCCTATAATTAAAGCGTTTCTCACACACTCTTAAAGACTGAAATGAAGATTTTATCCAGTGTCTACTGACCCAGCATGCCCTGAGCGTCCCAGGTGTAGGTGTACCAGGTGCGGACTCGGTTCTGTATCAAAGACGGGATGTGATTGGTCACCATGTACTCCACAGTGTTGTCCATGGAAGAACGGAAGTAAGTCTGTCCTGCTGTCGCTGCACCAATGACATCTCTCATCTGAGACATTATGATGAAAAGAAGAAATCCTTTGTTTAAACTAAATAAATGCTCCTCTCACTTAGACATTAGAATGAATGTGCTTTTGTTGTTTTTGACAGTCAAGACATCACAGGAAACCAGTGAAATACTATAGACAGAGTAATGGATACTGGAGTATTGCAGGTTTATTCATCTATCTACATAAACAGGACAAGTGGGGGAGAATAAGAGACAATCGTTTACTACTACTAGTACTACTTGCAGTTAATGATGCTAAAAGGATGCTAATCAGGACTCCAGATGAAGTGAGGATGCTGGGGGCTGTGACTCATGCTATGGGGCAGAGTGTCCTCTGTGTTACCTGTCCAATCAAACTGGAGAACACAAAGACGCCCAAGAAAAAGTTAGTCATCTGAAAGGTAATCTCAAAGACGGTTTCGGGTTCATTAAGACCCCCGATGTTGATCAGACTGCGGACAGCAAAGTAGTAACAACGCAGGTACCTGTGGAGAGTTTTTGGGGGGGGGGGGGGGTCAGAGAGGGGTGTCATAAACTGTATTGGATGTTTTGGGGTCGTGTGGGGGAAAATGGTGTTTGTTTCTTTGTTTTGCATAAAATGGCAGTGGTGGGTTCTGGGCACGTTTGAGTGATTTCCTTGATGTCTTGCTGAAATTGCTTTAGCTTCCTAAAGAGAAAAAAATATTAAAAGAAAAGAGAAAGTAAAATAACAAAAATGCTACGAGAAAGAAGCTACCTGGCCAAGCATGGTGGACATAAAGAATGCCCCGAAAAGGTAGTTGGTCATCTGAAAGATCAGCCCGAATGTGGTGTCAGGAGTTGGTAACTCGGCGATCAGTAGCAGGGACTTCTCGGCATAGAAGAAGCAGCTGAGGTAACTGCAGCCACAGCATCAGCAGCAAACATGGGACATATGAAAGATTTTGACTGGATGCTTTGTGAGCTGGAACTCATAACTCTGTGCAATAAACCAGAGACTTTTTTTTTTTTAGGTAATTTTGTTTCTTTGCTATAACTTTTTGTTATGCATTGCTAACATTATCCTCATGTGTGCTCATTTTCTACCTTTCTGTATCATGTTGGTGCGTGACCATGTTTAATATGGTCATTTGTGAGTACAGATGTTCCCTTGGCCACTGTTTTCAAACCATCAGCCAATCATTAGAAAGTTGCACAGAGGGAGGGAAGAAAAAACAGTTTGTTGTAACTGTGACTCGTGCACAGTGTTGGGGAGTAACAGAATACATGTACCGCTGTTTAAAATACAAAATATGAGTAACTGTATTCCATTACAGTTACCGTTTAAAAAGGTGGTATTCAGAATACAGTTACTTTGCTGAAATAAAGGGATTACACGGCGGTATTTTCCTGTTTGATATGTTCGGCTATGCTCTCTCTATTTTTGGTTTCCACGCTGGTGGAAACCCAAACAAAACACACATTAAGAGGCTCAAATGCCTGTGTCTCAATCTCGCGTCTCATAATGATGTGAAGAAATATTTTAAAAAATGATTTAATATGAAGGCAATAGGCAGAATGCTACAGGCATAGCCCTAAAGAATGTAGCCTGATGGGCAGTGCAGTCCGTGCTGCAGGGAGAATGGACTGCCATACACGTTATGTGTCTATGAGCGAGGGAGGGGGGAAAAGGAAAAGTACAAGATGTCATTGAGCAGAAACGGGAGTTGGAAGCATGTAAATATAATAATAACAACTGCAGCCAAGAAGAGTGCCTGATGAGCCCAGTTGTAAGTAAGCTATTAAGACTCGACTGTACGCTGTGTTCGTGTTTTCCTCCGAAACAATAAGTTCGGTTGGAGCAGCCTTTCAACGCCTCTCTCAGTCTCTCGCTAGCAAAGTTGACCCAGACAACAAAGTAAAGCTAGTTTTCAACCACGAGCGCGACACAAACCCAACGTATTAGCCAGAGGTCCCTTTATGGTTTTACGCCTTTACGGTTCAGAGCTGCGGACCTGTTTTATATACGCGGAATAGTTTTCTATACGAGATCGCTGCAAAAAGTGCAGTTACCTAATGTCCACCCTGTTACTCATTTTATATTAAGATTTAAAAATCTAGTTGGTATTGGTATGGCGAGTAACCTTCAGTAATAGTAATAAATCACACAGCAATAGTACATTCATGTAGTTGTAAAAAAGCATGATAATATATTAAGTAATCCAAAGTATTCAGAATACGTTACTCTCATTGAGTAATGTAACGGAATACGTTACAAAAACATTTTGGGGCATGTATTCTGTAATCTGTAGTGGAATACATTTTAAAAGTAACCTTCCCAACACTGCTCGTGCAAAAGCTACTCTAGCAGAGTCTCAGAATACAGTATGAGCATGCTAGGTCCACATCAAGAGTTGGCAGAAAAAAAGATGAGAAAATCCCTCCAACTCAAACACAAGTGGCTGTATAGAAGTGCTGTACTTACGCGCTGCCTCGGCCAGAGTAGACCCATTTAGTTTCACCAATGCCCTGATATTCTGAGGCCACATAGTAGAAGCAGGCATTAAGATGGAGCATGAAGAGCAGATAGCCAATTGTGCGAATCACTCTAAGAGGGGTATAAAGAGAGTTATTGATATGGCCACATTTTGACATTTTTGCTATCTCAGTTAATTGCATTGTATACTGGATGGATCAGTGGGTGGATGGATGGATGGATGGATGGACGGATCGGTGGATGGATGGATGGATGGATGGATGGGTTGGTGGATGGATGGATCGGTGGATGGATGGATGGATGGATGGATGGATGGATGGATGGATGGATGGATGGATGGGTGAATGGATGGATGGATCGGTGGATGGATGGATGGATGGGTGAATGGATGGATGGATTGGTGGATGGATGGATGGATGGGTTGGTGGATGGATGGATGGATGGATGGGTTGGTGGATGGATGGATGGATGGATGGATGGATGGATCGGTGGGTGGATGGATGAATGATGGATCGGTGGGTGGATGGATGCATGGATGGATGGTCTTACCTCCAGATGTAAGCCTTGGCCATGATGCTCTCTAGACGATCACTGAACTCAAAAAATGTGTCCACCTTGAAAACAGGTGAGGAAATGTGAGCCAGATGAGAGCCAAAGTACATTTAATAGGCGTTGTTTATTGTCTCATTCATCTAAACATTATTTAAGTAGATTTACCTTCAGTAGACGATTGAGTCTGAAGGCAGATTTGAATCCAAATTGGATGTACAACAAGTCAAATGGCAAGACTGACACCACGTCTGCCTGTGAAAGAGACAGACAGCTGTAAGGCCGCTGACTCTAATTAAGTACTTAACTTCAAAGCTCAAGGGATTTAAGTGATCATACCAGGAATCTCTCTGAATCTCTGTAGTGCTTCTTTGTCATCACTCTGTCTTTCTGCAAGAGAATAAAAGTGACTTTGTCATTCAGGCCAGTGTTATTCTCTGTCAGCAGTCAGGATCATTTCCCACTTACAATGATGTCTCCTCCTTTGACGAACTGTTTGCGGGGCTGGGAGATGACAGAGTCCACCAGGTAGATGATGTCAGCCAACACATCCAGGGTGAACCAGTAAGGGATGGAGGTCTCATTGTGGTAGGGGAAGCACAGGCGGGCCGTGATGAACCACGTGTTGTAGTTAATGGCCACAGTCACCAAGCTTAGCCATGCAATGTAGCGACGGTCCGTGAAAGGGTCTATGGTTTGCCCAAACACAGAGTCCATCAGGTCCTCGAATGGCTTCAGCACAGTGTCCACCACTGACCACATTGCCTCGGATATCCTGGTTCTTATACTCTTCTTCTCCTCCTGTTTGGCCTCTGCTGTCTTTTGTTCTGCTTTCTTTTGCTCATCCTCCTTTTTCTTCTTCTCCTGCTCCTCTTTTTTCTTCTTGTCTGCCTCCTCCTTCTTTATCCGCGCCTCCTCTGCCTGTTGTTTCCTTTCCTCTATGACTCTGTTGTAGTCGTCTTTGCGTAGCAGTGGCGCTGAAAGGATAAAGGGGCGGAGTGAGCGACAGTTAAATATTAAGAATTAGTTTCCTTACTGCCCCATGAAAACAATAACATCCACAGATATTAGAAATATTAGAAAATCTGCAGCACTGAATGGTTTTGTGTTGGCACTCACTGACAGGAGGGGTTATCTCAGGGGATGAAGCATACTGATCAATCACTTTCTCCTTGAAGAGCTGCTTTCTTTCTCTCATCTTTATGATTATGGCTCTGAGGTGCTCATCTGAGTACTTGTTGATGACTATGGGGGGAGGTGGAGGGGGGACTCCCTCCTCTCTGAGGAAGCAAAATAAGAAAGTTGCGCTAGTTATTGGCAGTGAGTGAGTTTCTGATGTCACGAGGATAGAAAAATCATAAAAACTCCTAAAAATTCCTGATGTGAATGAGGAATTTCAACCAATTAAAAAAAAGGAACAAATCAGGAAAAGTTGTGTAATAATCAGAGACTCCACTCGGCATTAATGATTCAACACCTGTTCTACTCCAGCATTTAAAGTTGCCTAGAGGTAAGATTTTACTCTGAAAAATATGGAACTTTACTTTAACATGCATTAAGAGGGTTTCTGGTCATATATCTGCAATCCCAAACTAGCCAGGCTCACATTCTTTCAGTTTAATTTTATTTGTGTAGCACCAGATCACAACAACAGTTGTGTCGAGCCACTTTATATTTTAACAACCCTACAATAATAGAGAGAAAACCCCAACAATCAAACCCTATGAGCAAGCACTTGGCGACAGTGGGAAGGAAAAACGCCCTTTTAACAGAAAGAAATGTCTGGCAGAGGGAGGGGCAACGATGTTCACGATGTAAGGAAGACGGTCGAAACTCACATAACTTGAGTGGAGTGTTCTTTTAAATTGTCTCATGATGGGCAAGTTACTTTGATTTTCCCTCTACATTTCACCTTTAAAAACTATTTACTTTGCCTTGTTTGGTATCATCCTTTTCAGAACAACCTCACGTGTCTGAATTTACAGTTATGTTTTCATTTTGACATACTGTATTAACACAATTGATCTAAAGTCAGACAAAAAACATAAAATCTGAGTAGAAAAAGTTATATTTTTTACCATAACAACCACAGACATGTTTATTGAATCATATTTCATAACTTAAAATGCAAATATAAATTTTTAATTTTTCAAATTTTTCAAATTCATATGCACAAGTTTTTCAAACAACAAAGTTATTTGCAGCCATTTACCTTTTACCTTTTTTAAAATAACCATTTCAAACTATTTACATAACAATCTGGTGTTCTGCATTAAATAAGATGCCACACAAATTATTTGTGCCACTCCAAAAAAATAATTTCTGTCCACTATAAAGGAGAAGATCACAGCCTGATACCTGCAGGTCTGACAGCAGCAGGTGTGTCACTCCTCCTGTTTTCTAGCTGGTGATAGCAGTCACCTTATTATTCTGACACACAACACGAAACTATCCACAACACTACACACTACTACACAAGACAACCAGAGATGTAATCCGATTACTTTTTTCAAGTAACGAGTAAAGTAAGGGATTACTATTGCAAAAAAGAGTAATTAGATTACTGTTACTTTCCTGTGAGCACGCTGCGTTATTGCGTTACTAAAACCGTGATTTTTTTTTTGCGAGAGTGTGTCCCAAAACGTCGGCTGCATCCTTCGGAGCCCACGTAGACCACGAAGGCCGGGTCCTTCGAAGACCGAGAAGGCCGGAAGTGCGAGGCTGTGAAATGGGACGGTCTAGCCTTCAGATTTGTGTCACCGCTGTGTCGGTGGAGTTTAACAAACTCGGCTGTCTCCTCCTTGCTATCTAAAATATAACAGGACACTGGCGTAAATTCTCGACCGTCTCACACTTCTGTTTAATCAGTTTTCTGTTTGACGTTTATTCAGCTGTGTGAAAATCCCGGAGGAACCCACCCGATGGATTAATAAAGTTTTATTTAATCTAATAATCTAACAACTTAATCTCAGCCAAAACCGATTTACTCCGGAACCAATAAAACACAGAAAAAAGGCAAACAATTACATTTTTAAGTTATCCGAGTGACTTATATATCATGTTTAACCTGAGTAGCGAAAGAGGGGGGGTCTGAAAACGATGAAGCCGGGAGTCCACTGCTCTCGCCGGCCAAGTGACCATTGAACCCCCCGGCTTGCTATCGAGCTGGTGGGTAGCAGACGTCTCCGAAAACGTCGGCGCACTTTTGCAAATATGCGATGTCTTGATAAACCAAGCAGATATTTGAAATTTACACAGCTACTTTCTCGCCTGAAAATATGTTAAAAGTTTATTTTGTGACTGGCTGGGCCGCGCTATGAATTCTGGGATATGGTGGGCCACGAAGGATACACCCGACCCTGTCACTACCCGATCCGTACCGGAAACCCGATTGGTACCCCGCATGCGCGAAAGGTGTCTACTTCCGGTCGTTGCGTTTTACGATAGTTACGGGTCAGAGTATCTGTTAAGATGTTAAGAATAACAAGTATATCTTAAAATGTCTCCAATAATGAAATATTTCAATATAATGTAGACAAAAACAAAAAATAAAAAGATAGTTACGGATCAGGACTCCCCGATCCTTACTGCGCATGTGCAAAGTCGGACCGTACAAATCGGGTCTACCCGATCCGTACCGCGCATGTGCAGGGGTTTTCTTCTTCTTCTGTTCGTTTAATGGCAGTTTACTCCCCAGTGTAAGAGGATACTACCACCTGCTGACTGAGCGAATGAACCCTATTGTAAACTGAATTAGCGTCATTACAAACGTGTGTTAAATTTGATTTAGTGATAGTCGAGTGTGTTTATGCTTGTCTGTGTGGAGAGGATTGATTGGAATAGTGATGATGATGTCCGCTTACGCTGTCAATTGTCAGTAAACACTTCATCTGGCTGATGAATCTTCACGTGACATATTACAAAGTCTGTATTATTAACTCTGTAATTAGGCACCATTCTTCTTATTTTACGGCGCTGTTGTTCAATCGGGGAACGCTCTCTGTTGAGGAGAAAAACATGAATTTGTTTGTATACGGATTATCCATTGTTTAAATGTCCTGGTAGTCGAAAAGGAGGCAGAGCTGTTGAGAAATGCTAGGAGCTAACTGGGCGCTAACCGTATCATTCAAATACAGTGGGGCAAAAAAGTATTTAGTCAGCCACCGATTGTGCAAGTTCCCCCACTTAAAATGATGACAGAGGTCAGTAATTTGCACCAGAGGTACACTTCAACTGTGAGAGACAGAATGTGAAAAAAAAATCCATGAATTCACATGGTAGGATTTGTAAAGAATTTATTCGTAAATCAGGGTGGAAAATAAGTATTTGGTCACCTCAAACAAGGAAAATCCCTGGCTCTCACAGACCTGTAACGTCTTCTGTAAGAAGCTTTTCTGTCCCCCACTCGTTACCTGTATGAATGGCACCTGTTTGACCTCATCATCTGTATAAAAGACACCTGTCCACAGCCTCAACCAGTCAGACTCCAAACGCCGCCATGGCCAAGACCAAAGAGCTTTCGAAGGACACCAGGAAAAGAATTGTAGACCTGCACCAGACTGGGAAGAGTGAATCTACAATAGGCAAGCAGCTTGGCGTGAAAAAATCAACTGTGGGAGCAATCATCAGAAAATGGAAGACATACAAGACCACTGATAATCTCCCTCGATCTGGGGCTCCACGCAAGATCTCATCCCGTGGGGTCAAAATGATCATGAGAACGGTGAGCAAAGATCCCAGAACCACACGGGGGAACCTGGTGAATGACCTGCAGAGAGCTGGGACCAAAGTAACAAAGGTCACCATCAGTAACACACTACAACGGCAGGGAATCAAATCCCACAGTGCCAGACGTGTTCCGCTGCTGAAGCCAGTGCATGTCCAGGCCCGTCTGAAGTTTGCCAGAGAGCACATGGATGATACAGCAGAGGACTGGGAGAATGTCATGTGGTCAGATGAAACCAAAGTAGAACTTTTTGGTATAAACTCAACTCGTCGTGTTTGGAGGAAGAAGAATACTGAGTTGCATCCCAAGAATACTGAGTTGCATCCCAAGAACACCATACCTACTGTGAAGCATGGGGGTGGAAACATCATGCTATGGGGCTGTTTTTCTGCCAAGGGGACAGGACGACTGATCCGTGTTAAGGACAGAATGAATGGGGCCAAGTATCGTGAGATTTTGAGCCAAAACCTCCTTCCATCAGTGAGAACTTTGAAGATGAAACGAGGCTGGGTCTTCCAACATGACAATGATCCAAAACACACCGCCCGGGCAACAAAGGAGTGGCTCCATAAGAAGCATTTGAAAGTCCTGGAGTGGCCTAGCCAGTCTCCAGACCTCAACCCCATAGAAAATCTGTGGCGGGAGTTGAAAGTCCGTGTTGCTCGGCGACAGCCCCAAAACATCACTGCTCTTGAGAAGATCTGCATGGAGGAATGGGCCAAAATACCAGCTACTGTGTGTGCAAACCTGGTAAAGACCTATAGTAAACGTTTGACCTCTGTTATTGCCAACAAAGGTTATGTTACAAAGTATTGAGTTGTATTTTTGTTATTGACCAAATACTTATTTTCCACCCTGATTTACGAATAAATTCTTTACAAATCCTACCATGTGAATTCATGGATTTTTTTTTTCACATTCTGTCTCTCACAGTTGAAGTGTACCTCTGGTGCAAATTACTGACCTCTGTCATCATTTTAAGTGGGGGAACTTGCACAATCGGTGGCTGACTAAATACTTTTTTGCCCCACTGTATATTGAATGTCGCAATGTTGACAAAGAGAGGAAGTGACGTGAGATTTGCGCATGCGGGGTACCGATCGGGTATCCGGTCCGGATCGGGTAGCGACAATACGGTTAGCGCCCAGTTAGCACCTTTTTATTTTTCGTTTTTGTCTACATTATATTGAAATGTTTCATTATTGGAAACATTTTAAGAGATACTTATTATTCTTAACATCTTAACAGATACTCTGACCCGTAAGTATCGTAAAACGCTTCGACCGGAAGTAGACACCTTTTGTGCATGCAGGGTTCCAATCGGGTTTCCGGTACGGATCGGGTAGTGACAGACCCATCCTTCAAATTCGGGGAAATGAAGGACGCATTTGTCGGCCGCATTTGAAGGAGTCAATGAATTGGGACAGCCTTCGTCGCCTGGCTGTGACGTAATCGGCCTTCAAATGCGGCCTCCGGAGGATGCAGCCGACGTTTTGGGACACAGCTAATATAAGGGCTGTGTTCCAATTCAGAGACCGCACGCTTGGAGTTTTTGAGGCCTATTACGTCACCGTGACGACGGCTGTCCCAATTCGAAATGTACTCCAAATGCGCTGTCGATTTCCCCAAATATCAAGCGTGGTCCAGTGCACGCTTCGTGGTCCCATATATCCCACAATTCATAGCGCGGCGGTGGGTGTGGATAAGTTTGCCGAGAAATACGGCAGACGGCAGAAGCGGGGCGGCCGAAGAGTAAACTTTCAAAAGTCAGTACTGAATATTATGTCACTTATTTATGTGCAAATGTTTAATAACAAAAAACATTACTGTTGGCCACATGTCAGCAAAGTTAAAAACATTAGCGATGTTTGTACTAACTTGGTTTTAAAACCTTTACTGTAAAATATACGCCGTTCAATAGTCGGCCTTAATCCTACAGAGAATGTGATGATTTCATGGATAATTAAAGTCAGTCATATATCCACAAACACAACAAGCTGAAAGTCAGTATGAGGAAGAGGAGGAGGAAGAGCCAGCAGCAGCTGACAGATGGAGAGAATAGACAGACTGTTCCCTGTTTGTGAAGGACTGCTAGAAAAGTTTAAAATAACTAATTGTCTGTCCTGAATCAGTCTTATTAGGTAATGTTCAAATAATTTTATCATCCCAGTGTTTTCAGTGTGGGAGAAAGTACTCAGGGCCTTCAAGTCACACACTATGAAAGGCAGCAACAAGTTTAATGTTCAGAAACCTACAGTATGTATCAGCAGCAGAATGGAGCTAAAAATAAATGTTTGTTTCAGTTCTATGAAGCTTTGAGTATTTTGGATTAGTATTACTGCTGTGTTTGTTGCATCATATTGCTGTAATTGTTTATATGCTTTATATATTCTGAGGTAAGTTGATCTATAGTGTTACATCATATTCTATAAGGATGTTATGTGTTTGTATACTTTCTGCCCAGTTTGGCCCATTTAACAGAAGTCAGCCTGTTTAAGGCTCTGATATCTATTCTGTATGACTGAAAGCAGTTATGACATGGTCTGATTTTCTCACCCAATAAAGGAATATTTCATATATCAGTCTACTCTTCATTCTATCAGAAACACTTTTCACAGCTCGTACATTTTCTTTTTATATGTAAGCATTGAGCCTAATGTAATAATGCCAACAAATTAAACGAACAATATTTGTCTCTTATATATAATACATCTATATATACACTGTCAAAGATACTTGTCTTTGAGTGAAGATTTAAGGTGATAGGAAATATAAATAACTGCAACTTGAATCTTTGACACAGAGTTCAAGCTCACTGCTGTAACATATCATAATAATCTGACAATAAATATAATATTGGCCATATTATATTTACATTACCAAAGTGAGATGACTTTAGTCTCATCAACAACATTAGCTAATTGTTATTTACTAACTAATCTTGAAATGACTGTTCAGTACAGAAATGAAGCCCAACAATCATGTTTTACAGTCCTGTGGTCTCAGCCTCAGATACTCAAATAATCACAGTGATGTCATAAAACATGAATGAACAACAAAACATTTTTTCTCCTTCATTTCTGTCAAACAATGCTGTATGAAACGTTTCTCACGGTTAGTATCATGGTTGCTAGGCAACCCGAGCAGCGCAACGAAGGCTAGACCGTCCCATTTCACAGCCTCTCACTTCCGCACTTCCCGTACTTGTCGCATCGTCCAAGCGTGTGGTCTCTTAATTGGGACACAGCCAAGGAGTGCGGGAGAGAGTATGACCGTGCAGCGTTTAAAGCGTGGAAGTACTGACCTTACTTTGAGTTTGATTCTGTAAAAAGTGACAAAAAACATTAGGGTCTGCTGTTCACTGCCTTGGAAGAAAACTTCTTTTTACAGCGAAAAAAACCCTAAACTTCCGAGCAAGCACCGAGTGCGCTGCCACAGGAATGTGAAATTCACAGAGAAACTGCCGTATCCTTCCACTGACATGACGGCTGCAGCACACCTGCACCAGGGCAAACCTCCGCCTGCCCCACTCCTGTTAAACAGGTGAAAATAGAGCAACGGGGCCGCTGAGTTTTTGATTTTATTTATTTTCTGCTGTGTTTTACTTGCATCTATTTGAAAGAGTGAGTGTAAATACAAAAACCTATTTTATTTTATGTGCTGGAAAGTTTAAATATTAAACAATTTTTTTCCAGTCCGAAAATGTTGCATATACTTAAATTTTTGGTTGATGCATAAAGTTAAAAGATTAAAACTAATAAAACAAATTTTAAAAAGAGACTTTTTCATTTGATTACATTTTATGATGGATTATGCAGAAAAAGTAGAATTGAGCTGAAAGATCTATTGCTTTATTACCTATTTAGGGGATAAATCATGTTTTTAAAAAGTAACTAAGTAACTAATTACTTTCATAAATAAGTAATTAGTAAAGTAACGGGGGAAGTAATCAGTAATTAGTTACTGATTACTTTTTTCAAGTAAGTTGACCAACACTGAAGACAACACATTAACTACACGCTCTCTCTCTTTTTCTGCTGTCTTTCTTTCTCTCTCTCTCTTTCTCTCTCTCTCTTTCTCTCTCTCTGTCTCTCTCTTACTGTCACTCCTAAAACTTCACCCTCTTCCTAAACAAATATAATTTTTTTGATTGGGCGGCATGGTACATTTTTCCACCAACATGAACGGGCTGTTTTTTGTTTCGTTTTTTAATTTTTTGGTCATAAGCAGAGAGTTCTTGCTAGCGCTGTCCTTAGACGTTAACGTGACGAAACTATTCAGGAAAAAACGCCGCGTATATATTGTTTATCATGATTCTGGTTTTACGTGGCCTATCTGCACAATTTAAAAACTGGTATATATCACCTTGTTGCTTTGTCATCTGGAAGTGGTCATGCGATTGGCTTACCACGACTACTTTATTCTTCCTCAGTCAAACAGCAGCACTCATGCGATTGTTTTGCCCCCCTGAGCTCCAGATGTTGTGCCAAAAAGTGATCGTCTGCCAGAAAGTGATTGCCGTCCGCGGGAGCGCGTGCAGCTGCTTAAAGCTGTAGCGCCCAGATTACTTACATAGACAGCTACTTCCGTGCAACTGATATAAGGTGCAGTAAGCTGAACACAGCTTCAACCGTCTGTTGGTTGAAAAATAGTAACGCAACCACGCCGCATTTTCTTGTTAGTAACAGTAACGGCGTTGTAACAATAGGAATAGTAATTAGTTAGATTACTTGTTACTGAAAAAAGTAACGCTGTTACTTGTAACTCCGTTATTCCCATCACTGATAAAGTATAATACATATTTAAGGTATATAAATGTAGAAATATTTGATGCATTGCGACAATCCTCAGTGTTTATTTCAGTTTACAATCGTTCCCCTTTCATTCAGGTTCCAGCTCAGTACCTGTGATTTGAAATGCTAAAAGGAGTGAATCACAGAGAGAAATAACTTGTGACATAAGAAGGATCACATTACACGGATAAATGCAATCAGCCAAGTGGTGCTCACTGCAGAGCCAATTGGATGGAGTCCAGCTTCACCTGTTTGTGGTTAAGGTTAGGGCACTTTGGGTCAGGGAGGACAGATCTAGAGGTCAGGCCAGCTGTGAGAATGATGGATGCTCTCCCTCTAGTGGATAAAATTCTGTAGTGCCTTTGACAGAACAACACACCATGTTTAAACTGACACATCCAACATGCTGAGATCAAGCCCTGCAGTCAAATTAAAGTCAGTACATTTTCACACTTAATTGTCAGGTTGTTTTCCCATCGTTTCTTTCATTGTTTTCAGTGTGTAAATGGTACACTGTCCTGGGTTGGAGTACCGCCCCTGGTTTGTGGAAACTAAATGAAAGAAAGTTAAAGAAAGTGAGCCAACGCCGTGGTGACACCGGTTCTGGTCGGAAGCCTTTGCAGACTTAATCAACCCTAAAGGCGATGGAGCATTTCATCTCACTAATATGCCTCATAAAAGAAGAAGGACACATACTTGGGCGGTTTATACTGTATATGAGAAGGACACAGAGTAAACCACACACACTTCAGGTTTTGTGTAGCACTGGCAGTAAAAAATTTAGTTTTCTAATATCACAGAAATCTGCACACTTTGTGAAAGATGCCAGGAGGTGAGTTATAGACGGTGTTGTGAAAACAGCACTGGAGTCATCCCAGTCTAGCTCTTCTGTAGAGTACCTCAAGATCCCCTCTGAGCTCTGACACTATTTATTCCACACATTACTTAAGCTGCTGGCTGACACTGACCACACTGTCACCACCACCACACACACACACACACACACACACACACACACACACACACCCACACACACACACACACACGCGCGCGCTACCTGTCCTCCACCTGGAGCCTCTGGCTCTTGCCACCATTGTTGTGTCATATATATCATATCCTCGTTGAAATCCAACCTGTGCTTAGAACTACGAGGATCAGCCGTTGCTGCCTCTACCTGTCGCCTTCATAGTGTTTACTGAGGGACCAGAAGCAGCTCTGGTGAGCTCCTTAAAACCTAAAGAACTGAAAATCTTTTAATCCACTTTCAGGCCATCCCTCTTTTAATATGCATGTTGCTCCAGCGGGTAAAGATCTCACATGCTGCGCTTATCTCCGTGGGCACCCTGCCTCCCTCTCCGCCCCTGCCAGGGAATCCGATTAATTAGCGTCCATGGGGTGATTACTTTGATACAGGTTTGTCATGTCACTTGGCAGGTGTGTGTTTGCAGTGAGCTAAAGTGGAGTTTGGAGGCTGGGCTGATATTCTGAGGATAAACACACTGTAACTACTCTCTGTAAACACTTTTGACTGCCGGTGCACCCACTTTCAAATGAAATGTGCCTGGAAAAAATTAGGTAGAAGAAACAACACTGCAAGCGCAGGTCTTACCCCTCAGCTCCAGCTTGATCAGGGTTTGGTGGAGGAGCCGGAGCCGGAGCCGCAGCTGGAGCTGGAGCTGGAGCTGGGGCCGGAGCTGGGGCAGGAGCTGGGGCAGGAGCTGGGGCAGGAGCTGGTGCCGGGGCCGCTGATGGTGCTGGTTCAGGGGCTGGGGGTGGTGCCGGTGATGGAGCTGATTCTAAGAAAGGGGGAAAAAATCCTACGTTTATTTTGGCTTTTCAAGATTGTTAGAAATGGTCCTCACCTCCTGGGAGAAGAATAAAAAATGTTTGATCTTACCTAACTATTTATTTTGCATTGTTTGTTTTCCTGTAAAGCATTTCATTCATATTACACATTTAGAAATATAACCGTAACAATACATTAGATTAAATTTTATATTTATAATGGTTTCTGTTTTCCCATTTATTTCTTTTAATTGCTAATTTCCTCATCATTGTATTATGTGTTTTCCTTATAGTCCCTTTAGTCTTATAACTGCTTGTCATCCATCTGTGAAGCAACTACAAACTGTAAATTTGTTCATCCTTTTTTTTGGCATCTTTGTTGCACTGGTTATGTGAAACCATTTTTATTTAGTTCATCATCTATTAAAAATACCTGTAACATCTGTAAAAGAGAGAGACAAGACGCTGAATATGACATTTGAGGGATTGATTATTAGCTGGCCGTGTTTCTGTCCGGCTTTCAGGCACATTAGGCAACCGTGGGATCAACAGAATGAAGTAACAGAACCTGGATGGATGATGGAGACAAACCTGATGTTATTCACTCCGGTTCCAAAAGGCCATTCAAACTTTCAGCAACACAATCAACAAATCAGTGAAATTCAGTTTCTTGTCGAGCTCAGCAGTCGAGGAAACTCAACTAAAATGGAAACGGTCAGCAGGCACGAGAGAAGTGGTCCAAGGCTGAATGTTTCATATTGGACACTTGTCCAAAGGCTTTCTCTTATTTTGGTCCCTTTTTGTCACTCGTTTGACTGTTTGTGCTTTATAACTATGATGTATCTGAATCCTCATGATGCTCTACAGCTTTATACAAATAACAAGAATAAACAGAATAATACACGAGGCTGACTGAAGTGTGGAGGTGTTTCAGTAACACTGGGTTTCACTGCAGTATCTAATTAGCAAATACATTTGTAAAGAAGCTTATTATGCAGTAAAACGTTACATAAGTAAACCAGTCATACTTATTTCCCTTGTAATGGCATAAACAAGTGTTATATTTATGTGTGAAGGTAATGGATATTGGTGGATTTAGATGTGGGTGTTTGGCCTATTACGTTGATTTGTCAGTTGCATTTGTATTAGTATGTCTTTTAAAAAAAATGATGATGCATGTGTTTCTATTTGCTCTATGACGTGTGCAGGGACAACAAACCCTTTGTCATGTTAGATGAATAGTTTTTGTACACAGTCCCTGACAAATAAACAGGAAAACCAAAATGAAGCGAAATTTAAAATAATCCATATTTTCTCATGTTCCCAACATATTAACAGTCAGTCTTGTTTTAATTTCACAGGAACTCTGTAAACTTTTCAGCCGTTAGAATGACTCACCCTGTGGTTTGTCCACTTTCTTGTCTTCATTCTCCTTCTCAGCTGGCTTCTCCTCCTGCACGACAAATCAACATTTTTTCTTCTTCACAAAATCTGACGCCTGGCTCCATTTGTCAAACAGTGGCCATTAAGAGTGACGCTTTAATTTCAGTGGCAGTTTTAAAGAATGGTGAATTCAGCGTTTGACAAATGACTGCCTCTCCTGATGGACACTTTTAAGACAGGCTGCGTTCATGATGAAACAAATTTCAAAGTGCCCGTTTGGGTAATGAGTGATTTCAATGAGGTAGCGAAACAATTTTATTTGATTTTTTTTTCTGTTTTGCTGCCTGGATACAGAGCAGCTGGTTGAATGACAGAGGCAGACAAGACGCCACTGCTCATGTCTGTAACCAGTCAAAAATCTGGTTGACAATAACGATTTATTATAGTTAGTCTAATAACTGAATATACAGGAACACATACCTTGGCTGGAGGTGGAGGTGGAGGTGGAGCTGGGTCAGGGGCTTTGCTGGTAGTCCCAGAGCCCTCTGGCACCTGCGGGCCGCTAAAGAGACCCTTCAACTTTGCAAACATGTCTAAAAACCTACAAGTGCATCAGCCGTACTGCCTGCTGCTTGTATGAGGGGAGTGTGGCGGGAGGCAAGGATCAAAACGATCCCTCAACTAGCCTGATCCCCTTCACTCCGCCTATCTTTTCTTCTCCACCTGTTTTAATTCAGCGTGTCCTCATAACCAAATTGGCCCTAATTGCATTACTGTATTTAGCAGGACTAATACTCTTGCACCGAGCATAGCCCCCACCATCAGCAGTGACATGTCAGCCCATCCCTCAATTGGCTTAGGGGTGACCACTAAAGCAGGGAGGGCTGCTTAAACAGCATGCATGCATGCAAATGTCTGTGAGCACACTGTCATTCTTCTTATTGTAAGTGACACACTCTCGAGTCATGATACATTTTAAAAAAACTGCCATCGCCGTTGAATGTATCATTGAAAAAGGATGGAAGACAGTGATCAAACAAAGTCCACATAGTGGGTTTGAATGACTAGATATACACCAGTTCACTGAAAGGTCAAAGTGATACTGTGCCCTTTCACTGAGTTAAAGTGGGTCATGAGTGCGTCATGCCCGCTGCTCTCATTTACTCACTGTAGTACTTTGCTGTCTGAAGCAGGGCAGGAGGGAATCAAACAGGCTGAGTCTCAGTGCAGGTAATCAGCTCATGTCCATGGCCAGTTTGGAGATGGCTTACGTGTGGACCTGGGAAACATTTTTAGAGCTAAAAACAAAACTAAAAGTTGTTGAGAGCTTCTCTTCTCTGTTTAGTGTGCAGTCGGGAGTGCAAGGCACAGCTCTCGCATCGTCAGCACTTTTACTAATCTCTCTAAACAGATACCTGCAGATGGCCAACGGCAGCAGCACTGCAGCTTGCATGTTGGCTGCAGGGTCAAACTATTCATAGCATTCAGCAAAACGAAGCAGTGATCGTGATGCTGTTGTCTTCACTCTGAATATGAGGAATTCTTTCATATTCTTTCACAGCTAAGTTAGCTAAGCTTTCAACATGATGAGAGGTCCACTGTTTAACAGCTTACGGCAGTCACAGCAAGACTGAAAAGACACTTCAAAGTAAAAACTGAAAATGATTGTAAGTGTATGATGGCGCTGGTATGTAACTGTGCCACTCTGAAGTCTTTTTCTTTCACATTTAGAGCTAAATGTTACAGATAACCATAATTATAATGGTTCATACTTCAGAGCTACAGTGCTGTGAAAAAGTATTTTTCTTTCTTCTTTCTTCTTTTTCTCCCTTCCTGATTTCTTAGGTTTTTTGTGAATATTTTTCACACATGTTCCAGATCATCAAACTTTAATATTAGACAAAGAGGGAAAAGCCACCCAAACCTACCTGTCATTGTGTGAAAAAGCAACTTCCTCTCTTTTTAAATTAAACATTAACTGTGATTATTCACATTTTTTGGAAAGCTGAGTTTTGTTTCAATAGCACTCTGAGTTGGTGAATTAGCAAATCACTTAAACACAACCTGGCAGACAAAGTAAAGTAGGCTAAAAGATCTCTAAATGTAGCGCACCACACCGCGATTTAAAGAAACAGCTGAGTCACCGATATCTATCAGTCTGGAAAGGGTTACAGAGCCAATTCTAAGGCTTTAGGACTCATGAACCACAATGAGAACCATTATCCACTGAGGAAGGTTTGAGTCCCGTTACATCTGGAGTAATTCTGCCAGAGGTTTCTTCCTGTTAAAAGGGAGTTTTTCCTTCCCATTGTTACCAAAGTGCTTGCTCATAGGAGGTCATATGATTGCTGGGTTTTTCTCTGTATGTATTATTGTAGCGTCTGCTTTACAACATAAATTGAGGCAACTGTTGTTGTGATTTGATGCTGTAGAAATAAAATTGAATTGAAAAACTGAATTAAAGCTGAAACAGACGCACTTCCTCACCTGGCCTACAGATGGCAGTACTATGAGACCTAAAACATTAAATCCACTGCAAATGTCTTGTACAGTCATACTAACTGAGTCGTTCCATTATATTTTTGTTGCAGTAATGAGAATCTGCCTCAGCTATAACCAGAATTCCTCTGGTTCAGCAGCCACCAGCCTGATTTAAGAGCGCAAACCTATCTTTAACTTTAACCCAAACATAAAGTCTCTGTGTTATTCGAGGCCATGCTAAAGACAGATGTGTTTAGGCTTCTTGTAACTTCCTGTTGGGATGCAAGAAGGATAAACTCAGAGGCGTGAACTTCTTAACATTTCTATTTCCACATACTCCATTTTTAAAAAGGATTTTTTCCACATTTTATGTGAAGACATCATGCAAAATGTCCAATTTAGTTTTATCTCACAAAAATACTCAGTCCAGATCTGAAACTATATTTTATTCCAAAGTTAATCACACTGAAGTTGGGCCAAGGCTGACCTCTGGTAAATTTTCATGCAAATCAGTCCATAACTTTTTGAGTAATCCGCCAAACCAATTACCTTCCTAATAGGGACCTGCTCATCGGAACACTGGGGCCATCCTAAATGCATTAAGCTGATTTCATAGTCACTGTGGCACCTTTTTGGAACCTGCAAAAATATGGTTATTTTCACCCACAGATCTCACTTTATTGTCATTGTCATTTTCTTTCATGCTTTCCTGTTTTCATTTAGCCCTTATCACAATGAAACATACACGCTCTCAGTTGTCATTAAGAGTAGAATTGCAGCACTATCACCCACTCAGCTCATATTATGCTTTTCTATGCCTGTTGTCACGCTGAGGAATGACCCACAAAATGCCAGCGTGATGCAGATGGTGGCTTGACTCAGTCACGGGTCACTTTGTGTATCTCTGAGCGGTCTGAAGGACCATCGACTTTGTTTGAGGTACACGAGAGGATTTGGAGTTCAGGAAGGTGTAGATGACTTTTTCATGCCCTCTACTGTCCATTTATACAGGGAGATGGGTATTGGTATCTGCTCCTTTTCCATTAAACCAAGCGAGTTGGGCCTTTAGCCCTTAACATTGTATTTTTTTTAATTCAAGGGCATTATCCTTAAAACACAGTAAAATACGATGTTTAATAATGTTTAATAGCGCAATAAAATGCCAGGCTGAACCATCCAACACACGAACACAAACACACATTTACTCCTGTCAGTCAGCAGCACAGTGTCAGCATACCTTGTCAGTGAAACAGCTAGAAATAAATTTATAGCACAGAGTGGAAGCGGCTGAGTTGCTCAGTGTCCAGTCACATATGACTCACTGTGCTAATTGGTGTAATACAGAACAGCTCTCAAAAGGGGGTCTGGAAATGATAAGAAGGCCTGAGGCAGGCCAGTTCAGAGAATAATCACTGTGAGAAATGCCACCATGATTACTCCTTTAACAATGCCATAAAATCTGTTTGGCTACTACGTGAGGGGCCTCCATTCAGTAGGAGACAATAAGGCAACAATTTGTTCCTTGATTGAGGCTGTTTAAAAGACTGCTTCAAGTTAATGAAAAAAAACTTATTCCACTGTCTAAAGTACTAGAGATGTTGTGTTACTGTTTTGTCTGATGACATGGAAAATTAATTTAATATATACAGAGAGAGGGTGCGGAATACTTATATGTACATACAGCAGAGGCAACCAAGTAGATTTATTTTTGGTAAAATAAATCCGCTTGGCATCTTTCTTGGCCTTAAGACAACAATTCTGATGGCTAAAGATCCAAACGGGACACAAAAAAGAAAAAAAAAAGATTTATTTTTGAGAGCGACTCAGTTAAATATTTCAAATGTGTTTGCCTTAAAAATTAAATGCATTGTGATATAAGCAATCAATGCCTCAAATCACCTAAAAAGTCATTAGGTACAGCAGTGCTGGGGTGGAGGAAATTTTTGAACAAAATTTAGTTTGCCCACATGCACTTTGCTATATAACGATATAGCTAACATTGACTAGCTGGGACCACACCCTTATTTTAGGTTTGACAGCATTTTTAGAAGGGGGTGTCATACATAGACAGAACCGGAAGGGATGTGTATGGAGGTGTGGTCCCGCTCCCTGCATTCAGCAACTACCTTGTTTTAGTTGTGGTAGCAACCTGGGTTATGTGCCACTTCAGCATCTTCGATGTACTATTGCTGTGTGATTTATTACTATTAATGAAGGCTGCATTACAACCTGCTAGCTGCAAATAATCATGTGCAGCAGATAGAATGAAAACATATTACTGATAAAGAAATAGTTTTCTATATCAAACCACTGCAAAAAGTGCAGCCTTACCTAATGTCCAGCCTACTGTTACTCATTTTATATTAAGATTTAAAAATCTAGTTGGTATTGCTTTCAGAACTGCACATGATTATTTGCAGCGAGCAGGTTGTTAATGCTATCCATCAAGTCTAACAGTCCGCGGTCTATTAACTAATCTCAGCTAACGCCAGCTAACAATGTTAGCTCAGTGGCGAGTAGCCTTCAGTAATAATAATAGTATTCAGAATACCTTACTCACATTGAGTAACCTAACAGAATATGTTACAAACCAGATTTTGGGCCATGTATTCTGTAATCTGTAGTGGAATACATTTTAAAAGTAACCTTCCCAACACTGGTAATACAAAAAATGTACATAAATTTACATACTGTATGTCCCTCAGAATTTTTTGGCAGCAGTGTACTAGACACTGATGAGGACATAGTGGAGGAGTGGAACTTCACCATCACTGACTTTGGTAGCTTGAACTTCTTCAGCTGCCGCAGGAAGTAGGTCCTTGTTCATATTTTTCAGGAAATGTAAGGACTTCACAGTGTCTACTGGAGAGTTATGCAGGAAGACGAGGTCCTGTGAGGTTTTGTATATCCTGTTCACAATCAGCTCCGAGCTGTGCTTGATTGGAGATGGGACAGCACAAAGCTTTCAAGCTTTCAGTTATTTCCATAACTACAGAGGTCAATGAGATGCGTCTGTAGCCATTAAGGCTTGTGAGCCTTGTTTTTTTTTGGAAACAGGAATATTGTTAGAGGCTTTGAAGCAGGCTGTCAAATGACATGTCTCCAGTGAGGTGTTGCAGATGTCAGTGAATTGTGGAGACAGCTGATCAGCACAGTTGCTTCAAGGTGGATGGAAACGCCAAATCTGGTCCAGGTGCTTTGACAGTGTTTATCTCGGTCTCAAGTATGGAGAGAGGTGTGGGGGGGATAACAGGTCTGTTCCACCGCTTGTCGAAGCAATAGTAGAAGCTGTTCAGGCCGTTGGCTAGGTGTGAATTGTAGGTGAAGTGAGGGGCTTTAGGCTTGTACTTCATTAAGTGAGTATCAGTAGTCAGCATGACCTGCTAATGGAGCCACTCGACTAACGTAATATGCTAATGTTCTCTAATGTGTGCCTTTCTCTTGGTTTTATATATACTTCTCTTGTTTGCCACTGATTCCTGCTCTCTACTATTTGTATTTTATTCTGGCACCATGTCATTGTACATGTACAATGACAGTAATTCTATTCTATTCTATTCTATTCTATTCTGCATCTTTGTTTTCCAAAGTGCCCACATGTCGACCATAGGTGTATTTGGACTCTCAGGATCTAATGCATGATTAAACTCCCCCCAAACCCAGTTTTGGTAGTGAATGTTGCAGGAGTTATTGCTAGGTTAGCTAACTGTCTGTGTTTAGCTAGCATTCACTAATGCCAAATACTACCATTATTAGGATTTCAACAGCGCAGAAGTCTCTTATTTTGGAAGGCTCAGCCAGTTTGATGGCTGTTAAAATAAATACTGAGAAATAAATACATTATTAAAACGATAAATAGAAATATCTACCTTGCCATTTGCCCTTTAAGTGCCTTGAGGTGACTGCTGTCACCTCAAGGCACTTTGTTTGACAGCTATGGTCTGCTGTTCCAGGTGGCAGCGTTACGGTTGCCATGGTTACAGGGTGATACTGTGTGTTTCCTGGGTGAGAGAGCGCCTTTTTGTTGTTGTTGCATTCTAATAGGCAGAATGCTACAGGCATAGCCCTAAAGCATGCAGCCTCATGGGCAGTGCAGTCCGTGCAGCAGGGAGAATGGACTGCCACACCCGTTATGTGTCTGTGAGCGAGGGAGGTAGAAAAATGAAAAGTACAAGATGTCATTGAGCAGAAACGGGAGTTGGAAGCATGTAAATATAATAATAAACACTGCAGCCAAGAAGAGTGCCTGACGAGCCCAGTTGTAAGTAAGCTATTAAGACTCGACTGTACACTGTGTTCGTGTTTTCCTCCGAAACAATAAGTTCTGTTGAAACAGCCTTTCAACGCCTCTCTCTGTCTCTCTCTAGCAAAGTTGACCCAGACAACAAAGTAAAGCTAGTTTTCGGCTACGAGCCGACACTTACCCGACGTATTAGCCAGAGGTCCCTTTACTACGGTTCGGAGCCGCGGACCTTCAGTAATAGTAATAAATCACAAAGCAATGGTACATTCATGTAGTTGTAAAAAGAATGATAATACATTAAGTAATCCAAAGTATTCAGAATACGTTACTCTCATTGTGTAACGTTACGGAATACGTTACAAAATACATTTTGGGGCATGTAATCTGTAATCTGTAGTGGAATACACTTTAAAAGTAACCTTCCCAACACTGAGTATCATTAGCTGGAAACTGGTTTCTTTAGTACAGTTGACGGCCTCTGTCACCATCTTGATAAATCTGCAATACAAACTGCAAATGCTTTTTTTCCTCAAACAGCGCCTGTAACTACCTTTAAGTATACGTGCTCATCAGTAACACACAAATTACGTTGCTTATGGGTTTTTTTACGGAACAGTGCACAAACAACATTACAACGTCCCTTAACAACCGGTAAAAAATATATACCGTATATATACTACTTATCAATTTTATTGGTCTACTGTTACCAGGCAAAATGTTTTTGGCCGCATGAAAAAAATATGCATTAGCCGCATGTCTGTATAAGCCGCAGTGTTCACAGTGTGGGAAAAAAGTAGCAGCTTATGACCCGATGCAGTCTTTAGGTCTTCACAGTGCACATATACTTTTGCACAGTATGACACACTGTCTCTGTAGTGAGTGCACACTCTTTGTATAATATATTGTTGAATTTACAAGCAGGAAAGTGGTTTTAATTCCACTGTAATAAGTGCTTTTTGAGCATTCCTCTGCCGCCTGCACTATGCAATCTGCCTGGGAGCGGAGGGTTTAATCACCTGCATCTAAATTATATGTCAGTGTTTAGCGTACCTTGGGAGTAGTACAAAATTTATCTTTAAATATCTAGTTACTGAGTGTTGGTGCTTTATAAGCTATCAGTCCTGAATATGCTCTCCTGCCTTTCTGTCTGCTACCAAATGGGGGCAGAGCAACACTTTGTATCTCCTCTTGCCTCCTCTCTCCAACAGATGATGAAACAATTTTCATTAGAATTAGCCAGATGCTGGTGAGAATTACTCCGAGCTCCAAGAGAAAAAAAAGACAGACACCAGCATGACTTATGAGCATTTTAAAAACAGCAACATCTGGTGCCACTACAGAACTTGCCCCAAGAAAATAAAGAGTCACTAATTTACTGTCAAATCCCAAATCCCAAGGAAATAATAATTAACATCTGATTCTTATAGATGAAGTATTTTGGGGGGGCGATGAGTAACTTTAATTTTAAAATGAATTTATACACTTCACAGGAAAAATGTATCATTCTTCATTAACATTAAGAAACCTTTTTAATATGTTGACGTTCTTTGAGTACAGTTTCTTCTTCTTATTTGTTACCAAAGCTTAGAAGTGGAAAACATAACACATATGAGTCTTTAAGACCTTCTGTAAAACAGGCACAGTGATGCCATCGTTGGATTTTATTCAGTAATTTTGTTTATTATAAAGAATTGGAGTTGAAATAAACCTTTCTTGGGCTTTTCTCGGGGAAGTGAGTGTTTGTGTTCTGAGTGCACATCTTCCTGAGTGACCATGACAAGCCTCCGTGCAGGATATTGGTATGTGTTTCCAGGTGTACAGCAGTGAGCCACAGAGCACTGAAGTGTGTCATTGAGAGGGCCTGTGGGGCTTAATGCCCAGCCGGTCGGTGTGCACATTAATCTGAATGAAGGCACAAAGTGACAGGCCTGAGATTTTAGACTGCCCATTAAAGCTTACAGTCACATGTTTCTCACTGTCACAACCGTGGGGCTGGACCAGCAGCTCAGGTGCATTCAGTGGTTGTCCAGCAAACACAGGGAGCTGTGTGGATGGTTGCTTAATAAACAGCGATGTGCTAACACCATTTCACATCAGTCGCTAACATCTCGTGCCTCGATATGTATTTGCATTGTTGTATTTGGATTCTCCCAACACCCACATGCTCTGGAGTTAATCAAGAGTGGCATCTTCAGTCAAAGACTGATTGCACAAAAATGTCTGAGCTTCTCAGGACTTTTATCAATATCCAGCAATGACGGCGTGATAATTGATATTTATGGATCCAGAGCTTCAATAAAAGTATTTGTTTTGTGTGTGTGTATGTGGGTGATTACACACAAAGTGCTTTGAGAGGTCAGGTAGAGTAGAAACCAGTCCATTTACCATTTACCATTAAAGTTAGATTATGGTGCTTGAATTGGTTGTAAGCTGGACAGTTTTAAAATAAGGAAAAGATGCAAAGGATAAGAGAATAAGAGGAGGGGAGGAAAGGGAGGAAGTAAACAAGGGGAAGTAAAGGAAAGAACAGAAAGGGAGAGAAGAAGGATTGGCAGAATGGAGAGAGTGAAGGAAAACAAAGAGGAAAGGATGGGAGGGAAGGAAGGAAGAAAACAAGATAGATTTGCATCAGAAAGATGAATGGAAGAAAGATGGTGAGTGGAACAGAACAGAGCGGTCTGAGAAATGACAAGTGGATGCTCTCCCTTTGACACCGTGATTTCTCATGAATGTTAACAGCCCCATATCTTTTATTCCTCTTTTTTTTTACATCGCTGTCTCACACACCCCTTGGCACCAATCAAATCTTACATGACAAGGCTGTCAGTCAGCGTTAAGCTACAGGTCTCCTCACCATAACACTCTGAGCCTGACAAAGGTCAACTGTTGCTGAAAAGTATTACTCCCTGGGTCAACACTTTCTGAATTAGTTACAGTGACAGTGACACATACAGCCAGATGAAACTCTGTTTCTTGTCAGTGTGGACATTATAGCGGCAAAAGACTCGAGGATCAAGAGAGATAAGAGAGATAAGATAAGATAAAACTTTATTAATCCCCCGGGTGGGTTCCTCTGGGAAATTCAGTTTCCAAAAGCACAGCACCGACAGAAGTTACAGAGCGTGAGCAGAATATTATATATATACACACACACATATATAAATACAGAGACATATATAAATAAAATATACGAAGGGGATAAATAGAATAAATAGGAATAAAAATAAAAATAAAAATACAAGTGAATTGCACATTTAAAGTATTGAAGTCTATTGCACCGTTGACCGTTTTCTATTAACAAAAAGTATTGCACAAAAAGTATTGCACAGTGAAGTGAAGAGGCACTACAGCTTAGTTGTTCCCCCCTCCTTTTTAGATTAGTTGAACTACATCCTAAACGTCCGCACTACCGAATCCAATTAGGGTGAATCAATAAATGAGTGAATTAAAGGACAGCAAAAAAGAAGAAGGAAGAAAAGTTGCCTTTTCAGATGCCAGTTAGAGTTTTACCATTCTTATATTTAAAAACTATAACATGCTGAAGGCCACAGCTTCCTGGAGTTTTCTTGTCACCATGAGGTTGCCAAGATGCCAGCAGAGACTCCAGGAAGCCACGGTGTCCCTGTTTGCCAAGAAACCGTTACAGTCCATATATCTTCCAGTAAAAAACAATTATGTGTGTTTTCCTCTCTGTGTTAGCTCACTATGTTAAAGTTTTCTTCTTTGTCTTAGGACTCAGTGACACCATAAATGGTGCAAAGGCAAACTCATGCACAAGTATATAATATTAAATCTTGACTTGACTTACAAGGATAAGGGTCACAAATACAGCTCCCACTTTAAAATTGTACAGACGAGGTGATGCGTCATATACAGATGAGTTTCCTGATCTGCATTTTGAAGTTTATCATTGGTATATTGGGTGCATGTCCCTTTTTGGAGCCAGTAGTGGTCCTGTTTGCATGACAACACTAAGTAAGAGCTCAGTCATACAAGCTGAGAGACTCGTCTGTGACTATTCAGCAACGACCAGTCGCTGTGGAAAAATATGTCCACCCTGACCAGTTGCTGGTAGTTGTTGTGAAATTGATTGCCAAAGCTGCATTCACACAGACTGGTCAGTGACTGCCCTGCTAACCAGTTGAAAAGTGGAAAAGTCGTTGCTGGAGGTTGCCAGGAGTTTCTAGTGAAACTCATCACAGCTGTGTAGCTGTACTCAAAAATCTCCTTGTAAATGCTTTGATTGCTTTGGAAAGTTGGTGTGGAAAAAACACCTGCTCACTAAACAGGACTGAAACTGTGAAATGTGCAACACAAACTGGTTTGCACTGCACAAGTTCCACTACCACTCGGTGAGTACATTTCGAATGTTTACAGACGTATTCCCTACAAACTACCAGTGACCAATCAGCCAATCACATGGAGTTTTTCGTTGCAGCACCGCTTTGTCAACGATTTCACCCAATGACAGCCAGTGCCAGGTGACTGCAGGTTGCCAAGGGATCTCAAAGCTGTCCCTAGGTCTGTGTGACTGAGGCCTAACAGAATAAAAAATAGAAACACATACTTCTTTGATGGTCTGTGCCACATGTCAAACATTTTTTGGATAATTCCATCAAAAATGACCCAAATGAAACCAACAGTGCCCACAAAGTCAAGAGATGCAGTTAGTGAATTGAATTAGTGGAGATGAAGCATACAGCGCCCCTGTGTTAGCACCAGTAATGCGTACACACATGTATGAGTAGTTTTTGAGTAATGACCCCAACACTGGGTGGCGCGCATGTCAATCAAAACCACCTCCACTTTATTTTTAAGCCTTAACAGATGAGTCTTAACAAATGATGGTTGGATGAGTTATTAAAAAGGGTCCCGATGAAGACAGAAAATAATAACAAAGCATCAAAGCTGGTTTTTGGACCAGGTTGTAAAAAAGGAAGTGACAGTTTAACACAGAAATACACTTTTCAGCCTTGGACGTTGTGGCTTGGTTTCCATCCATTTTATTCTCTGTAAGTTTAACAGCACCACTCTGACCGTGTTTTATCTGGCATCTAATCACACAAACGCAAACACGGGCATGCACATGTGAGAACAAGCAGAGGAAGGTGAAGGTTAATTAAAGGCGTGTCTCCCGTCTTGTCTTATGCCACCCTCCACAGATGGAGACACTGATTATATCCTCCCTTTCCTCTCTGAGCACCAGGCTGCATTTTGGCCTCCAGCTGCCTCCCTGCAGAGCCCCACTTCCTCTGGATAAGAGTTATAGAACCAACTATCTTCATATCTAGGCTACAAATACCAGCTGTAATCTGTGCACGTGTGTGTATACAAGTGTGCTATTTGTGAGCAATGTAGGACAGTCTGCATGGGCCTGGAATACTGGAAATGATAAGTAATGTAACAGTAATATCTTAAAATAGCAAATACAAGCTGACCTCAGCTGAATATGTCTTATGTTTACAGCAAAAAAACAAACCCTGTACTTGACAAAAAGGTTTTACTTTTGGAACCCTGTGGATATCATACAGACATGTATGTCAGCAAAAGTGTTTTTATTTTACTGAATTTTCATTCATTATCTTTTATTTATTTATTTTTGTCAGGAAAACTACATTAAATGAACTGGATATGAAACTGGAAATGAAATCAATCTGTGTAGATTTGTGTACATACCTTACATGTAATTTAATATATTTCTTCAAGGTTTCTTAAAGTTTTCTTTAAGCCCCTCCCACCCCAGACTTACTGTATGGTAGCTGGGAAAGCTCCAGCTTCCCCACAACCCCGATGAAGCGGAAGAGGATGGATGAATGGGATTTGATTGACTCCCCTCAAGTGGCCGTTTAAGGAACTGCAGTGTTTGACACTCGCATTGGAGGCTGGAGGTCGGGAGACGGCAACAGCAAAATTATGAAGGAGAGAAAGACTGAAACGTTAGTGTTGTCCTTTAAACTTAGTAATCTGTCCATTTCATTTCTCAGACTGATCTTATTTTGCTTGTTTGTAATGCTCCTCTCAAACAAAACCTTAGTCGAACAATTAAATCAACGCCTTTTGGGAATTTCTGAAGATGTAGTTTGGGGTAGTGTAGGTGGTTTTATTGTTGCTGTTTATTGTCTCGTGATAACTGCCAGATGTGTTTTTTTGTCTGTTTATTTCAAATGAAACAAAAGCTGTAAACACATCCCTTCCTGTGAGCGATGGTCTGTCATAAAAACCAACTATGGTTAGTAACAAATGCGAAAGCTTACATGCGTGTTGTACAGCAGCAGAGAGCAGCACACATCTACCCACTTCTGGGAAGGCTGGGGCATTGTGTTAACACAAACCTGAACACAAGCTTGAGACCAGCAAAATGCCAAAACCTCTGCTTATAAAGCTGTTAAAGGTAAAGGGATTCCCTGCAACACCCTTAGTCAAAGCTTCCTCTTCCCCTCACTCTTGGGACAAATCAGATCTTCTTCCACTGCACGTCCTCCACCCTACGCCCACACTTTGGCTCCTACTTAGCCCACAGCACCACAGAGGATCATTTCAAACTCTGTTTTCTGAGCAAAGATAGACTGCCTATCAAAGACAAAGACTGCCTGTGTCTTTGAGGAATACTTACCGACAGAATTGAATGAAAATAGATAAATAAATAAATAAAAGATTTAAACATAGACGACTAATTTCTAAGGATTTTAGGACACTTATTACCTCGACGTGTGTGCATACCTTGTATTATGAACACTACGCACAAGCACATTTTGTGTACCCACTTTTCCTGGAGCCCAGAAATCGTGCAGCTGGATATTCTTATAACACTACCACATATCACATTTATATACACCCACAGGCAATTTAAAGTCTCTATTTGACCTTACCCCCATGCCAGTGGAGTGCAGAATAATACTGGAGGAAAGCCACACATAGAAACGTTTGCTGACTAAAAATCTGAATATAATTTTAATGGATTTTACGATTTCAAATAAGCAAGTCTGCAGAATTTTTGGATCAATGTGTTTCATGCAAGGCAGAGAGGGAATTTGGAGATAATGTGGCCCAAATTGATCACTTGACTTTTACAGCAGACCTGCTGAAAGGCATTTAAGATGTGTGTATATGTGTGTGTGTGTGTGAGTGTGTGTGCACATGCAGTACTGCTGACCTTATATCACTTCCAAGTACAATGCAGTTTTTTTCCACCTATGCCTGCTGCCTCACCAGATTTTTACTTTCAGAGAGGCAGGGAGTCCAAATAGTGGCATGTACACACACATGCACACACACGCACACACACACACACTTTTTTTCCTGTTCCCGTGAGAGCCTGACTGTGTGCCAGACAGGAATTGCATACATTGTCCCTCCCCACCGTCCTCCTGCTGGGACGCAGCACCTGCCCCTCCACCTCAGCCATGTCGGGCGATGCGTCTTTTCTGGGACAGGATGGGACGGGTGTCCAGCCGCAGTGCTTATGGGTAAATGCCAGGGGACAAAAGCCTTGGCGTGTGAGCTCAGCGGAACTCACGGCTTGTTTTCTGAGGGAAGACAGGACTCCATCTGCTTTGTCTGCGCTTTCACACAGTTTCCCTTCTGATTCTGTCTATTTATGTTTCTTTATGAATCAGCTCTCTCTTTCTTCCCACACTCTCTTTTTTCCCCCTGTTTCATTTGCTCTTTCAGTCTAATATCAGGGTAGTAGATGGACAGGCTACTTGGAGAAATGTCATTGTTTCTTCCTCTGCTCTCTTTTCTTTGGTTACTACCTTGGCCAAGCTCAATGTGTCTGAGTAACCTTCAAAAGCTGTAAATCAGTTTTACCACTATTTTCACTCATGAGTTCACAAATACCAACTCCTTCAAATGCACAAGGACAGTCGATCCACTGTGTTCAAGGTCTTGTTAAGGAACATAAATAAAAAGAAATCTCAGAAAATGCTCGACAAATTAATCTTCACTTATAAGTGTAGCAGTGCAAGAACTCGATGGATATCCATGGGGCGAGGGTTTGTGGGCGAGATGGAGCCTATCCCAGAAGACTTTGGGATCCACCTAACACTGGAGTGTTTGAAAAGTTAAGTCATTTGCTGGGCATGTTTCTCCATTTGTCTCTCGGTAGCCATGGTGGTGAAAACAAGTGAGCACCAGCCGTTGTAAATATCAAGACAGATTATCGTGACTACAGGCTCTGGACACAAACGTGCCACTGCAACATTGACAAAGCTTAGGAACTGTGGCCCATGATGCTATGAGACGTGTTACAGAAAGGTTTACATATTCATCAAAGTCAGAAAGTCTAATGTTGATCTCAGTAAATGGAAAGAAATGCCTCCTTCCCTTTACAGATATTAGCAAATATAGTTTTTAAAAGTGACGCAATGTTCAGCAGGAAAGCAGAAAAAATCTTTCATCAAAGCCGACTGTTTACTGTAGCTTTTGGGCTGCGTTAAATATTGATATGACGTGTCACAGCTGGTGAAATGATGCTTAGTGGACAGAGATTTTTATTGTGGCCAGCTGGTCATGGACATAGGTGGGAGGTAACAAAGTACAAATACTTTGTTACTGTACTCTTTGGAATGTCAGGTTGCTGTAGTAAATGGTAGAAATGTGTCAGCACTAGGGATGGGTATCGTTTAGGTTTTATCTGATACCGGTGCCAAACCGGTACTTTTGAAACGGTGCCGGTGCTTAAACGGTGCTCAAACCGGTGCTTAAAGAATGGAGAACACAAAATTGGTCCAAAAACCTCTCATGTTCAGCTGTTTTTTTTGTAAAAAGATAACAATGTTAGCCTTTTCTGCAGCTATAGGGCATATATGGTATCACTCTTGGCTGGAAGCAGTGCTTAAACAATGGAAAAAACACAAACTTTATCCAAAAACCTCTCATGTTTAACTGTTTCCCACTTTTTATTTGGTCATTTTAGCCTTTTTGGCCAGGGTGAAGGGAGTATCTGCCATCAAACAAGAAGACAGCCGCATGTAGCTATGATGATGTTTGCTAGTTCACCTTACATGCATTAATGTAATAACGTGGTTAGCCTACTCAACGTAAATTATACACGAACAACATTAAGCTACTCACGCAGAGAAGAACGGCTGCTGCTGCATCATCATCCTCATCATTTCTGCTACTCTGGGAGGGCTAGGGGCCAGGACTCTACTCTTCAGCTTTTTGGGGGATGTTGCTAACTCTTCGTCCGATAACAGGCACCACACCTGCAGTAGATGCGCTCGGTGTGAGGTCTCGCAGCAAGCTATCAAATACGGCGCATTTTTCGGCTTTTAAAAAAAACGCTATGCGTCGCCAGGTGTTTCATCGGATTTCAGGTGTTACCTCCTTTCCACAGTATCACCTTAAAGCACTTGTTGCAGGCTGCTGAGTTTGCATCTTTTGCTGTGAAGTACAGCAAGACTTTTGACCGCTTCGCCTTGGGCATTTTTAACCTGTAGCTCTGCTCTAAAAGAACGTACGTACCTGGACCCGCCTACTATCCCCGGAAACGTAAAATGATTGGCTAGAATTCAAAGTGTACACCGGATACCGGTACCCATCCCTAGTCAGCAACACTGGTGTGTGAAATTACAGAAAAAGTAGCAATGCTCTAGTGAAAAAACAGGAACTTTTCTGTCATTTCATTATTTATCTATCACTTAGTTACTTTGGTGTAGTATGACCCACTACACCAAATCTACATCAGATCTTCCAAAGCCATCCAGTGGGACGGACTGGAGTCTCAGGTGGGTTGATTCTGGCCCCGGGGGCTTATGTTTGACACAGTGACCTAATACATTGACGTTGCTCTGGTGATCTTTAGAAACGTTTTTAATCAAGTAAAACTGCTAGACTCCTTGTTTTGATTCAGTGCCATAAGTGACAGACTGATCATGTATCTGAAAATCCAGAATCTGTTCGGAAAATGTTTAATCGAATTCATGATCAAGCACCTTTTCCTCCACCTGACAAATCAGGTGCTGGTGCAGCCAACTCCCTCCGTAGCCTGGTTCAGTAATGCTACCACTGCAGTTCTCCTGTCAACCGGTCCTCATGGCGTTACCATGCAGGACTGCATCACCAACACAGCTGCTGAGAGCTCAGTCTTTGCCCCAACCATCAGTATACCGTTCTCAGACACATGACATTTAACATATGTGACATATGATGTAACTGCCTATTTTTTTTTAAAAGCAACATACTTTGAAACATGTATAAAAAACAATAATAAAAGATAACAGTAATCCGAATCCATCCTAATGGCACAGTGATGCATTAACATTTATCTTCAGTGTCTTGGTTTACTGCAGCAAGATGCATTTGCTGGATAGCTTAAGATCACAAATAAATGTCAGAAAATGTCACAGCATCCCATCAAATACCTGAAATATTTCTTTTGCTGCTACAGCTAACTAGAGAAAAATGTCTACTTCCTATTTCCGTCAAAATAGGAATATTATGCTCTCTGTTACTCTGGTCTGATCATCACGACTGATGTGACCTCACTGATGCTGATGCCTCACCAAAGGGACCGTGGAGAGGCTAACGGAGAGGACAGAGAAGTGAGCAGCTCAGCCTCGACTTTGTTGCCTGGATGCTGCTGCTGAGTGTCACAACAATCTGAATGAGTGAAGACCTGCTGCATGGTTAAGAGAAGAAACAAAGGAAATGTCTGTGTTGAACACTGTAAATACTGACAGGGAAGACAAGCATGGTCACATATGTTCTCATGCAAACACACACACACACACACACACACACACACACACACACACACACACACACACACACTTACCAAAACTATTCATTTCCTAATTTTTCTCCCTACTAAGCCGACAGCTCTGCTCTTCTTAAAGTCGCCTATTATCATTATCCATCTATTGACCTCAACACCATTATCCGAAGATCTTAACTCCTCCTCTATGTTCCATCATTACTAGAAAGTAATGGCAAGTGGTCTGACCAAGAGCAAATGGGGGATTTACGCAGCGCTGGGGATCCATATTGGAGAGATGCAAGCTCAGGGAAAACTGCAGGAGCTGAAGCAACAAGGTATTTATTAGCAGCCATAGAGACGAGCGCAATCAATAGGCACCATCATGTTAGAGTGGAAATGGAAATTTGATAGCAAGCCTGCTCTGGCTTTGTGTCTGTGTTTGTCTACTAAACTAGGAGCTGTGATCAATATGCAGCAAGTCCTGAAGCATCAGACAGTGACTCATGTCCTAACAGCTCATTGACTGTGCCAGCGTAACCCGATGGCTGCAGCGCTGTCCTGTGAACAGGCAGGAGCTGTGTCCGAGCCTCAGATATGAAATATCGGAACAGATAGTTTTATAGTATTATGGCTCGGGATATTAGTTTTTGTAACACCTGTCATTCCTCAAATTGTTAGACGGCACGTGTCTGAACGTGCCGTCTAACAATTTGCTCTGAATTCTCCAATCGTGTTTAACTGGGTCGGGATGTGGTGACCGTGAAGGCCATAGTGATGTTGTTTACATCATTTTCACACTCATCAGACCATTCAGTGACTCCCATGAGGACAGAAATATTTCATCGGGGGATAAAGGCAATGATTCAACACAATTTTGTATTGATTTGCAGTGACCCTGCCCTATAACAGGATTAGCAGTCATAAACTATACGAGCAGCAAAATGACCCCACAGCAGATGGATCTGCTCACAGTGGAGGTTCAGATCTGGAGCGTTCTCTCAGTGTATGCCACACATGTGCTTGTCCACTTGTCAGGAACATAGGGATCTAGGGAAGGACGACTCAAGTGAGCGTCTAACTTTAATGCCACATCACTGCAGACCAGCGCGACTGAACTCTCAAATGTGCACTTGTCTTTCCGACAAGTGCAACTGTCTCCCAGCCTGTTCTTGCCGACACTGTTGGTTTACAACATTTTCAGTCACCTGAAGAAGTGTTGGTCATTAGCTTTTTCTCTAGACTTCACACTCATGCACAGATGCGTTTCAGTCATTAAATATGGGCTGTCGTCCAAAATATCCGACACTATGATGACACTTTGGTCACTGTTCTTCGTGAAGCTGTTCATCCAACAGTGAACCCACCTTTCGGAGATGTTTGTTGTTTTTTCTTCTTGTAATCTTGGTATAAAATCAGAATCACGTAGAGTCTGCTCAGCACTGTACATACCACTGAGCATGACTGGATGTTAACTGCTGAACTGTACCACCTTGTGTACATTTGCGCAAGCATTCGTGTAATGCTGCACGATGAACACCCAAACAGTGCATAGCTGAAAAGTCTGGCAAACCCTTGAACACCCTCTGATTATGGCTGACCTCCTGCTGAGGTCAACTTTATTCTGGCTGCATTGAATCTATAGAAAAAAGAGCTGTCATTGGTCATTCCTCCAAAATCTCTGCACACGTGAGTACTGCGTTCATAGATGGTGGGAAAGAGCACATTTTCCAGAGGACCACACAGGCAGAACTGATTGCACGAGGCTTGACTGATGCACTGGACTAAAGGGGTCTGAATGAAAACAATCAAGTATGCATCACCACTGACAGCAGGGCAAGTACAGTGAAAGCCACTTCACTTAACAGCTGGTCTTATAGCTGAGTGCAAGCGGTGGCCAAAACACTGTAGCGACTGGTGAGTAGCTTTGGCTTTCAGTAGCTTTAAAGTCATCCACTGACAGATACTTGGGCTGGATTAGTTACAATAAAAATACAATTTTCACACACGGTTACACAATGAAGACAAACAGAACGTGACACATTTGCGAGCTCTTGGAGTGTAAATTTCAGCAATAAAATATACAAACTGGTAAAAACTGAAATAGATTAAAAAAACAAAGTTGTTAAAAATCACATTAAATTATTGTCATTTTCAATGGACTGCTTGTGTGAAAGCTTGTGTGTCTTAACTGCGACGATTGAACATACCATCTTCCTTTATTGGCTTATTTTTTTAAAAAAAAGTTTAGTGCAGCACTGAAGGGTGGAAGCGTGGGTCTGCTGGCATCTGTGACAGTGATGGCAGCTTTTATTAACACTGGTTTAAAAAAAAAGAAAAACAAGAGAGAGACCCAATGGCACCTCAGGAACAACCGTATCTCCCCAAATGCCAGCTTGTTACAGATTGACCAGCAACATCGGGCTCATCCCAAAAGAAGTGGCAAGAGTGCTGGAAGAACAAAAGACTATTTGTCAAGACATGGCTTAGGACAGAAACACAGACATGTGGTGCCGGCGTTGAAGCACACTGATGTCCCAGAGTCTAAGTGTGAATTATTAGGCTGTAGTTTGTTGATTCTGGTATACCTTGATGAAAAATATGCAGACAAAGTTAAATAATCAGGCCCCATCTTATCTTAATGACCTTGTAGTACCATATCACCCTATTAGAGCACTTCGCTCCCGCTCTGCAGGCCTACTTGTTGTTCCTAGAGTATTTAAAAGTAGAATGGGAGGGAGAGCCTTCAGTTTTCAGGCCCCTCTTCTGTGGAACCAGCTTCCAGTTTGGATTCAGGAGACAGACACTATCTCTACTTTTAAGATTAGGCTTAAAACCTTCCTTTTTGCTAAAGCATATAGTTAGGGCTGGACCAGGTGACCCTGAATCCTCCCTTAGTTATGCTGCAATAGATGTAGGCTGCCGGGGGATTCCCATGATGCATTGAGTTTTTCCTTTCCAGTCACCTTTCTCACTCACTATGTATTAACAGACCTCTCTGCATTGAATCATATCTGTTATTAATCTCTGTCTCTCTTCCACAGCATGTCTTTATCCTGTCTTCCTTCTCTCACCCCAACCGGTCGCAGCAGATGGCCGCCCCTCCCTGAGCCTGGTTCTGCCGGAGGTTTCTTCCTGTTAAAAGGGAGTTTTTCCTTCCCACTGTCGCCAAAGTGCTTGCTCATAGGGGGTCATATGATTGTTGGGCTTTTCTCTGTATCTATGAAGCGCCTTGAGGCGACATTTGTTGTGATTTGGCGCTATATAAATAAAATTGAATTGAATTGAATTGAAAGTCATTGATGACATGAGCGACATTGTTACCAGAGTCAAATCAAGAATGACGGCTCAGCACATCAAGCCAGACAAGGTAAAAGCTATTAAAGCAAGAGCATTGTCTGAAGTGATAGATGACTTTCAAGGCCAGGCAAGAGCTTCAGGTACAGAAGAAGTTGCTGTTGATGAAATACAACTACCATCAGTGTGAGAAAGAAAAGGAAATATTTGTGTAGTGAGAGATTTCTGAGGCTGAGGAGAGGGGCATCTCTGCTTAAACTGCTGCCCCTCGCGACCTGGACTTGGATAAGTGTCATAAGCCTACAGGTCAAGTCAGTACTATATTGTTCCATTTTTTTTGATTAGCATAAGGTTGTAGTTGGGATTGATATCCTCTCATCTGACCAAATTCGTATTGGTCAAAAATCACCCTTTTTACTGTTAAAAGGTGAAAAGATCGAGCCATTGTATTTTGCATTGTTCTATATGAACAGACTACCGGTAAAAAGAAAAAAAAAAAAAACCCAAAAAAACAAGTAGCCCCATGTATTTTTAACTGTGGATTCACACATATATAATAGTAACTGTTAGCTTTAGTAAGAGTAAATGTACTGAACTGTTACTTTGCTTTAAGATTAATTCAGTTCAATTTAGTTTTACTTATGAAATTGCAAAGGTCACATCAAGGTGCTTTATGTTGTAAGATTAAGAACCTAAAATCCCAGAAATCCCAACAATCAGAGGGCCACCTATGGGTAAGCACTGGGTGAAAGTGGGAAGGAAAAGCTCCTTTTCAACAGGAAGAAACCTCCATCAGAAGCACCCTTGGGCAGGTGCGGCCATCTGTTAGAGGTGAGGGGAAGGAGACACCGGCTCTTACTTCATTTTATCCCATCCCTTGCCATCATAGCTGTATTTTTTTTTTAATGGACAAATAAAGAGTCGAGAGTAAACTTTGCAGAGGTTTGTGTATCAGCATAGTAACCAAAAAAAAACACAGTAAGCTAACTTGTCAGTAATACGATGTTCTCACAACCTTCATGTTTAATGCTTTAGTATTTGAGTGAGATCAGAGAATGAGAATTGGTAATTGTTTAATGTCTGTTGTCTGACTCCAGCTTAAAATCACAAGGATAAAATGGCTGAGTATGCTGCAAAGCTAGCAATCTATCTATTAGCTAAGGCCAGCAGCTGCACACCGTGACAGCTGCTGACCTGACAAAACAACATGCATCTGTTCCACCCCCTAACACCACCACCAACAACGATCAATCCAGTGGTTTGAAAAGAAAATTTCAATTTCTAGCCAGAATTTCCTACAGCCAGATTTTACTGTGTACAGCAAAATCAGCCGTATGGTCCTCTCTGCTCATTTCATGCTATGCGATTTCTTTTCACCAGTATCATTGCATTTCCAGATCTCGTCTTTCCTTTGCCTCTTTGTGCCGATCACTTTTTTATCGTTATTTTTTTCTCCCGAAACCAGACACCTACATGACAAAGGGGCATGTTGAAGTATTTTATAGAGATTGTAAACACCCAAAGATGTGAGGCCAGAACTCTGGGTGGGACTGATGTCCTGTCTCATGAGCAAATGATTTAACCATCCTTCTCTCTGCTGAACCGCAGCCTTGCAAAGAAGGGATGTTACATGAATCAAACCAAGGAAATGAAGTGTTTTCATAATTCACCATATATCAAGACACTGTTGAACAGATGATGTTTTCACACCCGGCATGATAGTCACAAACACAGCTGTCCTTGCTAGGCTCAGATGTAGTAGAAACATGGTTTAAATGTAGCAGTATATGCATTGGAGAGGATGTGTTTAGGAGCTGTGCCAGCTCAGGAGATGGAACAGATAGCTGTAAAAGTCTCTGCCAGCACTTTGCTTGCCACAGGAATGATGAAGTGTAAAACACTGGGAGGCAGAGCGTCACTCTCCAATATGAGACAGGTGCTTGGAAGCAGCTTTGTAGCACCGAGGCACATCCAACGATAAAATAATCCTGCAGTCGTACAGTGCTGGAAATACAATTTCCCTCCAGATTACTTTCCCTCCATTATTTTTACCCTCTTGCTTCATTTTATACCCATCCCTTTTTTTAAATTTAAATTTGTCTGACACACTGCTGGGAAAAGGAAAAGAAGCAGGACATAAATATAACCCAAGCGCTCATCGTGCTGTGGAAACGTCAACACTGAGGAAAGAGTGGACAGACATGAGCTGCTGAAGAAAGAAAGGAGGGAAGTTCCCCTCTCATCTGGTTCTGGCAGAGGAGGAGTGAGTCATCCTGAGGAGCGCCGCAACACTAAATGACTTTTCCTTTCCATCCCACTCTGAGGGTCAGTTGAGGTAGAGCGTCTTTCAGAACTAGTCAGGTGCATGGAAATCCTACACAGTATATATACTGCCATGCTAGAAATGCTGGTTTTTTTTTCCACTTTTCTGGGCTAGGCAGTGATTACAGTACTGAGTAAAAAGGCCCAAGGATCATTCATTACCAGCGCATGAACTCCTCACCCTTGCAATTGCCCATGGAGTGCATCCAGTTTGGTGGTGAAACATGACAGACTGAAAGTTCCCGAGGGCACGGAAAATTACAGATCAACTCAGTCACCTAAGAAAAGAAAGAAATAGGACAAGTAAAATAAGATTCAGCACAGTCACCATCACCTGGAGTCGCAACCCAAAGTGAGTGCTGCACATTTTTTCTTATTTTAATATGTGGCACATACAGATCATGTGTGTTCAGTAGGAATACATAAGCTTTGGCTTGGAGGACAATCGGGAAATCTTATAATCTCCTTCACAGCCATGGCTAGTAAAGTCCATCTTTCCTATAATAATAAATCATGTGAATGTAGAAACATCCCCGTGTACAAGATAATGCTGCAGTTTTAAAGCAAGATGACTGGTATCCAGACACTCAAATAAGTAATGGAAATGTAAGTCACAGGCAGATGTTAACTGTAGAAATGGTCCCAAAATGAAACAGATGAAGTCATTTTGGGTAACTGCTAGATAGGAACACCAGGCAGTTAATGTCTCTGGTGCCCTTACGAAGAGGAAAACATGCAACGTAATTTTCAGCATGTGCTTTAAATATTTCAGTGCATGTTCAGTGAAATGACCTGAATCAGAGCCACGTTATTTCAAACAGCAGTCCAGGTGGACTGTCGAGTAGAGTTATGGGAAAAAAGAATCAAACGCTCCCCAAAGCAATTTTCTATAATTTGCTGTTTGACAATGCTACTGCCCAAACAAATTACCAACTACACAGCTGATGTGACCTCAGTGTTTGAATTTCCCCGACATACACTGACGGTAGCTAGCCAGAGTAGATATGTTTATTTAGTTTTAAAAAAATGTTATTTAGTTACATGTAATCAGTGACGCTTTGTGATTATAGTCATTACATTGCTTTTGTTCATCAACCCACTGCATCAAATGACACTTTTCTCTACTTGCATGTCACATTTTCTGTATTTAATATGTGCAGTAATAAAAAAAAGTTTTCAAAACTGTTGTTTTAAAAGCACCTGATTTCAGCCTTTTTACTCAAAGCTCATCTACTCCTGTCGGCAGCACGCGGCACATACTAGCCTATTAAGACAAAACATTTGGAGTTTTTAGTAGATAAATCCTGGTTTTAGTAGGCAACTGCAAACCTCCAACTACCAAGCTAGCACATCGCAAATTAACATCTTTGCCAAAAAAAAAGTAGTAACAGAACATTAATGCCATAATGCAGTTAATACATTTTGCACTATACTTCTAGTTTCTGAAATTTGTAGTTCTGAATGGCCACTTTGTGCTGAACCCTAAAGCAAATCAGTTTTCATAGGCTCTATATGTTTATGGCCTTTAAGATAAAACAGTTTTAGCCCTTAGCTAGCTAAGGTAAGTAACTAATTATCTGCTCGTGTGTGGTGTTGATTTGTTTATTTTCTTTTATTGTTGGTTTAAATTGTATTAAGACTTTAGGCATTACATTTAAAATATGCATTAAGGCCCAGTAGCTTTTTATGGGTATGAAGACAGGCATCTTTATAAGCTAGCTGTCTGCTAGGCTTGAGCTAGCAACAAAGTACAAACAATACAGCATCTGTATTGTTTGTACTTTCTGGAGCACTTTTAATGCTAAATCTGACAAATGATGTGGATTATTGTGCAGTTCATTTTTTTTACAGACCATGTAAGACGTTTGTGCTCAAGATTTTCTGATAAGCGAAATTCAAGCACTGTTATATTTATATGGCAGCTGTAATTAGCACTCCGCTGCTCTTCCAAATATAATCCTTTCTGGTGCCAAAAAAAGGTGAAAGCCAAAAACTCGAGGCTTCAACAAGGTATATCATAAACTAATGGTGGCATCATGGCTGCTACCTGAATATTTATTAAAAACAAAAACTGCACAACACAAGCAGCTATGGAGGCATCATTTTTTTGTGTCCATTGTTCAGAGGTGAGAGGGATTGTTCAGATATAATGATTAATGGTAATATTTTCACCAACAATAGGTTTGGAGAGCATATTGGCATCAATAAAATATGAGTAACTGATAGCAAAACATTTTTAACAATGCAAAGCCTCTTCTTTGATCAGTTGCTTGTTGTTTGATTGAAAAAGAAAAACTGAAAAGTATATTTTATTAAATTTGAAAAGGCAGCTGAACCTGGTATTTTTCTTGGCTGAAAATTTCACCTGGCTCTTTCCACTATCAAATCCAGATCTTCCAGCTTGGAGACTGATATTGATGATGTTCCCTCTGAAAGTTGGAGAAAGGCTTATTCCACTTTTGAACACTTACCAGGGCCAAGTTGGACACAGACATTTAACACAGGCCAACCTTTACACCTCTTCCAAAACTTTAGCCCAGGTTTAAAGAGTTTAATATTTATCATAAGTACCAATCCTAAAGAAATGTTTTCCATATTTCTTTTATACCTCATATGCTATGATAATCACTACATATAAATAATTAAATAAATAAAAATGCACATTTAGTGTTTTATATTGTCTCCTTGCTGTTCTATGTTAAGATTTTAAGCAGTTTGGTTTTGGATTTTATTTAGATTTCTAGGCATGGACACAAGTACCAATTTCTCTGTTATATTATTTTATATTATCTATTTTTTTCTGTGTTATCTCCCTTTACAAACACAAAAGAGACACCTACCTGAGAGACACTTTTATTAAAGAGGGCTTAGATTTTTTCTGCTTTTATCATATTATATAGGGGAAGATGTTATTGCCAATAATAAAATAAAATATACTCTGACTGTTAGGTAATATAATAGACTTGATCGAGCTCATATTGGACTCCCCACCCCCATCATGTGCTTCTTTCTCCCTTTCTCTCCAATCTCTCGCTGGCACTCAGATTGGCTGCTGCAGAGCCCCATTTCAGCTGAAATATTATCACTCTAATCTCTGTGATGGATATTTTTTCTGTCGAGACAACTCTTTCTGGCAGAAATGGGACGTAACCTCACATCCCACTGCCAGGTCTCTCTTTCAGTTTAAAGACAGCTGCTCCTGCTGCTGGGAAATCCCCATGAGAAAACAATTCTTCTAAACACCCATTCTTTGCTCATTTACTTATTTTTTGTTCTGGTTGTTTTCATCCCCAGATTTTCCATTTCACTCAGACGCTAACAGTCGGAGTAGTGAGGGCATTAATCAAACCCAGTGTTCCAGTGGCTGGGTGTTGGGACCTGTTCCAGCCTGGGTGATGATGGTGGACACTGAGCCTTCTGGCTCTCAGTGATTGGGCCTTGCTGGTGCTGCTGGTGTTTGGCTGAGTCCTCAAGAAAAACACGACTGCTCAAGTGTGGGAAGGTTTGAGGTATCTGTTAAAGTTCTTTCTTTTGCCCCTTTTTTATGGACTGTTTTTCAATTTGTCTCTGTCTTGGCTTCACCATCCAGGTCCCGCCTACAGTAAAAGACTACATCAGGCTGAAATAAGACTCATCCTTTAAGGACGGTGGAGGACATTCACCCTCCTCTTGAGACATTTTCCCCTCTCTCCTCCTCACTATGCATTATCTAGTGACAGAGGCATCCCAGGCCCTGCTCCCTTCGCTGTGATGGATGGTCCTCAGTGCTCCACAGTGGCCACAGTGATTGGCTAGTCCTGATACAACTCTAAATGGCTTCAGTAGGAATCTCATTGCCCCACAATTCCCTAAAGACACGACCATTCTGTGGCTGCCTCTGCAATCCCCTTCTGCTGGCTGAAAATTGAAATTTAACCAGCGTGCCTTCTTCCTTGGGACTGACCTTTCACCCTTTCAAGATCTTTTTTTCTTGAAGAAAAAGTGCAGCAAAGGAAGGACAAAGGTGCAACGAAAACATGTAATCAGTCAGCACCTGAGGATGTTATCACTGAGAGAAGGTGATACGTTATTTTAGAATTAAGTTCAGTACCTTACTTTTGTTTTTTTTTTAGCCATAATCCCCGTCCTTCCACTGTCTCATCAGTGGAGCTGTTTGGTCCCTAACTTTCAGATAGAACGGTCTTATCAATGGTGCCTCATCCCAGTGATTTATGTCACTGGCCAACTTTGCTTTAGCTGCAATTTTCTGCTGCCACATCCACTATAGAAAGAGAAAAAAAGAAGGGTATTAGATGGCCAGCTATATAGAGTCAGAGTCCAGATTGAGGCTGTGTGATAACAGCAGTTACAGTTTTCTGAGAGCCAAAGGCGAGCGGCTCTTTCGGATCACTGACAGCAGGTATCTTTTCAAACTAACTAATCTGATCCATGCCTCAAGACCCAGATTGTTGTGTGATGAGAGAATGCTGTAGCAGCAGACTGTGCAGAGGTGGAATCAACATCACTGCGATTATTAATGATGACAGAGTGATGACGAAGGACTGTAATCTTTACAAACAGTGAGGCCACCAACACACAGCCAGAACTCCAGAGAATTTGATTATCCCCAATTATACGGCAAGCTTTTTATCCGTGGAGCCTTAGAAAGATGTGTCCCTACAGCTCGAGCTCTTTCATGAGAATTATGTAGCTTTGCTTTGAGTTGCTTCTCTGACTTTGATGACAACAAGGGAGCTATTCAGTTTCCTTTCTCTTTGCATTTGTCTTTTACACAAATGCATCTCATCGCTTTTCAAGGGAAATGGTTTTGATTTGTACACCACACATGCATTTATCAGAGATGGTTGAAAAGCTGCACTGATAATCATTGTGATGCAGGGTTTTTCACTGACTGTGACTGCAGATCCACAGAGGTATTATCTTCTTAAGTCGCAAAGGAGTGACTTCAAGGGTATACACACCCAGTCAACAAGGGTCTTATATGGCTATTGCTACTTTAATTCTCTCATGCTGTACTAATATATAATCTAAAGATGTTTTTTAGAGGTCAATTTAAGCAAAAACTAATATAAATTCTTATATGGAGAACTAGTGAAGAAAGAATAAAAAAAAAGAGATTAATCTGAGAGCTGATTAATCTCCTGGTTGTCAAGGCAATAGCCTAGTGTCTACAGTTAGATGCCAACTTAGCATTAGCTAACGAGGGACTGAAAGAAAGAGTTGGCCTCAAAGTTTTACCGCTAAAACAAATCAGGCATGGTCAAAAAACCCAATTAAAAATTCTGAAAAGTAGTTTTAACAAGCAAACAAGCACAATTACTAGACTAACTGGTACATAGCCAGAGCTAACTAGCTACATAGTGTCAGGGTGTGGCTATAGTGCTAATGGGGGTGTCCAAATTCATAGGCTGCACATTCCTGAGGTTGCATTTGTAGACCAATTACGTTACAGCGACCCCACGAAGGCTGTCCAAATTCATAGAGTCCTCCGAATGCAGCCGACAAATGCGTCCTGTTTTTCCCCAGATTTGAAGGATGGGTCGGGCGTGTCCTTCGTGGCCCACCATATCCCAGAATTCAAAGGGCGGCCCAGCCAGTTCCAGTTTCCAACAATGGCGGCAGCTACTTAATTTAATATTACTTATTACTTTTTCTGGGTCACAAAATAAACTTTCAAGATATTTTCAAGCAAGAATGTGGCTGTGTAAACTTCAAATATCTGAATAAATCACTTTGGCTGAGTATAGGTTACAGTTTTCTCACAGCTAAATAAACGTCAAACAGAAAACTGATTAAACAGAAGTTTGAGTTGATCGAGAATTTACGAATTCTCGATCAACTCCTATATTATATTATTATTATATTTTCGGTTTAGTTAACAGGGGCGGTGCATGTTAAGCCACATCAGTATAAAAATATACTCACTGGAGATTTTGTTAGGTAAGTTAATACAAACATCTAATTAATAAATCACATTTCAGCAATTTAGACATGTAGACCGTACTGTCTGCTGAAGTTTAAACCAAGCATCACAGCAGAAGGAGAAAGGTGATTTAAGTGACTTTGAAGTTGGCATGGTTATTAGTGCCAGACAGAGTGAGGTCTGAGGATTTCAGAAACTGCTGATCTACTGGGATTTCCCCCCACGGCCATCTCCAGGGTTTACAGAGAATAGTCTGAAATAGAGGAAAAAAATCCAGTGAGCAGCAGCTCTCTAGGTGAAAATTACTTGTTGATGCCAGAGGTCAAAAGAGAATGGCCAGACTGCTTTGAACTGATAGAAAAGCAGCAGTAACTCGGATAACCACTCATTACAATCAGTGTATGCAGAAGCGCATTTCCTTGTTGAACCTTAAAGCAGATGGGCTACAGGAGCAGAGGACCACCGACTGAGCCTCCTTTAAGCTAAGAACAAAAAACTGAAGTTACAGTTCACACGGTGCTCGCCAAAATGAGACAACAGAAGACTGAAAAAGCATTAGGTTGTCTGATGAGTCTTGAATTCTGCTGCAACATGCGGATGGTACTTTCAGAATTTGCCTTTCATGGTGGTGTAGTGTGTGGGGGATATCTCTAAAATTAGAAGTATCCTGTTTCAGAGCGATGCTGAAAAACTTGTTCATGTATTTATTACTTCCAGGCTGGACTACTGTAATTCATTATTATCAGGATGTCCTAAAAACTCTACGAAAAGCCTTCAGTTAATCCAAAACGCTGCAGCAAGAGTCCTGACAGGGACTAGAAAGAGAGAGCAGATTTCTCCTGTTTTGGCTTCCTTTCATTGGCTTCCTGTTGAATCCAGAATTAAATTCAATAACCTCCTCCTCACATACAAGGTCTTAAATAATCAGGCCCCATCTTATCTTAATGACCTTGTAGTACCATATCACCCTATTAGAGCACTTCGCTCTCGCTCTGCAGGCTTACTTGTTGTTCCTAGAGTATTTAAAAGAAGAATGAGAGGCAGAGCTTTCAGTTTTCAGGTCCCTCATCTATGGAAACATAGAACCTGAAATAGGTGCAGGCTGCTTCAGTATTTCTTCTTCAGTCACCTTTCTCACTCGCTACGTGTTAATAGACCTCTCTGCATTGGATCACACTCGTTATTAATCTCTGGCTCTCTTCCACAGCATGTCTTTTACCCTGTCTTCCTTCTCTCACCCCAACCGGTCGCAGCAGATGGCCGCCCCTCCCTGAGCCTGGTTCTGCCGGAGGTTTCTTCCTGTTAAAAGGGAGTTTTTCCTTCCCACTGGCGCCAAAGTGCTTGCTCATAGGGGGTCATATGATTGTTGGGTTTTCCTCTGTATGTGTTACTGTAGGGTCTACCTACCTTCTTAAATCTACCTAATTTAAGAAGTGATCACTGATGTTATTTGCAATTAGTTTTTGTTTGAGATGGGGGGTATTATTATACTTGGAAGTTATTCCAGCACCTCTAACATTACACATCTTGATTTTTCATGTAATAACAACCGTTTTGCATATGCTGTAATAAACTATGTTTTATCTTATTCAGTTGTACTGACTGTATTTCAGAAACAGAATTAGTGAATGTTGTGATAATACACATAACATAAAAAAACAGATGCCTTTATATTCCTTGTAACCGTAGCTCCATGTACACACAGCAGACTTGTACTTGAGAACCCTGAATGTGACTAGAAAAGACAGAGATGGAAATTGCAACACCGTGTCACTGCACATGGCTTATTTTTGGTTGTGTTCTTGTTCTGTTCTGTCAGCTTTGTTGAAAGCTCCTGGCCTGTAGGCAGTGGACGGACTTATGTGTCCATTTTCCCATCAACTAAAACAAACTGTCAAAGAAAGGGAGCGCAAGATGAAGAGAAATGACAGCAAGAAAGTTGATAGACTAGTCCATCCACTGTGTCAGCATTTGCTAGTGTACATTGTTTCTTTACAGCCGTGTTTCTCTTGAGTGGAAAAGTCTGGAGTACAGCATCAACAGAAGCTCCACAGCACCGAGCTGCTGCTGCTGCACATAGCCGACTCCTCCATTGGCGCAGGGCGTTGTCAGTCTGTTTGTCTGTTGTTCTATCACTCTCTCTTTCCAACCCCTGACACACACACACAACACCATCCACTCCACAAATTAATCTGCCACCCTGCCTACACAACTGTCCCTTTTCTGACTGTTCAGCTCTGTGTGTCTGTGCATGTGTTTGTGTGAGTGTGTGTCTCTACGTGCATGTGCGTGTCACAGAGCTACAAATTCTTGACACTGCAGAAAATGTTTCTTTTTTCTGTTCCCTAAGAATAATTCAAGTCGTCCCTGTACTCATGAAGATAAACTTTCCCCCAGTTAATTACAAATGTGTGGAAGGATTAGCGGGAGCAGTTACCATTATCATTTATGATTAGTGTCACCATGTGTTGCATGAAAATAGCAGTTCAAGCCTGAATTAATTAAAGATGTTTGTTTACTGTGAAAGCAGGATAAAGACCCAGCACTCCTCACGGCCTAACCTTGGGGCTTTAAGAAATACATAGCTTTGCTATTTTAGAGCTTTATTTCTTTGCTAAGCTGTGGAGCACTTACTTGAAGTATTTTCAAAAACACATATTGAGCTAGAAGAGGTCACTAGTGTTGTTTTGCTATAGAAAGTCAACCTTGCTTTCAAGTATGAGTAAAAAAAACCTAAAACTGACTCTCTGGGTTTAAATTGTAAGAAGTAAATGTTTAAAAGACAGAAATCTGATCTGGAGGTTAATTACTTTAGTGTAGTATGAATGGCAATTAGTAGGAAAACGGCAAAAACTTGTATTATATCCAGGCTGTGTGGTTATTGGATGTGACCAAGTGCCTCAGCACCATCTCTGTATTTGCAACTGCTTGATGTACAAACTAAACAATATCTATGTAAATTCAAACATCTGCAATATTTACTGGTGCTGTGTCTAACTCCATAAAGCAAAAGAACTTATACAGGAAGAGTTGCAGTCTGCAAGCAAGCAGCTGAGAGTGGAAGCGGGTCTAATTTGCATGTTCACAGTTCCGCGCATACTAAATAAGCCAGTGTAGTTTGGCTTATTGAGCTCTGATCATACTCTTATTTAATAAGAGGTTTGTTTGAATGGGACTCTACATTATTAATGCAGAAAGTTCATCTAAAATTTTACTGTTAGGTCCATGGTTTTTGGATAATTGCAACCAAGGTGTGTTTAACTGCAGACTTTCAGTTAATTTAAGGTATTCCATGTTCCGTATTCCAAGTATCACATTAACTGTTTAGCATTTTTATACATGGTCATCGCCAAATGCTGTTTCCTCCCTCAAAGAAGTTCTGCTAGACCTTTACTGCAGCTTGTTTGCGGGTCTCTCTGCCTTCAGTTTGCTCTACTGGACTGAGATTAAGTGACCGGCTTGGCTGTTGAAGAATATTCTACTTTTTTGCTGTGAGAAACTCTTGGGTAGCTTTTGCACTTTGCTTTGGGTCATTATCCATTTTCACTGAAGCTCTGTGTGATCACGTTTGCAGTGTTGGGCTGAATCCGAGCACAGAGCATAGCCTAGTACACTTCATAATTCTGCCTGCCGCTTCTATCAGCAGTCTCATCATCAATAAACACAGGAGACTACGATGGCTGCACTAACAGCAATAGGTGCCTATGTCATAATACTGTCGTCACTCTGACAGATGATCACGAACTGTTTCTGTACTTTGCCCCTCCAGTCAATCTGGTCTTGCTATTCTTCAGTGGAAGCAGAGGTTTACACTGTTGTAACCCCCTGTATTGCCATTCAGGAAGAGAAGTCTTGATTGTAGACTTTGATAATGATGCTCCTATCTCCTTGAGACTGTTCTTGACTTGATTAGATGTTGTGAGGTTGTTTTTGTTAACCAAGGAAAGGATTTTGTGATCTTCATTTCTCTTCTCTGGTCTTTCAGGCCCAGTGGTGTTGCTGAGCTGGCCAGTCCATTCATTCTTTTCAGGAATGTACTGGATTGTTGATTTGGCCACTCCTGATTTGCTCCTTCGACGAACCAACATATCGTTAGACCTCAATGTACCAATGAACAGCTAACGGTTTCTATTTCAACGCTTGGAATCGACTCCAAACCTTTGATCTGTTTAACTTTTCATGTGATTAGCAACCTTGCCTGGCAACGTAGCTGCTTGTCTATTTCTGAAAATAGCTTTAATTGCTAAATAGTTGCAACAATATTTTGATCTAACTCGATGTCTGCATGTAAACACAAAATAGATAATAGATTTGAGGTGGTGGTGTTAGAGCAGCGGGATAATTGCTTCCATTAACAAATTTAAATAATCACCTATTGATGAAGCTAGCTTAAAATAATAATTTTAACATGTTGTTGTGAGTCTGTTGACTCTTGAGCACTGCTGTATATCCTCCCTAAAGTTGCAAACAAGACTCTTGACTCTATGGCTTATTAAAAACATCTTTAGATTGAAGGTTATTGGAAGATGAATGGTAAATAATTCTGTCCACAGTCAGGGTGTCATGACAGCTCTCAGTCTCCAGATGCACGTAAGAGGTCTACTTTATAGGTCAAGCCTGCAATACAGAGCCAAGCCCTCTTTCTAACACATTACTAGTAAAGTATCACAAGGCTTGTGATGCCTGTAACAGCCTGAGAGGAAGCACATTTAATTATCTGCAGGTCGAGGGTGAAGAACAAAGACAACAGCAGTAAAAGGTTTGGAAGGAAACAAGGTCAAATGAAGATTGAGGATCCCAGATCTAATTAGTGAGGAGTCTTTCTACAGTTCAAGGAGTGTGACGGGCATTTATTTTGTGTACTTTGTTGACTTTACATATTCTTTTTTAATTTTTACAGTAATGTGCAAAACTCTTGAGCCATACTTCATTTTTGTGTATTTTATTTCGAAGCAGCCAGACTTTCTTGTATTTTTAAAATAATCTTGAGTAATAGTCATCCAGGCTTTCTGAAGGTCTATCACTGTTTTTCTTTGTACATTAGCTGCTTTTTCAATTATTAACAGTCCAGCCCATGTTCTTGCCCAGTTTATTTTCTTTAGCCAAGTGGGAAATCTGAAAAGCCCAAAAAAGTATCTGAAAGTTGTGTCGATAAAAAATTAGGAAAAAAATCCAGCAAAGACCTCATGAAGGACCCAATAGATACATCTGGGCCTTCTCTTTCTCTTTCGCTCTAGCCTCATCTTAGTGGAAGAGTTTCAGTAAGGCATTTTAAGGAAGTGAAAAATCATCGAATCATCATAATTAGGGATGGGTATTGATAAGATTTTCACGATTCCAATTCCATTTTCGATTCTGTTTAACGATTCGATTCTTTATCGATTCTCTTATCGATTCTTTTTAAAAAAGGAGAACACTAAGGTCTAATAGCTTAGAACTTTGTTTTATATCTTCTCTTTGAACAAGATAGAAATTTAGGAGTAACATGGCCTTACAAACCCAACAGTGAGATCTTAAGAGATCCACAGCCTACGGCTCTTCAATGGGGTGTCACAGGGTCCCCAGGAAAAAAAAATTGTAAATGTAAAATAATAAAATAAATATTCTTCTGTAGCAATAACAAAGTATAACATCAATTATTCTGTAGCAATTACACAAGAATATTCAGTAATGTTCCTGCCTACAATTAAACACATTCACTTACCGAAAATCATCTGCTGTGGCAAATGGGTGCAAACCTTTGACCACAAACTTAGTCACTGCTCAGTGACATTCGTCTATCCTGGCCTGAAAGGAGACGCTAACGGTAGACTGCAGTGAGAACTGCCAGCATCTGAGCCAGACTCTGTCTGTCTCTCTCATCATGGTCATCTAAATGCACAGTAATGGCAGGTTTTGTAATAAGGCAGATCGCGCTAACATAATATGCACTGTTAGTTGATTATTTACCTGCCGCATTAACGGGAGAGGACGTGCAAACGTTACCGCTGCTGCTGGGTTGAGATTCACGAGTCCGGAGCGGAATTAAAAACACGACATTCATTTAAGGTCATCGTGTGTTTTGTGAGCAAATGCTTTTGTATATTTGTAGTGTTTCCTCCCTTAAATGAAATATCTACTTTGCAAGTATTGCAAGTTGCCCTGTTGTCATCCATTCTCGTAAAGCAAAACCAAACTTTTGAGCGTTTGAGCCGCTTAGGCGCCGTGTTTCCTGCCAGGTAAATGACGCTCCGCAACGTGGTGACGTCATTCGGGGCGACTGGAATCGATAAGGGAATCGTTTGCAAAAATGGCAAACAATTCCAAGGAATTGAAACACTGGGAACCGGTTCTCAACAAGAACCGGTTTTCGATACCCATCCCTAATCATAATCAACATCATCATCATACATGGAGGAGGCCAAGAGAAAACACTGAGTGTCTAGGACAAGTAAAACATGGTGGAGTTGCAGTCATGGTTTGAGGTCACATTTCACTCATCGTTGTCGGAGATGGAATTATGAATGCAAAAACGTATGCTCAGATTTTGATCCAAAATGCAGTGCCATCTGGAAGGCATCTGATTGGTATCGCTTTCATGAAAATCCGAGGCCAAACACACTGCCAATGCAGTGAAACAGTAACTGGAAAACACAGTGGGACTCTTTCAAGAACTATTAGTCATGGATTGGCCTCCCCAGAGGATGAACCTTAACACTACCGAAGCAGAGGGGGATCATCTTGACAGAGAACAGAACAAAAGGCAGCCATAATCCAAAGAAGAGCTTTAAATGTTCTTTAATAAGCCTGGAGAACTATTCCTGAAGACTACTTAAAGAAATAAGAAGAAAGCTTCCTAAGAGAGTTCAGACTGTGATGAAGGTGGTCATATCAAAAGCTGACTTTTAAACTTGTTAGAATTGTAGGACCTCTGTGTCTGTCTTATACACTATACTGTTCACCATACAGGTAGGGCTACATTAGCCCCGTGCTTCCAGGTACACACTCCTGGTTAAGTCATGCTTAATCAACTTTGTTCAGATCAGTATGAAAGCAAGAATAAATATCCATGGCATACATTACATTTCCACCATGTGGTCACAAAACAACTCATGTGTTTCATCTTTCAGAAGAAAGGAAAATCTTTCCAACAAATATGGTTTAAATAGATTCAAACAGCACTGCTCAGCATAATGCCATTTACATTGGCTGCAATGTGACAAACTGACAGACTGAGCTCATCCTATTCATATGAGGTGCAATAACCATAAACTAATTATTACCTTATGCTTACAAAAGCAATAGCGCCATGAGAGGAAATCAAATGCAGATAACACAGGCTGCTGATTCCCTGTTGGCATCACTGGGACTCGATGTGTAAGCACTGATTTAGCATAGACGCTCTCTGAGCTCATATAGCCCTGAACCTTTGAAACAAGCTGGAAGCTATGAGACAAAGCTCAGCAAAAATCATGCATGACTTGGTAAGAGAGGACAGAGGTCCTCAGTGTTGGAGGATTCATTATCGGCGGACCGTGCATGCTTGCCTTTAAATCCTGCTTTACCATATTGAATATAAACTGCCATATTAAATCTGTGTTCAAACAGATAATGAGGCTGAATAAAGTGTTCCTGTTCTTCCTCCACTGATGCTAAGGGCTTCATTAAAGGAAAAAACTCAAGCTCATGGCATATAATTTGAGCAAAGTCAACGACTGATGTAATTGATTGTAATCTGGCAATGCACCAGGCAAGCTGAGGGCATACTCTTGCTGGATGACACCCTTCATGTTAATCCCTTCAACCTGCCCCATCTGACATAAGGTGAGAGGCAGGGCTAACAGAGAGGGAGACAACCATTCACACCTATTGCTCAAATACCCAGAGAAAACCCACACAGACATGGGGAGAAGAAACAAACTCCCCGGACTGCATTTGAACCCAGGACCTTTTTAATATGAGGTGATGGTACTAACCACATCTCCACTGATCAGCACAGTCTACCAAAGGGATAAGATAGGAAATATAATTGGGAAGTGACTGTAGTGCAGCAGCCTATAACACAGAAAATACAAAAAAGTGAAAAGTGAAGACCTCCATGAATCAACATCTAATATGATATGAGGAGGTTAAATGTAAAATGAATGCGGTAAGAGGTGGGGAGGATTTTTCTGTGTCCTTGTGGCAGTGGAACTTGAATATGTTGGAGAAAGTATTTAGCTGCATGGCCAGTAAGAGGTTCAGAGGCTGGATTGATTAACAATCCACATCATAGACAAATTCCCTTGGTAAGTAATAAGCATTCATTCCAACAGCTAACAGGTCAAACCAATATTCAACCCATAGAAATGCTCCATTTTTAAAAACATGCCTGAGATACACCAGTTTTCAGTCAAAACTACTGAAATTCTTCCACATTTCTTTTTACTGCTCAGATTAACATCTCTGCCCACCCAAAAAGTCCTGAACTTAGATATAATCACGCTGTGATCCAGCTGGCTCGGGAATGCCTTGCAGTTCTCTTAAAGAATCCGGAGGTGGTGGAAAGAGATGGAAGTCTGGGGCTGTTTGTTAGGACTGCTGAAAGTAGACGAATAGATTTCAAAAATACTTTTGTGTTTGTTAGATTTAGGCACCAGAAGTACCAAGGTTATACTTTGGGTTAAAATCTCTGTGTTGTTAATGACTTGTTAGAAGTTTGATGCAAAGAGCTTTTAACCCAAGTTTAATCTTTGAACAGGCAGAAGTGAAACTGTGAGCATGTGAGAGCATCACACTAGGGACAAATATGGTGGATTTATCTTGTTGGCTTGCATCAGTGCCAAATTGATATTAACTGATATTTTTGAACTGTGCCAAGGAGGTTATGTTTTAGTGCATGCATCTGTGCATGTGTGCCACTCAGTCTGTAAACACAATAACTCAGTGATTCTGATCAGACTTTGAGGTCAAGGTCAAGGTCCTGACCTCAAAGGTCGAAAACTGACAAAAAGCCTCATAACTTAGAAACTACGATTCTTACAAGTGTGCTGTGTATTGTCAATGAATAGAAAGTGTTGCATAAAGATTTTAAATATCATGTGACATCTGACCTCTGACCTGTACTTTATAGACAGTAGATTGATCTGAAGGTCAAAGTGATAATGATGCTATATTAGAGCTATTTAAGACTATGATTCTTACCGCCATTGTTTGTATTGTAGTTGTATTGGACTGTTACAAACACATTGCACTACAAACCTCTTAAAGGAAGATCAAAGTAAAGAAAATATATACAAAATACAAAATTAGTTTGAAGTTTTAACATATGATGCTACAATTCTGGTTCAGCTATCTGCATGTGTGATGCTGCTCTTTGGCGCATTGTGAATATTAGGGATGCACCGATACCACTTTTTTGGAAACGAGTTCGAGTACGAGTACTTGCATTTCAGTACTCGCCGATACCGATACCGAGTACTTAATAAAAACATTATTTAAATTTACAGGTAACAGCTTTAGTCCTATAATTTAACAAAAAACAACAACAAGGGACTAGTTTGGAATTAAGAACATTTATTTAAAATGAAAAGCATGTTGTATGCAACATATTACAGAATAAATAATTATAAAAAACAAAATTTAATTTTAAATTTGTTCGTCTGTTTTTCTGTTTAGAAGTCTCACTAGCACAGTCACAGCTGGGATGACATCAGAGGCTAGTGCGTCGTAGCTGCTCACTTTTTTAGTTAGTTCCTCAAAGGGGGCGAGGATGGCAACAGTCGTCTCCATAAGAGCCCATTGGTGAGCGGTGAGATAGTCAGGGAGTTCATGCTCGGACACGCCCAGCGCTCGCTTTTGCTCAATGAGGGACTGGAGCATGTAATACGTGCTGTTCCAGCGCGTCTGTAAGTCCTGCTGCAGTCTCTTTATTGGCTGGTTGAGCTGTCCCTGAATGTCCTCGAGGCGGGAGTAGGCTAAGGCAGAATGTTTAAAATGCCCAACTATTTTCCGTCCCACTGCTATAGCATCAGCTATGCTCCTCTGTGCTAATAAGCATGGGTAAATAAGCGTGGGTAAACTCCTTGTACTCGTTGTCGTGTTGGGTTTTTAGGTGCTTGATTAAATTAATTGTGTTAAATGCGCTACCTTTAGAGCCTCCTCTGGACAATTTCGCTGAGCACAACTTGCAGTCCGCCTTTGTTTTCGAGTCTTCGTTCACTTTGAAATAGTTCCACACGGCTGACTTGTCTCGCCTCGCCTTCTCCCCGCTCTGAGATGCAGCCGGGGCCTGGGGGCGGGCACTCGGCGCCTGTGATTAACCCCTTACATGCCGCTCAAACATAGACAGGTCTCAGACCGTGGTATCGGTCCTCGGTATCGGGGACTTTTAACGAGTACGAGTATCGAGGCCGATACCCGATACCGGTATCGGTATCGGTGCATCCCTAGTGAATATGTTTTTCAACTGGACAAACAGATTTCTGTAATTAGACAGCGAGCCCCACCCATATGAGTGAATGCAAAAGGCGTACACAAAAACATCTGCGCCTGTCGCTCTGAGACGTGCGCACATAAACTCACAGAATCGACGGTCTCCCGGCAGGCCTGCATTGTGAACGTTTCTATGATTGATGTCTCTGACCTATTCTGCAAGCAGGCAGCAACCTGATTACCCCATCATCATCACTGCTGTATCTTGTGGCACAACTCAAACACACACACACGCACACAGAAAAAAAGAAAATAACAGCAGGTTCTTGTGACTTTTCCCAGTAAAGTTCAAACTTGCAGGTTGCAATAAGATCAAATTGAATTCAATCACGTGACCTCAGAAAACGTCCTCCAGCACAGGATGTGTTGCTTTTGCAGAAATCCCAGAGAGCATTTTGGTCTAGTGGAGGGAAAGCAGGTTCTTGGCAGAGCGTGGGGCATGTCACCCATTTTCTCTTTGATTACTACACGTCTTTATTGTCTGCACAGAAACCATGAACGCTGCTTTTCTCTTTGTGTCCTTATGATGTCAGCGTACTTCACAGTTGGCTGATCTCAGGGTTACATCTGCTATGATTGAATTCCTTACATTATCTTCAACTAAAAGTTTCATTTTATACCATTTGACCAATTAACAACTCCTATGCATACAGTCATTGGGCATCATATGCATAGCAATGTTCTTACCCTGCACATACAAACAGTGCAAACACAAAGTTACCACCTGAACTCATCTGAGCAGTCAGAAATTATTCAAGCATGACATCCAACCAATAAAACTAATTTTTCTATTTACAAAAATTGGCTTCTTAATAAAAAACAATTATGTGCTGTTTAATTAAACACAATTTTCCTGCTTTTTAAAAAAAATGGTAAAAATTTGAAAATGTATTATCATTAAAATTTAAACAGCTTGTGTACACCGGTGGATTTACTATTACAGAAATATATAAATCATTTTGGTAATTCATAATTTAAACCAGCTGTGGCATGAACCTTATATTGGGTGCTGGTCTAATTTTGTAAATTCACCCCTTCCTCATCACCTCTGGTCCTCTTTAAAATAACTGTGTTTTTTGTGTGTTTTTTGTAGTAAATATTGATATTAATCCCTAAGAAACAAAGACCACCATTGTGGAGAAGACCACAGTCCCAAACCTGAGGGTTCAAAGTGTCTTTTGTCCCGTCTCCCTCCCCTCACCCTGGTTCTGTCAGGCGTTTCTGTGTGCACTGTCAAACATTGTTAAAGTATGGCAGCTGCTTATGGCAACTCCTTTATAAATAATTTTCTTTAACTTTTATAAAAACAATTTCTAACCTCAGGATATTAATTTAATTTTATGTCTACTATTCAAGCATGTTGTTGCCTTAAAGTTGCCATAAAGAGACAGTTACAGAGCTGGTCAGCCTTTCATTAATGCAGGTAACAGTGAGACAGGCTGGCATGTTGACAGCTACAAGTCTTTTACCATTCTTTTCTTTTCTTTTTTCATAACTACTGTCCAGTCAAAATGAGCTTTGATGTTATTGCTTTAGACAGCCCCATTTCCTGTCACCAATCCCTATCATCCTGAAGAAACAACCCACCCCGCCATCCCGCCCCCATACAATCACCATCTATTATTCATTCAATTCACCAAAGCCATTTGAATACATCAAGCAAGCAGGCAGTTTTGTCTGTGTCTATCAGATTTAGCTGCAGGAACGCAGGAGGAAAACAAACGGGGAGAATCTGCCTGCCCATTCACGCCTGGACAATAATTAGACATGGATGTTTGAGTGCACACAGTAATCCATATGTATGGAAATTCACTCAAGCATTTACGTATGGCAGGTTATACCAACCTGAATCCCTGAATCACACTTACTATAAAATGAACTGAACTTGAGAGCTGTCAGATTGCTTAAAAGCACTCCCGTCTGCCTTAGCTTCTTTTAATTATTCAGTCTCTATCCATCCACCCATTTACAATTCACTCGCTGCACTCCACAACTCCTCTGCTCCTTAGCTGAAGAGCTCGTTCCCCATGTAGACTCTGGCAAATTAAACCCCCTGGAACGTGATGAAAGCGCGAGGAAAGACGATGTGGACAGAAAACGAGAAGAAGATACAGGAGGGGAAAGACAGAGAGAGCAAAGGGGGGAGGAAAGGGAGAAATTGAGAGGATGGGTGGGCAGGAAGTAGGAGAGGAATGACAAGACATGAGAGAGGCCACCACAGGGAATTCTGCTACTTGAAAAAACTGCCAGCCACTTAGCCTCTGAAACAACTTGTCACTGCTGAAGCAACATCAACTAGCGTTCCTCTTGCCCTTTTTGACAAAATCCATTGGAAGCTGTCTGTGTGATTTCTTCTGATTTGTTTTTGTTGTGCTTGCTTTACTTTCTACTTAAAGTAAAATAAAACAGAGCCAGCAGCAGATCCTGTAACTTTAGATCCAAGCTAGTTGAGTACTTGTAGTGGAGACCAGACAGAACCTGATGGACCCTCTATTTTTTATGTCCAAGCTGGGGTGCGTGAAGACCCTTGAACTAGAAATGGCAGGGGTCTCAAAGGCCACAAAATGCTGCAACAGGTAGCAGCTTCACTTGAGCCTGGTTCTGCCAGAGGTCTCTCACTCTTAAAAGGGAGTTCTTCCTCCCCACCAAGTGTTTGCTTACAGGGGATCATTTTGTTATTAGGGTTCTCCCTCTGATACTGTATACTCTTTACTTTATAATATAAAGAGCCTTGAGATTGGTGCAAAAAAAAAAAAATTAAACTGGACAAATGCATAGCCTATAATCTGTTCTTTAGATCAAAGCCACACCATTAAATATATAAAAACGAGACGTGATAGCAGCTATAGCAGAGCATGAATGTAGGTAGGAATGGGGTGGGATTTGGGGTTCTTAATAACAGTCATTTACAATGGAAACTGAAGCTTTCCCTAAACAGGATTGTTTTGTGTTCACACAGGTATAAATGAAATGACTGAATGCGTGGCAATGATCAGGCTGGGAAGGTTATTCTTCCATTGGGGAGTCTTTGTTCTAACCTACAATTAACGTTGTTGATTAAATTATAGGCTATATGGAAACCACTGTGCTAAATCAGCAACACATAGCCTGTAATTAATAAGAGCGACATGATCCATTGGTCAGATTTAGCAGCTCCTATTCAGTTTTAAAATATATATATATTATTGTAGACAAATATCCATCTGTCTTCTTCTGCTTGTCCAATTTAGAGCTGCAGCCTATCCCGGCTGTCATAGGGTGACAGCTGGGATACATCCTTGACAGTTCCACAATCTATTACAGAGCTAATGTAGAGAGACGGATGAGCATTCACACCTACATTCATACCTATTGTCAATTTAGCATCACCTATTAATCTATGTGGATGTGTTTGCACTGTGGGAGGAAGCTGGAGTACCCATGCAGACATGAAGAGAACATGCAAACTCCACAGTAACCAGTGAGCGATGTCATTACTCATAGCTACTGTGGTATTAAGCAGTCAGCAGCACACATAAATGTGATCATTTTGAACCAGTGCAGGGTCTTGGTGAACAATCTGGAGTTAAAATCCATCTTAATCCACACAGTGTGATCTCAATTCCACACAAAGTTGTTTGACCACCCCAACCTTCACATTCTGGTTATAGGTCCACATCTTAATTCATGACATGACAGCTTTCTTCCAGAGATAAAAATCATTATCGTTCTTCCTTTTTAGACGAATAGCTTCCACATGGGGGTGAAAATAAAGTGTCCTGCTGAGACATGCTGAAAGTCAGCTGAAAATGAAAATACTTCTATTAGATTGACCGCTGAAGACATTGTTGGAAACCAGGTTTGATTTATGAATCAATTTGTCATCATCACAGAGTGTCAAAGCAGAGCCGACAACGCTCACTGGATTTTCATTTGTCATCTCGGGACTGTCTCTGCTTTGATATGAGCCATTCTCTCTTTCTCACATTCCCAAAATTGCTTTCTGTTTGTCAGAGCTGATAATCACTTGTATATTGTAGTCGCTTAATGATTAGAAACATGTCTTACGTAAGAACCAATCTGAGGGGAAAAAAACAAACTGTGTCTAAAGGTTGAAATGTCAATCGGTTGCAAACAGAGAATAATGGTTGAATAAGTTAGGATAGAATACCAGTACTGGTTATATTATGCAGGGAGGACAGGACAAATGTTTAAAAGCCAGGACAAACAAAGCAAGATGTGCAATACCACAATTTCTTTCCTGTTTTTATATTTTCAGGCAGAGACTCTGGCGTAATTATTCTTCTCTGAGATAAGCCTCTTGCATTACTTTTATCTCGGTGAAAGCAGGTGCATTAATTGTCCAGAGGAGGATAACAAAAGCTGAATAGAAACTGCACTGAAATCATACTTGAAATGATTGATGGCGTTTCAGTGATGGGTATACCATAAAAAAACCCCGAGTGCTGACATTCAGCTAGAACATTATGACTCACTCTCCGCTTGTCTTCCTGATTCTTGACAGTATTTGCCGCACTTTGGATTTCATGATTTGGATTTTCTGCCTTACAAAAAAAAGTTAGGTGAAAGAAATAAACTGGATTGCGCCGCCGTCCCACACTGCCCAAACCAGCAAGTCGTCATATGCTTGCTGACAGTGTTTAAATCATTGCCATTGCATGACTTTATCAGCCTCTCACATATTTAAGGAAGAACTTTACAACGTTGCTTCGTTTCATTGAGGTTTGCAGATTTGTTTATGCTACAGATTTTGAATCCGGTTGAGGTGCGGACTGTGAGACCCGTTGCCCTGTTGCATGACACATTTGGTCCAAGGTTTAGCTTTGACTCTGTAATACCTTAGTACAGAGGAATTAATGGTAGACTCAATAACCAGTGTCCAGGTCTTGTAGTTGCAAAACTAACTGATTTACCATTCTTTACACACCTCCACCTCCTCCCCCTCTATCTGAACCAGAGCAGGTCCACTGCCGGTTCAGATAGAGGGGGAGGAGGTGGAGGTGGTCAACAAGTACAAGTACCTCGGGCTGTGGGTGGACAACAAACTGGACTGGTCATGCAACACAGAGCACCTGTACAAAAAAGCCCAAAGCCGACTGTACATCCTCAGGAGGCTGAGGTCTTTCAACATCTGCAGGAAGCTCCTGAGGATGTTTTACCAGTCGGTGGTTGCTGGAGTACTTTTCTATGCTGTGGTGTGCTGGGGGAGCAGCACAGCAAAGAAGGACTCATCCAGGCTGGAAAAACTAATCAGGAAAGCTGGCTCTGTGGTCGGCATGAAGCTGGACACTCTGGTGACAGTGGCAGAGAGAAGGACACTAAAGAAACTGCTGGACATTATGGACAATGCTGGGCATCCTCTGCACACGGTCATAAACAACCAGAAGAGTCTGTTCAGTGACAGGTTGCTTCTCCCAAAGACAAGAACCAACAGACTTAAAAACTCCTTTGTCCCACACGCCATCAGACTGTTTAACTCCTCTCTGGAGGGGAGAGGGAGGGGAAACAGGAGGACAAAGGAGGGGGGAACAACTAAGCTGTAGTGCCTCTTCACTTCACTTCACTGTGCAATACCTTTTGTGCAATACTTTTTGTTAATAATCAGCGGTGCAATAGACTCCATACTTGAAATGTGCAATTCACTTGTATTTTTATTTTTATTCCTATTTATTCTATTTATCCCCTTTGTATATTTTATCTATATATGTCTTTGTATTTATATATGTGTATATATATATATATATATAATATTCTGTAACTCTGTAACTTCTGTCGGTGCTGTGCTTTTTTGGAAACCAAATTTCCCAGAGGAACCCACCCGAGGGATTAATAAAGTTTTTATCTCTTTATTTTTTTTGCCAAACAAGGTGTTGTGCCAAACTTCTCCACTTTTGTCTTATTTGTTTAGATATGTTCCAAAAATCAGGTCTGTTCACCCAACCTGTGCTAAGATATTCTTTGCAGAGGGAAGATGCTTTCTTCTGGCAGTCCTTCCCAACTACCCACACACTTCATCAGTTGTTCCCTTATTTCACATTTCCACATGTTACAGATGTTACATTACATTCATTTTCACCTCAAAATGGCAAAGTGAAAATAGTTTGCTTTAAATTCACGCACATGCATTAAAAACAAAAAGCATATATATGACGTGCACATAAGTATTCACAGCCGTTGCCATGACACTAAACTTGGGTGCATCCTGTTTCCACTGTGAGATGTTTCTACAACTTGGCGTGCGTCTGCCATTGGGCCACCATCTCCATCCCGCTTTCACCTGAGCGTGCCACAGTATTGAGCATTGTTTTTTTCTTCTTAAATTTTTAGTGAATTTGCAAGAGTTTAAAGCCCATTTTTTCACTTTGTCTTCATGGGGCTATTATATGTAGTATTTTAAGGTAAGAAATTAATTTAAATTGTTTTCGACTGAAACTGTAACATGAAAAATGTAGACATGAATACTTTCCAGATGTTCTGTACTTGTTCGGCCTTTTTTCTAACTATACTGCTGTAAACTTCAACATGTCTGTTTGTAGCTCTTTGCTATTTGACATTTCTCCGAGTATTGCACGGTCTGACCTTTGGGTGCATTTTCTGGGAAGTTCTCCTCTGGGAAGATTGGATTCATTGTGTTAACGCACACTTGAATGCTCCAAAGCAGCAAAACACTGAAAGCTCTGCTTTTGTAGAGGAGCTCACACTTGCTGACGATCAGTTAATCAAGTGTATTTGATTTGCAGCACCTGCTTCTCTCATTGTTACTTACCGCTATGGAAACGGTAACGCTGTACTTAGTTTTTCACAGCTGCACAGAGTTTTCACATGAGCGTATTTTCCTGCTTTGTGTTGATTTTTTTTTTTATGTATCATATTCCATTGAAAATCTGAATATAAAGGACAAAAACAAAAATCAGCATTTAAAGATTGCGCAGTGAGTGTGTCACATTGTTACGGCCCACGTAATGTAACATGCTTTGTTATGTTACTCTTCCCACTCCCAAGAGGGGAACAGCAGCAGACAACAATTCAAGATATTGAGCAGCAGTTTATTTGCGTCAGAGATGAGTCATGCCCAAAACAACAAACAAAAGCTTCCAAAGAACCCTATTCTCCCCAACAAGGCAAACAAATGGCAATGTGTTTGTCTCTAACCTAGATGTTCAAAAACAGAAGTTTGATTCCTAATAATCTGAAATTAAATGCCCAGCATAATCAATACATCTCATTTACCATCTACAAATAACTTTTTCAAGTAGCTCACAGCAAACTGCACAGGTAGCACAAGCTCAACTCTCAAACTCGTAGTTATTTTCAGTCATGCCACTTACATAAGACTCTTGCTGGATGCAGAAGCGGCGAGGAGACGGTGAATGTCAGCTGGACGTTTTTAAGTGGCTGCTGATCCAAAGACTGTCATGAACCGAAGTTCAGTAGACAAGCTGGACCCAGAAGCAGAGACAATACGCACAGGAGTACGAAAAATAAATTTTATTTCAACTAAAGGTGCCCCGGAAGGGTCAAAGGAAAACACGCGAGAAACTAGAAAAACCAAGGGACCGGGGGATGAGTTACGCAGGAACGCCGTAATCGGGACTGTGGGAAGCTGCAACAGAAAGAGGAAGAGAGTTACTGGGGAGCGGGGAAATAGCAGCATACGTGGGGGAGAGTATGAGTCTTACAGTCAAAGTGGGGCCGGGGGAGCCGGAGGGAGGGGTGAGGGTCCGCGGGGGAGCTCCAGGAAAGTACAGGCGATTGGTACCGGAGGCGATCCAAACTCCAGACGGGCAGGTGGACAGGCAGGTGGCTGAAAAACACGCCGAGCTGTTACCTGAGCGCAAAGAAAAAGATTAGCGTTTGTTCAGGTAAATGAGAGTTTTCACAACCGCCTTCCCGTGGGTGGACGTTACTGCTGTGAGACGACTAACGGACTGGCGTGGAGCAGCTGGCTGGGCTGGATCAAATAGTCCAACTGATAATCACCTGAGATGGGATGCAGGTGCGGAGTTAACAGCCACACCCTGGGCGTGGGCATCCCATCAGCTCCTCGGACACCGGGCCGCGGACCATGACAAAGACAGCAACTTCATTAAATTCGTCAGTGACAGGAATCAGCCTGTCTCATTTCAACAAAAAAACACGCACATGCACTCAGTTGAGGAGAAGGAAACATAAATATAAACCGATATCATATATATCAGGGATCATGATAACGTCCCTCCACCCCAAAAATCAAGCATTTTGCCCATTTACAAATGTTTGATTCAAGAACATAAAGACACGATGTTCTCCAAGTCTTTGTTTAAAGGATTTCGGTTATAAAATGTTGACGCAACAAAGACCTGCACATGAGCATTGTGGTCTTTGTTGCGTCAACAAGTGCAAGAAGTGCTGTAATGCATTAGTTTGTCTTTGTTGGGCCTTCCAGGGTCTGGTTGACTGGTAGCCCTTTAATGTGTTTACCACCCTGCCATATGTAAATCAACTGTGTTGCTTACTCACAGTGAGAGTCGGTACACTTAAGGGAAGCTTGACTCGGGACCCTCCGACTTCGCTGTCACCAGTAGTTATTTCTCTTTTTCTAACTTTCTATGGTCTCTGGTTGCCACATCACAGGAAAACACTTCCTGTCTGAATGGTAGAGGTGGGGATATCAATCAAAATATCAATAGTATGGATACCAAAGATACCGTTATCGACTCAATACTAGCATGACAGGATGGACACTTTGTTTCTGTCCTCTAGGTTGAGTATTGAGTAAGAATAATATAGCTCAAACATGCTCTTTGAAAAATGTTTGAACCTTTTCATTATTTATATGTAGCCTGTAGCACATTTCACGGAAGTTGACCCAAAGTTTTTTAGAGACGGGCACACTTACATTCCACATCTCCAAAAAACTCAAAATACATGAAAAGCTGAAGGGTGTGTTTTGTTTTGTTAACTAATTACTGTGGAAAGTAAAAATCAAAGTGATTTAGTGTTCATTAAAATGTGTTCAGAATTTAAAAATTGATGATGATTCATCTCATAAATCATGCAACACTACTCTCCCCTACTTAAGCTGCGTTTACAGGTTAAAACTATTGGTATCAGTATTAAAATACTGTGTGTTTGTGTGTTTACTTGATATCAGCTGGATACCAAAATTTGCATTATCACACAGCACCATGGACACCTCAGACCTGTTTCTGAATGATGCTGTAATGTCACTGATGTGTTACAAACTCTTGAAAAGTAACAGAGTGGATGATCTATGCCGTGCTCGTCCTGCTTCAGCAGATCAACCAGCCCCCAGAACGCCTCTAGTTTGGCTATATGAGTGCTCATGACTGAGATCACAGCAATGTGTGTTTTTGGGAGGTGATGATTACATTTACCACAAAAAAATCCATATTGATATGCAAGTATCTTTCCATACAGATCAATATGAGGTTTGTCAGTTTTCATATTTTCCTTGCATACTGACATCGGCTAGATCTCTTAATTGGACTCTACAACCCCCCCCCCTCTCTCTCACACACACACACACACACACCAAATTAAGCTATCTCTGTCTTAATCATTTCCTCTCATTTGTATGCAACAATCCACGCTCTTGATTCTGGGAGGAAAAGATAACAGTGTGAGTGAAGTGTGTGTGTAATTGTGTGTTGTGTCATTTCTCACCTTTTGGACTGCTAGAGTTTCCCCTGAGGCACAAAGTGAACCCTTACTTGTGCTTCAGATTTTACAAGCATACTGATCTGGATGTATTTTTGTTATATCTGTGTGTATTAATCCGTGTGAATGTGTGCATCGGCGTGTGAGACACACACTCATTGCAACTCCAAAATCAAAATCATAGTTTAGTGTTTTTATTTATGAGGCTTGCAGAAGCAGTCATCTGTCTACAGTCAAAATAAGAATTATAAAGTGAATTCAAACCTTTTTTGAAGCCAGCTTTGATTTTTCACGTTTAAAAAGAACAATGAGTTTAATGATGATGATCAGGCTGAGAGGTCAAACACACCATGACTTAAGGAAACCCTAAAGTCACACAAAACACAATTGAAATGCTTTATAGAGACATTAATGTGACTTTCATGTATTCAGTTATATTGCTATGAGTATCTACATACCTTAGGCTTACCAACAAAGCTGTGAAAAGACACACACTTCTGCTTTTCTATACTTATTGTCTAGAAAAAACAATAAATAACCTTTAGAAGTGGTGACAAATAACTTTCACTGGCATTCAGCAGAAATCTCCAGCGGAGTTGGACACACTCCAGCTCCACTGTTTTTGGACTGCAACTGGTGCCGGTAGCCTTTGCTCTGCTCTCCAGGAGCTCCTCTCAGGATTGGAGGCCCAATCCAACCAGTCTACAGGAGGTGGGATACTAGTTCACGTGTTGCAGAGCAGAACGAGGAATACCCAATGATTGATTAGACTGCCAGCAGCAGTTGAAGACACTGAAGCTGGAGTCCATCTGCAGAGCAAGACTGAAGAAACACTAAAAAAGAAAAAAGGAAAAAAGAAAAAGAAAGCTGTCTAAAGAGAGAGAGTAAAAAAAAGGTCGATCATGGTCAGTTGAAGCTGCAAAACCATATTCAGGCAGCAGCTTGATGTACTTACTGTACGGCCACAGCTTTTTATTTGGTAGCTCAAAATCCATAGCTCTGGTCAATGGATGTAGCTGCAAAAGGGCAAAATTGACCCTGTAGTGGATAGAAAAATCAAAATGACTGGAGAAGAACCACGAAATGACCTCCAAGTCGATTCCTAGTCAACAATATAACTCATTTTCAGAATGCTCAAAGAAAAACCAGGAAAACCTCACACAATCTACTGAATACTGACAAAATGTAATACTTCTGGGATTGTGAAATCTGAAGATTTCCAAGCCAAAACAACAGTTAGAAAGCATTGTGTCAGTCACCAGCTCTTCCAAATGGATAATGAGCCCAAAACTGCATCCAAAAGCACAAAAAACACAGTCGAGAAGAAAACACTGGACTTTTCTGACTCATTTGAGTGTTGAAATTAATACAACTGAACATCTGTGAGAAGAGCTTAAATTCCAGCTGGGTGGAAAGGCTCCCATCAAATCTGAGTCTAATAGAGCTGAAGAAGAAACAAGCCACCCATTGAAAGCGTGGGTACTTCTGTAGGAGCTACTGAAAAATGACATGTACATCTACGCAATAGTAATAAATTTGCCATTTTTACGTCATTTCCAATAAGTTACACTGAAAATCAAAAGCAGCGTTCTGTTGAATATAGAAAAGATGATTGCTGGTGCCAGTTATGTTTTGGCAGTTTTGACTTAACTTTGAAAGAAAATTGTCTATTTTGTGTGCGTGTGTGTGTGTGTGTGTGTGTGTGTGTGTGTCTGTGTGTGTGTGTGCGTGTGTGTGTGTGTGTGTGTGTGTGTGTGTGTGTAAAGCAGTGTAAAACTAATTTCGGCCACATTTGCACGGTGTTTCCCGTTTACAACAGCAGCAAAGGCGAATCAGCTGGAACTCATTTCCTGTCATACCAGCCATTAGCAATCAAGCAGCGGCACAGGACTGTCTTAATGAAGTATTGATGTTTTATGAGAGGCTTCACACAGAAATCAGAGAGCTTTTGTTACTGAGAGGCTTCAGTCAGCGGGCTCAAGTCCACGGTGACAGCAGGTAGAAAGCTACAGTATGAGCTCATCTACAGAGCTTTATAATGAGCACACACACACACACACACACACACACACACAGTAGTTTGGAACACAGCTCTTGTTTTTATAACTCTGGATGACATCACTGGATATCCACTGTCTGTGATGCTACAGCTGCAAAACACACACACACACACACACACCTACACACACACACACACACACACACACACACACACACACACACACACACACACACACACACACACACACAGAAACAAGCCTTGCAGGCCCTTTGACTCGTCTGGCCTGATTCAGACAAAGGCTTTGCTTTCCCACGCTTCCAAACTACAGCAGACGTTCCTGGAATAAAATCCAGTGGGATATTTTGACACTGGACACTCTATTGGAATATTTTGCCTCATATCTAGATCAATCGCGTTAGTCCATCAGTGTCTTTTTTGTTTCTTTTTGGTTTTTATTCACCAAACCCGCACACACCTGTATACACAGCACACACCTGGAGCGCCACACGCTTTGTTTGATTTGGATTCGTTGGATTTCTCCACCTCAAACGGAGGCTCAAACCAGGTCCGCTGTACGCACGGATATTTTTAATCGGTCCGTCCTGGCGGCTTACACGTAAAGAGCGGTGATCCAGTCAGAGATCTAATTGTGTTGCTAGGCCTCCTGCCTTAATCCTCTGAGCGCTGAGTCCAGGCTTGAGCTCGCTGTCCCGTTGCAGCGTTTTTAAATTGAACGGGACAGCTCAGCATTATGGCATCAATCTGATGCCTTGAAGGATTGCAGGTGGTGAAGCCTAAATTCCCCGACATTTTATGGGCCGTTCTGTATCCGTCCCACTGAGCTATCAGTGGTTTACAGCAGTGTGTGCTGACGTTACGTGATACATCCTCTGGGAATGAATTAACTTCCTCTTAAAGCCTATGCGTTGTTGGCATCTGGCATCAGCCTGAGTCTCAGCTGTCTTTTTCCTCCCTCCATCTTTTTCCACTGTTGCTGTATGTGCCAGGGCTCCACACTGCCTTATGGACTGATTACAGCTCTAGCCTCAGTACTGTCATTGAAAGACTCAAACAGGGTAATAACTGCCTATTACTGGGCTATTGGAGAAGATAGTTTGCCCTTTATTAGCCCTCCTCTTCCTCATAACTAGACAATCAATGAGTTGGACTAAAGTTTATTTATTTATTTGGCGTTGATCTTAAAAATATATCTGTACATTTACGCACAAGGCTGACACAGTGTCACAGAGACAGCCAGCAGAGAACTGTACACATGCAGCACACTTAGACAGCAATTGCCTCAGCTGCCACTACAAACCAGCGAAAACATTGGTGTTAGCTTCACACCATCAGCCTGGTGTCAATCACAGATGCCAGTTTCAGGGCTCCAGAGCACATGCAAGCTTGCAATTTTCACTACACTGTCATGATATTTTGTCTGGACTGGTGAGACATGGAATCTGCATGGATAACTTGATCTAATTACACAAAAACGCATCTGCACTTATAACATACAGTATTTCCTAATTATACCAAAGAAGGACTTAACTCTCATCCTTGTCACTGAGTCTAAAGAGCCCTTGTTGGGCCTTTCCTACTGGGGCTTCTCCTTGCCTTGTTGGAGTGGAGATGCGAGACAGAGAAGACAAAATTGGAACGTTTGGAACATGGAGACAAAGCTTCGTGCACAAATTCAGTGACATTTTTTTTTTCAGGAAAATGCACCAAACTAATGTTGTCCCCGTTATTATTGTTTCATTCAGACCACCGCTCAGTTTTTAGCAAACGGAGTCCTGGGTACAGTGCATGAAAATGAGGCCAACAAGTCCCACGAACGATGCAGACATATTTCAAATTTATAGAAATATTACTATTAGAACAGAGGAGACATACATAAGAAAAAGGCAGGTGTATTAAACTCTCGCTCGCACACATGGTTTAACACTGGCAGGTTGCCTCACGCCTGCAGCCTGAAGGTAGCAGATGTCTCGAGGACACGGTTTACAAACTCGATTCTCGCTGCTATAATACCATCAGGTAACCAAGTGTTCATTTCCTGAGCAGTGTGTTTCTCCATATTGTCTTTCATGTTCGAGTCGACCACAACGTTCAAACTTTTCACAGCATTGCTTAAAGCTCTTTTATGTAATTCAGCAGGGCTAGAAAATAACTCTCGAGTTTCACAAGCCGCAGTGGAAGGATTGGTTGGAACCATGCGCTCGGACACATGGAGGAGATTTGCTTAATGTTGCGAGAAGATCATTTCAAACTTAAGCTCACTGTGAATGAACGATAAGTTACATATATTAGCATATACAGAATTAACAAGAGCTGGATCTGTGCTGCTTGAGATGGTGGATGACCCAATCTAACAGAGACAACCATCGTCTTTCCCCTGTTTTTCTGAATATTAATTTGAAATTCACATATTACATCCCTGTATTAAAAAGTTTAGCTTATGTCATTTGCATGGGAGCTCAAAGATCCACGATTACCTTTTAATGGTTTAATTGGTTTAATTATTTATATAGCACATTTAATTACAACAGGAGCGTTGACCAAAGTGCTGTACAAGAATACAACATACATAATAAAAAAACTGTACAAGAATACAACATACCTAATAAAATAACAAATAACTCTCATGCTGTATTAAAAGCCAGTAAATAAAAATGCGTTTTAAGATAAGATTTAAAAAGATTGACAGTGGGAGCCTGTATGATGTATAGGGGTAAATTATTCCACAGCTTAGGCGCTACGACTGCAAATGCTCGATCGCCTCTATGAACCAGCCTCGACCTTGGTACAGCTTAAAGCAAAAGATCACTTGATCTAAGAGATCTAAAGGGAGTATAAGTCTGCAAGAGGTCAGATAAATACCTGGGAGCCTGTCCATTCAGGGCTTTGTAGGTCAATAATAAAATTTTAAAGTTAATTCTGAAGTGGACAGGGAGCCAATGAAGAGAGGCGAGAGGAATGTGTTCACAACTTTTAGTACGTGTCAGAAGACGAGCTGCAGCATTCTGGACCAACTGCAGCCTTGCCAGGCAGGTCTGGCTAACTCCAGCATATAAGGAGTTACAATAGTCCAGCTGGGATATAATAAAAGCATGAATCGCCCGTTCGAAGTTTTTAAAAGATAAAAATGATCTCACCTTAGATAAAAGCCTCAGTTTGAAGAAAGACCGCTGTACGACTGAGCTAATCTGTTTTTCAAAGGTGAACTTGCTGTCAAATATAACCCCCAAATTTTTGGCATGCGATTTGACAAAAGGCTCAAGACTGTGCAGGTTAATATTAGAGGTGCTGGGATAGCCGCTTGGTCCAAAAATGATCACTTCGGTTTTGTTCTCATTGAAGTTAAGGAAGTTAGAGGCCATCCAAGATTTAACTTCACCGAGACACTGAAGTAAGGGTTCTAGTGAGGCAGAACTATTTCCCTTCAGTTGAAGATAGATCTGAGTATCATCGGCATATGAATGAAAACAAATGTTATATTTTCTAAAAATTAGACCTAGAGGAAGCATGTAAATGGAGAACAATATTGGCCCCAGTATAGATCCCTGGGGAACACCACAAGTAAGGGGAGCTGAGGAAGAGATAAAATCTCCAAAGGTCACAGAGAAAGTCCTGTCAGACAGGTATGACCTAAACCACTCTAATGGGTGCCCTTTACACCACAATGCTCCAACCGTGAGATTAAAACGCTGTGGTCAACAGTATCAAAGGCAACGGTCAGATCTAAAAGCAGAAGCACAGCTGAGTCACCTGAGTCAGTGGCTAATAAAAGATGGCTAATAAGAACTTTTAAAAGTGCAGTTTCTGTGCTATGAAGAGTTTTAAAACCAGACTGAAACCTCTCAAGAACATTGTGTCTGTTTACAAAAGATTGCAGCTGAACAAACACAATCTTTTCCAAAATCTTCGACAAGAAGGGGAGCTTTGAAAGGAATCTTTATTGTCGATAAGGTGGAAATGACAGAATTTAATACAAAATCAACACTTAAGTCTGTGTTTTAGCTCTGTTGATTCATTTGAGTTGAATTTGACCAGAATGGCTGTTGACTGACCTTAGTCTGTCTTAGTCCTGTGCAGGGCACAGCCTTTCTTTGTGCTTTACTCACACTGCTTTCCAGGTAAAGGTGCTCTGGGTTTGCCCTGGTCTCCACTTGCTGGCAGTGTCTCCTGTTCCAGTTTTCAGCCAACGCATGTAAAATATTCACCTGTCTTTAAGGACAGGTGTTGGGTGTAATCGCATCTTTCAGTAACACAGTAATGTAACTTGTCGCCATACTAAATATAGTAATTACACGATAGTTATAGTTATGTTGTTGCTTGCGTTAAAGAGGTTCTTCAGTTATCTCTGGGCAGTTATCTCTCTGTCTTCAACTTGTGTGCATGAGGAGGAAAATGGTAGAGCAGGCTACAGCTTTTCAGGAGTGGAGATACGGACATTAGTTTTATTTTTATTACACAATAGGATGAGAGCACGACGGGAAAGTGGAAACTGCGTTCAGGACAGAAATAACTGTTATGCTGCTAACACAACTTTAGCTCTTTGCAACCATTTCTACCATAAGCATGCTAATGCTAAGCTAGCCAAGACCAGCGGTCTCCAACCTTTTTTGCGCCACGGACCGGTTTATGCCCGACAATATTTTCACGGACTGGCCTTTAAGGTGTCGCGGATAAATACAACAAAATAAAACTAGGACCCATACCAAAAAAAAAGAAGATTTATTCATAACACACGTGAAAAGACCCAGGAAAACCGAGTTAACGATCAAAACGATAACAAAATAATGCTGAAAACCGATAAAAACCCTGAAAACTCTACATTTCACACCTGAGCCTCAACTCTCGCGGCCCGGTACCAAACGACTCACGGACCGGTACCGGTCTGAGGCCCGGGGTTTGGGGACCGCTGGCCAAGACTGCAGAGTGATGTTTAAACTCAGTGAATGAAGGTAACTTCCCCTTTTGGTTCTCTCTGGATTTACAAGTAAGAAGCTAATTCCAGCCACAACAATCAGTTACCTGCTCCTAACTCTGCCTGGACTCATCTGAATCCATCATGTGATGTGGATGCTAGACTTGCTGAAGCTTTGCTCACAGCACAGCTTTCACACAAACCACACTCACAGGAGCACATTCACCCTGCAGGTCAGACTTCCTGTTTGTGACACCCCGGGCCACGAAGAGATAAGTTTAGAAAAACACCCATCCGAGAGCTGCTAGAGGCTTCACTGTAAATGAGCACAACTTTTAACTGTCACTGCAGCACCTATCGCTCCTCAGAGTCTCTACTTTCTTGCCTTCTTTTTGCTTTTGTGTCGCTGAGATTTATCCAAGTGATCTATGTTGTTGTGATGCTTTCTGTCGTGGGAGTTAGCGGAGGTCAAGAAATAAAGATTTAAACCGCTGTACACTCTTTTGTTATGTTACTGTCCCTCTAAAGAACAAAAAGAAACAAAACACAAAGAAGTAGGGGATTAAATTACAAAAAAACCCACTACTTTTCTGAAAGTCACTCCCTGGTTTGTTGACACTGCACATCACCACTAGAATTCCTCCATTATGCCAGTAGACATACCAGCTGCACCACAAAGACATCAGGCCCTGATGAAATTGACTTCTGTTTGTTCCACAACTGACATCAAACTGATTATGTGCACAGCAGATGCCCTGTTTTTGCCTACAGTGGCTTACGTTTTTTCTTCTTCTAGTGCTCTGGTAGCAGATCGTAACAGACGATGGAATCTGCGTCTCAGGCTCATTAGTTCGTACAGGATGTGGACTGCAAACAGAAACAGGACAGAGCAGATGGGTGACTGCAATGGAAAAGGGATTCAGCTGAAGGGACACCAGTGCCAAATGCTATTATAAGGACAGGTGCAGAATGTGTGTTAAGTCATGCAAGAAAAAAAATGTAGTGGTTATAGCTGCATTATAGAAAACTGTATTGTAAGGTGATGCATGTGTCAGCTTAAACAAAAGGGGAAAGCTGCAAGAGTAGCATTGGTCCCAAATTACTGCTGTGTGACAGAGTCATCCTGTTGGCATCTGAAGTTGGATATGAACACTGGTGAGAAGTACGTCCCAGTGGGGAGGAAGCAGATAATGGAAAGTTTAGCATGAAATACACACTATTACCAACAGTGAGCAGCGACTGTGCACTAAAGGAGTCTTTCATTTCAGTTCATCTGTCAGCACTGTGTGCTAGCTGTTTTGCATGGTGCCCGCAATCAAAATTAAACTCCGGTCATGGGAATTGTTTCATACGGCATGAAATCTTGGAGTAACCACGCATTCCTCCATTTCTTACAGCGATGTTGGGATGTGACACAGAAATATATTACAGTGTGTGTGATTCAAATGGATGCAAATGTAAGAGGAAAAAGAACAAACAGGGGATTAGGAGGAGCAGGCAGCGCTAAACAAGTGACTATTTAGCCTAAACGTAAACACTGAGGCAGTGTTTGTGTCACTGATGCTGTGTATCTGAGACTGACTGCCAGCAGACCTCTTTAAATTTATGTTTTTGGGTGGTTAGCTGATGCTTCTGTGCAGAGTGGCTAATGTAATAAACAGCAAAAAGACTCAGATGTATAATTAAAAGGGGTTTTCCACCACATAGATTTCAGTTAATACTTTTTGCAGGACCTCATGTTCAGAATATCTGGACAGAAGATTTCATCAGTGATGAAATAAACTACAGTGATTTATATACAACAGCAGAGAGCTAAGCGGGTAGTATGGTGATACAGCGGTTAGCTCTGTTGCCTCACAGCAAGCGGTTGCTGGGTTCAAATCCAGCATCTGACCAGGACCTTTCTCTGAGAGGTTTGCATGTTTTCTCCATGTCTGTGCAGCTTCCTCCCATTCAGACATGTAGTTGTGGGGTTAGCTTAATTTAAGTGTTTCTTAATTGCCAATAGGTGAATGGTTGTCTGTATTTCTGTGTTAGCCCTGTGACATACTGGTACCCCGCCTCTTGCCCTATGGCAGTTGGGATAGGCTCTCACCCCTGATCCTCGAGGATGGATGGAGTAAGGAGATACTTTCGATTGCTCCCTTGTCACAAGGGGTCACCAGCAGGTAGCTCTGCATGTTTGATTTGACACAGCTTTATGCCAGTTGCCCCAAAGGCGACTTGTGCCATCAGCTTGAATTTAACCAGCAGCCTCTGGCTTTGCTAAGCCAATTTTCTAAATACTAAAAAGAAAGACACATGTATTAGAAATGAGCCTCTTCACAGACACAACTCTTAACATCCTAACATCTGTGGAATCTGAATATTTCCCTCTCTAAACACAAATCTTAAACATTTGGAAAAAAAAAAGAGTGCATTATTGTTATTAAAATGATGCACATATTCAGCAGTAACACAACAAGCCCCGGGCGATCGAGAAATACTTCACTTAATCTCTTTGCTGGATTCACAATTCCCTCATCATAACACCGCTAAACAAAAGTAACAGGGGCTATATTATTTGGCTACATTAATTCTAATTATGCATTTTAGTCATACAGCAGAATTTAAATACGATCCCACTGCTGCCTAATGTTAGCAAATAATTTATCCACTTATTACATAAAGTACATCGAATGCAAATATCTTTGTGATTATGTATAAATACCCTCATAGAAACATAAAGCATCACTTTTGTTGTCATTTTATTTTTTTTACCGCCTTTGCTGTGCTGTTACATCTGCCATCATTTTAAAATAGTTCACACTTTTATTCTTCTTCAGGTTTCATTTGTAGTTTCCACGATGGGGATGATCGTTGTGGAGCTGCCGAAACTTCCCGTTGTTGTATTTTTCTTTCTTGAGCTTTGACAGTTGCACATGAGTGATATGCAGGTGTTTATCGGCATCATAAAGGAAAACACTGCTGTCAGGATTAGATAACATGTCATATGAGATGCCTGGACTCAGCGGGAGCAGGATGTCTTCCTTGACACCGTTGCTTCGGCCATAGGGGAGCTACGGGCATTGTGTGCATTGCTAGGATTTGTCACAATTTACATGACAATGAAGAACATTTCCATAGCTGCTGCTGAGAAAAAATAGCACATATAAGAAGAGAGCAACAAGTCAGAGATTCATTTTTTTTTCTACAGTAATGCGATGATCACAAAGAACATCAGTGAACTGTGATCTGGCAACTTCCCACGTTCAGCTCTATTTTCCTCATAACAAAGAAGGAATAACAGCTATTCACCGTATATCCCTTCTCTCGGGTCACAGGGGACGAATGCACCTCTGGCAGCAAATTACGTGTGCGGTGAACTGAAATTTCTGCAATTTATTTGTTGGCGAGATTAATTAAAGCCGAATATGGGTTTTGTGAACAATAGGTAATCAGTGGTTGTCAGTGTTAATTATGCTGAATGGTGCTGAAAATAAATAGGGGAGTTCAGAGAGCGTGTTTATGGGAGTCATCACGAGCTCAGTAAAACCAGATGCCATCAACAAATCCCATTAAAAGCCCAAAACCAACAGTGAACAGATCCTACAGTGTTGTTTATGAAACCAGACCCCGCTACAGTTTATTCTTGTGTGCCATAGAGCTCCTTTATCATCCAAAAACTATTAAAAACACATCAGTGAACTACACTGTTGTACTCTGTGTCATATGGCTCTATTATCTTCATCAGTTTATTTTGAATGAATGCCACAAACACCTTCCTGCTCCTGGAAATACTTAACAGTAAATGTGAATTAATCCACAGCTAAAAATAGCCCCCAGCATATACACTGTTTAGTGTCTCTGTTTGCTGAGAAAAAGCTTCCCATCTGTTTTAAAGAACGGTCCTCATTCACAAACAGACACAGTTTTTACAGGACTGCTGTGAAAAATTAAGTAAACCCCATGATTTGTTTCTAGAATCACGTTCACCAGCAATAAGTTGAAGTACACATTTTTTTATTTGACTTTATGAGACTCACATTGCAGTGGAGGAATTTTGACCCACTCTTCTTTACAACTGTGCTTCAGTTCATTGGGGTTTGCACAGTCCTGTCACAGCATTTTAACCACACAGAGGTTTGGACTTTGACTGAACCTTTGGGACCAATGCTTATTGCATTATTGCATTAACCTGTTTCAGCCAAGGCTTCATATATATGTGTTTAGAGGAGTTCATAGAGGAGTCATTGAGTTTCGACTGAAAGGTGCCCCGGACCTGTGGCTGCAAAATAAGCCCAAATCATAACCCCTCCACCACTGTGCTTGGCTCTTGATAGGAACTGATTTTTCTGATATGATGTGTTTGGTTTTTAAAAAATATACCGCTATTGTCACAAACCAGGCCGCAGGGCCATGACAAAGAAAATGCATAGGAATATCTTCCGAACTGTTATATTTTAGGTAAATAAATCAGAAAAAAGAAACCTATTGTCAAAAGCAAAAAATATGGCGTGTGTGTATTTAGTAAATGAAAGAACCAAACCAAAAGCAACTAGAGTCCAACAGGGTGTCTTGGGGGAATGAATCTGTGCACAACTAGGCCCTAAAGGTTTTTTATGGAGCCCTGGCACACTGGTCCCAAGTGTTGCCAGTGTCACTATTTGTGAACAGGAACGCCACCTCTCCAATGCCTGAAAACAAGACACAAGTAGCCCAAAAGGATGGCAGGGTGCAGTGGGTCGTAACACTATACATTAGACCAAAAATCCTCTTTGGTCTTGTTTGTCCAAAGGACATTGCTTCAGAAATCAGTTTGTTTGTTCAAGTGCAACTTTGCAAACCTTATCCATGCTGATATTTTGTTTTTAGAGAAAAAAGTCTTTCTGCTGGCAACTCTTCTGGTCTTTTCCTAATCGTACTGTCACAAACTTATACATTTAACAAAGTAACTGAGCCTGTGTAGCGTCTGAGATGTAGCTCTTGGGTCTTTTGCATTTCTCTGAGCATTGCATAGTCTGACCTTGTGGTCAGTTTGTTAATACACACTTGAATGGTTCAGATCAGCAAACTAATTAAACACAAGCTCATTATCAATAAGTCAAGTGCCTTTGATTAGCTGCACCTGGCTGCTACTTAGACTCTTAATTCCTATGAAATCAGTATGTAGTGTGCTCTGCTTCTCGCAACACTGCATAAAGTCCTGTAAAATCTCTTTTTCACAGGACTGTATTTGCAAAAACCCTACTCAAACACTTTATGCAGAAATTTCTGAGCAATTTTTGGAGCTCATTTTAGGAGATTCACACTAACTGTATATGAAAGATAGCTCTAGGCACCATGAAGCACCTTGTAGACTACTGTTTTTTAATCCTGGGACTTGGCCAATTGGCTACTGCCACCTTGTACTAACTTGTTGTTTGGAAAATGAATTAGAACAGAAGAGTGAAGCAGTGGGAGATGTTAGCTATAATAACTCTAGTGCCAATGTTAAAAAAATTACTAGGATTTCAAATGAATCACACAGTGTTACTGAATCTGAAACACAGATCCAGTCCTGGAGTTATATTTCTAAGAATAAAACATGAATAGCATCCAAAAAACAAGTTCACTGCTATTTAATCTGTAATCTGATTGATGGGCTGTGACTCAATAATAATAATAAAAAATAATAATAATGTCTATCATGTATTTTCCACAAAACATAATTTGTTAATGAAAGTCAGGACAATGAATATTTACTAAAGTAAAAAAAAAAAAATCAGATCAGCAGTGAAGTCTTTTCTTCAGCCATTAGAAGTGTGCACATTTCAAACTCTGCACTGGCTTCAGTTTTAAAAGCTGGAGGCTACGTCCATCTATTATACTGTCTACGCATCCTCAAGGGGTAATGCTAACATACACATGTTTCCAGGATAATGATGCTGATGGGAATTTAGGAATAACATTAGCTCCCCTGAAAACATCTACGCTCCATCACTTGTCATTAATAGTGGTTTGAAACGGAATGGTTCAGTTTAACACTACAGCTTTTTGCACTCTAGTTCATACTTGTTGACATATCCTGCTTTTCTCTGACTCTGCTTCATCTATCAAAATAGGCCACAGAAAAGCATCTGGAACAAGCCTATTTTTATTTCAGGTGGCTAAAAAAAAAGATTAAGTAAACAGTCAGAGAGTGCCATCCAGCACCGCCTTGTAACATTTGTGACTGATCATTATCAGCACGGTGCTCAAGTGCTGGTGCTCAGTCTCAAGTAGGGTCATGAGGACCAAGGTCCAATTAGATGGGCTTCTGTAGAAAGCTGAATAGCCATTATAAATAATGAAAGCGTTAAAGTCCATGCAGTATTCTCCTGTTAACTACAGCATTGTATTGAGTTTGATATTGTCCATGGAAACCCTGCAGAAAGCTAGCTTTCATTAGATGTCATTTTCTTGGGTCAGCGTGTCAACATGATTACATAATGTGCTGATGTTTGTGTTCACAGATTCAGTATAAACTTGTATTTGATGCATGAGTTCGTGTGAGACTTCTTACACATCTTCTAAATCATGATTTTTGTGATTTTCACAATAAATTTTAATAATGCACACAAAAACCCAACAATCAGAGGACTCCCTTTAAGCAAGCACTTTGACAACAGTGGGGAGGCAAAACTCCCAGTTAAAAGGATAAACCATGCTCAGGGAGGGGCAGTTATCTGGTACAACTGGTTGTGAGAACGAGGAAACAGAACTGAATCGGGTTAAAACCAATCAAGCACAGATACTCCTGATGTCAACTCGTTTTGTGTAGCACCTGTCCAAAGAACCAGTTTCTTCCACCACCATCGTCATGACCAAAGCACTCTCAAAAGATGTCAGGGACAAGAGTGCAGATCTGCACAAGGCTGAAAGGAAGAAACTTGGTGAGAAGGTGACAACTGTTGGTGTGAGTATTCAGAAATGGAGAAAATCAAACTCGCTGGGCGAGTATGATCATAAGAAAGGTGGTGGATCCGTCCAAAACTATACTGAAGGAGGTTGTTAATGATCTGCAGGCAGTTGGGACACACAGTCACCAAGAACACCAATAGTAACACAATATGTCATAAATGACTGAGGTTTTACTGAACCCACAAGATCCCCCTGCTAAAGAGGCACATGTATAGGCCCCGTCCATTTGTTTGGAAGTTACAAATTCGGCAGGGCATCAAATAACTCTATATAGTTATGTGTATATAGTTATCCAGCAGCAACTGGGAGCAGCAGTGAGAATATAGAACAGATACTGTTTCAGCTTCTGCTGTCGGGATTCATTGACTTTTGACAAGAAAAATCCTGAAAGGTTCTAATCTGTTTGAGTTAAACTTGCCTCACCTTTGTACACCACATACCTGGTTTGTGAATGTGTGTGAAGCCTGGATCGCAATGTGTGGTCTAAAGCATAGACAAATGGCGACTTGTTTGGATTGTCAGCTTATTCATTCCCCTCCAGCAGGTCCTGTTCTCTTCTACTAAACCACGTTCGCTCCTTTTCAGCTCTCCCTCCATTTCCTGTTTGTGGTTGCGTCATTTTAGATGTGTGTTGGGATTTTGCCAGTTTCCCAAGATGATTACACCAATGTGTGCTATGCTTCATTGCAGCCATGGCTCAAAACCTGACTTAGGGAAGAAAATTCATTATGGATGCTAATCGGTCCAGTGCAATCCCTTTAGAGTCCCATGATTGCACGACATTGTGTTTGTACAGCTGTTTGTGATCATGACAGGCTAACAGACAGACGGACAGATTGGCAAACTGGTAGGACAGGATGATGGACAAGACGCCAAGATGAAGAATTGGCAGGTGAGCCGATGTAAAAAACAAATGGAGTAATTTCATGAAGGATACAGACTTTATTAAGCAGTCTCTAAAACACAACTCCTAGTAGCTGTAATGAATTCCAAAAATTAATTGGACAGAACCGTGACAAAAAGAAAAAATTATATCAGCCTTTTAAGTCAGGAGCTTTTTCTGGTGATCCATCTTTGTGTGCAAAAGTAGACTGAAGGTTAATTCAATTGTGCTTGCCAGAAAAGTCAGAGCCCAGCTGCTGGACTTCCTCACAGTCTGGTGTTTGTGCTCTCCACCTATCCATGACTGTAGTTCTGTCAGAGGTTGATGGAAAAGAGTAACTAAATCTTTTGAGCGCTCCTTAATCACTGCAATCATCTGGGTTTTTATGTCACATGTCTCAGGAAAGAGGCAACAGTCCAAGAGAGTTACACCATCTTGTGAGGGCTGACTCTGCAGGAATGAGTGTTTAGGCTTGAAGTGTTTTTCCTGCACAGCATAAGACTTGATTTCAAAGCCGTAGCTATGCCACAGCTTTTATAAAGCCATATCAGGCTAATTATATACCACTTCTATTCATTTTTAATTATTTTGTAATTTAATTTATTGCAAATATCTCATCAGCCAATTAACTGGCATCAACTCAAAATAAACTCAAGCATTAAGGTCATTTAAATGGCTTTGAACATGGTGTGGTTGTTGCCACAAGATAGGCTGCTCTGAATATTTCAGAAACTGCTGATCTGGGATTTTCCCACACAGCTTCATGTAGGGTTTACAGAGAATTTTACAAAAAGTGAAAATATCCAGTGAGCGGCAGTTTTCTGTGAGAAAATGTCTTGTTGACGTCAGATGTCAGAGGAGAATAGCCAGACTGCATCGAGCTGATAGGAAGGCAACATCGACTCAAATAACCACTCGTTACAACCAAGCTGTGCCGAAGAGCATGCACAGCACATCAAACCTTGAGGCAGATGGGCTACAGCAGCAGAAGACCACCACTCCTGTAACTCCTGTCCTGAACAGAAGACCAGGGCAGTTCCCTCAGCCTCACCAAAATTGGACACTAGAAGAGTAGAAAAACTGGTCTGAAAAGTTTCGATTTCTGCTGCAACATTCAGATTGCAGGGTCAGAATTAGGAATAAAGAACATGAAAGCATTGTCCAACCTACCTTGTATCAGTGTTTTAGGTTGTTGTTGTTGGTTTAACGGTGTGGGGATATTTTCCTGGCACATTTTGGGCCCTTTAGTAACAGCTGAGCGTCATTTAAATGCAACAGCCTACCTGAGTATTGTTGAACCCGTTGCTAGGCCTGTCTTTGCATTCTGAAGTTTGCACTTGTCATTCTGGAAACATCTTCTCTCGTCACTGCCCGTTTCTAAAACCGTTCTGAGCTCATCTTCACATTTCTGTAAGTTGCAAAAAAAAAAAAAAAAAAAACAGTTGTCAAATAGGTTTTATGTTTAGCCACCAATTAAGAGCCTTTTTTTAACCCCCCCCAACATATTCAAATTCTCTCAAACAAGAACATTGCAGGTTTAGCACTTATACTCGTTACATTTGTATATTGGAAAATCTACTAGCTGAACCAATGTGGTTTTATTCCATCATAGCCAAACGCTGTGAATGCAACACCACTATTTTAAGTAAATCCCAGGACTGTTCTCTGGAAACCCTAAAAATAGACTTAATATAGGATTTGAGGAGAGAAAAAGTGGGTGAATCCATCCTGTGAATTACAGTTTGTCTATGGTGCTCAGTAATCTCTGCTGCAATTTTGGGACATGTTTGTGGATGGTCTAGTCCAATGGAAAAGCATCCAGCATCCCAGTAAGTGGGAAAGGGTAGAGCTGAACTGGGAGTGAGCAGATAAAAGCAGACACAACACAGAAGCAACCTCAAATTTCGTATAATATCCATACAAAAAGAAAAAAAAAGATTTTTATATAAATTCCAGTGGCACAGCTTTTGTAATCTTTGCAATGGTAGATTGTTATTTTTTTTCTTGCTTGTACTTTTAGACAAGGTTTCCTTACTTTTAAAATGGTCCAGTGAAATAAAGTGTGATACCAAAACATTTACTTAAAAACACCTCGTAGTTAAAAACCTTTTAATTAATTTATGAATATTTACTTTTGGAACCCCTGCCATGAGGTGCAATCTAATGAACCCAATAAAAGGCTCATGCTTGAACTCCCTCTGTATTTTTCCAGTGTGCCATACACCGGTAGTGTATCTGTCATTCTCCTGATTTGTGGGTATTCGTGTGTGCATGCAGGTGTCACTTCATCTGTGCTTGCGAATATGTCTTGTAACGTAGATAATGAGTGCACAGCATGCATTCTCTAACTTTAATCCAAAGCTGTCTGACTGGCCCGCCAGCGTGCGGTGGTTTATATTCATACAAACAAAATGCACATCGATCACTTGATTTGTTTCCACAGCCAAATCATTCGGGTGTCTGCTTGTCTCTAATAAACTCCAGGATGGGTTATTTGTTTCCTATAATTTTAATCCAAGCTACGTGCCTAGGACACATTTGAAGTTATAGCACTGCACTGATGCATATACACCGTCTTGCTGTACACAATGACTCTGCCTTTTACTGTTGTTTTTGTTCCCCCCTTCCTATATATATAAGTATATGTGTGTATATATGTATATATACATATATACACACATATATATACATAAATATATATATATATATATATATATATATATATATATATATATTTTATATATGTATATATGTATATATATACATATATATATATACATATACATACATACATATATATACATATATATGTATATGTATATATATATGTGTGTGTATATATATATATACACACACTCAATACACACACACACACATATATATATATGTATATATATGTATTAAGTCAATGTCATGACTAAGATATGAAAACAAGTGTGTGTGTGTGTGTGTACATATACATGTACAGTATTACATTTTAATTAATTTAATCCTAGAACCAGTGTGACTTTAGCTTCTTTAATATTAAACAATGGTCTTAAAAGCCTGCTTATTTTGCTCCTCTATTAGTCGTATTCATTTAAGCAGACATTATATGGCTTCATCAATCTTGTTTTGCTGTATCAAAATAACATAAGCATGACATTTAGTAGGTTTCTTGCTGCCTGATAAAATAGCTGATATTACTCTGATGTATGAGTAGAAACTGTACAGCAGGTCTGAAGCAATTTGATTATTTTTGGTCATTTCACAGGTCAAATCCAATAATTGCTAACCCCGGCTGGTATTGTTTCCACACTATGTGAGTCTACGTATGCATGTGCGGTCCAAGGGGCACCAGCATTAAGTAACACAAAGGCAGTGTGAAGTAGTTTGGCGGTCTGTGGGCAGATTTTATCAGTGTAAACAATACTGAATGTGAACCGCAGAAAATGGCTGGTAACTCGCCCTAGATAACAAGGGTATTCCTTTGAGTTTGCAAACCAAGAAGTAAAAATGCACTTGGCTATGTGCAGCTTTAATACAATGAGTAATGATGCAGTTGATAAAAAGGCCAGTGTTACTTGGATGTCAGTGGTGGAATCGCCCACCCGCCGTCCTACATTACCTACACTGGCACTGAACTTGGGCAGTGAATGTTTAGTGTGAGGTCCATAATCGTCTGGCAGGCGTGTAATTGCTCGGAGTGATGGTCTGCTTAAAGTTAATATCAAACGGCAGTCGATTTCTGTCAGAAATGCAGCCCAACTCTAAATAACTTGGGCATGAGCTATTCTTGGTTAAAACTAGAGTCATGTGAGTGAAGAAACATCACAAATCTTTGTGCGTGGATGCTCGTGGTAAAGCTTTAAATGACCGGTGTTTAAGGTGGAAGTGAGCTGCTGATCACTGAAAAGCATGTTTAGGAACTTACAAATGAACATTGTGCTTAACAGTGACGTTTAGTGATTGCAAAAAATGCAAAGAAGAAGAAGAAGAGGAGCACACACCTGAAAAAGCAGCACAATAGTCTTTAACAGTTTGTGCTTGTTTGTGTGTCGGCCCAGTGAGGGGTGGTGGTTGACGGTGGTGCTTTTACACAACACAAAGCAAAAAACATCAAAAAGATAATGATTGTAAAACAAAGCAAAAATAGATTGCAGTGTAATTACACACGTGTACTCCTCATTTTGTCGAATGGATTTAGTAATATAGTCCCACTTCAAAGTGGTGTGCAGTTGTACTTCCTGGTAAAGAGTTTCCCAAATTCAAATCAGTTAAAACAAAACAAAAACAAAGTAAGAGGAAGAATGTTCACCTCATGTCAGGGGCTGGCTCTGTCACCCAGCATTTTTGAGTTATTTTGTATTTTGATTGCTTACCATATAACGTCATAATGTTAAGTTCTAGTATTATTATTAGTTTGTCTTAGTTGGGTTTTAGTCTAGTTTGTGTTTCTTCTATGTCTTCTTATTTATGTGTCTTTTCCTGTCTTCTGTGTTTTACTTTTAGTTATGTCAGTGCTTTCGTCTCCCTTATCTGTTCCCATGTGTCGCTCCTTGTGTTCCGTGTATCCCAGGTCATGTGTTTCATGTCTGTGTCCACGTTGTCAAGCTCGTGTTGTCATGTCTATGTTCCATTATTTTTCCTCTTTTATTTTGAAGGGTCTGATGTTTGCATGTTCAGTGTGTTTAGTTTTACTTCCCCGTGGTGTCTGGTTCATTTGTGTCAGCTGTGTTTCCACTTCCCTCATTACCCTTCTGTCTCCTTGTGTTCAGTGTTGGGTCGTCTGTTTGTCTCATGCCATTGAAATCTCAGGATTGTTTTTATGGTCCTGTTCAGGTTGATGTTCATGTTCCATGTCATCGTTTTTATGATTAGTTTTAGTTTACCCCAGTTTAGGTTTTACTTTCGTTTTTCCCCAGCTCGCCTTGGCTGGTTTTCTGTTTGTGATACCAGCCTTAATAAACTGCTTGCTTTCTATTATACTTTGTTTTCTCTACCGTGTCTCCTTTTGGGTCCACACCTCAAACATCGCACTGCTAGATAATGGTAAAATTTTCTCTTTTCTATTTCCATCCTAATGAATTAAACCTTTTACAAACTGGTAGAGAGTAAATTTGAACTCTTATGGCTAGATTTACTAAACAGGGGAAAAGAGCTTGTGAATTGATAAAAACCCCAAATGTTATTGTTTCATTTTGAGAATAAAGTCAAAATCTTGATATTAAACTAAAAATTAAACTAAAATTTTGAGAAAAAGTTGCAATGTGGAGTCAAACAACTGCCACGGATGCTGTATCTTAAACAAACGAGTTGGTGAAAATGTACTTCAGACTCAGTTCAATAACAAGAAAATTATTTCTGATTTCTCAGTTATTCCTCTCTATTTAAACCAAAACTCACTTTGCACCAGAGCAACATGTTAGTACATTTGCCCTTCAGGGAGGGCATTTTTGGTACAGAAGGGTATTAATTCAAACACTTTCTTTATGATCTTTCATAATGGTCTCGGGTAAAACACTAACGGAGAACAACTTATAATATACACCATGTCCCACCTCTTTGTGGTAATTTGTCTCGAACATAGTGTTAACCTATTGGATATTTGTGTGAAACACTGTTATAATTAGCATAATGAATTCATGACGAATGAAAAAAACATTTTTGTTGCTGTGACCTTGATGTTTGATGAGTTCATCCTCGAGTCCAAGTTGAGGATTGTGCCAAAAATGAATGCATTTCCTCTGGGAGATACTTCCATCATTACAATGGGATGGATGGACGGCCATAGTTACAATATGAAGACATGATGTCTCTATGGCTGTGGCCGACAGTGTGGTATAAAAATGATTACTGGATATGGTTTGTTTAAGCTAACGTGTGTTTTTTTTTTTTATATGTATCGATATCTTATGAATAAAAGAGAAGCCACCTGCTTCCCCACTGCACTGTCTCTTGGGGTCTAAATATCCCATTGGTTCTGTATTTCTGCACTTCAAGTAAATCACCATCTTATTGTTATGACACAAAGCAAAATAAAAAGCTGATTTTAAGCCATGACCTCTTGCAGGACACACAGATGTCAGCACATACGCACACATGCTGCTTTTAATTCAAGAAGAAGCCAGATGTTGCAACGTTCGTGGAAAAGCTGGACCTTTCCCTGCCAAACTCTAATTTACTGTTTATTGGATGACGTCATTCTAGCAGATCCCACTTCTGACAACAACCCCTCAACATACATTATCCTGACAGAAACCATTCATCACTGCTGTGAGACGCTGGGGCATCAGAGAAACGAAACTTCTGCGCTCAGCTCTTTTAGGCTGAGCACAGACCACCAGCGAGTCATTAGTCACATCTCAGCTTGTTTGTGTCTTTCAACACCAGCTCATCTAAAGAATTATTAACTGTAATTCCTCCTGCCTTCTGTTGCCGTTTCATTTCATTTGTTTTTCGACTTGATGGGGCAGCCATTAAGGTCACTCTGTCAGCGCACGCTACTTTTTCAAAGTGACAGACAAGACAAAAGGAGAAAATGAAATGTCTGTTGATTTCATTTGCGTTCCCTTTTCAAATGGCCAGATAAGAATGTCACTAAAGGACAGCTCTATATTTCACGCATCAGCGGAGACAAACAGAGACCTTCAAGAACACTAATATTGCTGAGGATCTGTAGACCTCGAGTGACCCGCCTCAACAATCTGGCATCTTCTTACAGTCCCAGATGAAAAACAACAGTTCTGGTCATCCTAAACTGAAACGACCTCTCGGTCTGGGTTTAGTGATTCTAAAACAAGACCAGTCAATGAGAATATCACACTAAATGACCTGCGTTGTTTTCCCTTTGATCGTATCTGAACGCTCCCCCTTTTTCATCTCGTCTGAGCGAAACAAAAACATCATGGCGGTATTGGTGAACATGCATCATGCCGGATGCAATGAAAACAGGCCTGGATTCAGATTGCATCAGGTAATTACTGCTCCAGTCATTACTTTTATGTCTAAGTCTACCCGCCAAGGTGGTGAAATATTCCTGTCAGCAAAGATGGTAGATGAAGTGCCGACATTAGCGGGGGAGCTGTGGCGTTGCTGCCGCAACTTGTGCTTTTTGAGATACGCGTCCCCGCTGTAGCTGCCGTTTCTCCCACTTGTCAAATAAAAGCAATTCATCTCAGTGAGAATCTCTTCTATGGATGATAATTGTGAAAGAATATGTCCCGGTGACATTGGTGTAGAAAATCAGCAGCTGAGTCTGTTTGTTTTTACTGGTGCATTTTTGTTTTTGTAAACTTTATTCTGATAGATATTTCTTTTAAAAACCCATTTCCTCCTCTACGTGTAGAAATAGCTTACTCTTCCAGATATTCAGACTTATTCATCCAGTGATTCATGTTTATATACAGAGCACAATTACAGAGCATTCACTTTGATTACTGTTCATCTTAAGGCAGAACAAAATTTTAAAGAGTTTGTGCAGAAAATGTCCGTTGTGCCAGACATTCTGGACTCACCATCAAGCATCCTTTCAGTGCAGCATGCACGATTTATGGAGCGCCGGTCAAAGAAAGAACTACGAGACCAGATACCATGACGCTGAAAGAGTTCAAGAGGCAGAATGTCTGTGAAGGTTCTCAGTCATCCAGGCCATCATAGTCTAAGGAGCTTGGAAAGAAACATTTCAGGACTTCTTTAAGTTTCTTGAAGACGTTTCACCTCTAATCTGAGAAGCTTCTTCAGTTCTAACAGGAACTGGTGGAAAGTCCCAGATTTTAACCCAATGGGAGTGTCTCCCCAAGAGGGTCAAGGACCCCCTATTGATCCACTACCTAATCACACGAGTCAAGCTGTGAAAACGGATGTGGGTCAAAAAAATGTTAACCACAGGCCAAGTGACGGGCCAAGTAAATAAGACTCCAGAGACCCATAGACCAGTCCGTGACCATCTGGCAACCACTGGTCACCAGGGAAAATTTGTATGCTTGACTTAGTTGCCAAAAAACCTGTGATTGCTTTGGTCACTAGCAGATTGCCATCTCCATAGTTTGCATGAAACACAAAGACTGAAATGGTGAAAAGTGAGACCTGAGACAAACCTGAAACGGAGACCGTCGCCTTCAAAGTAAAAGCTGCGCCTTTGAAAGTAGCCTTCAGGCATGACTTAAAAACTTTATTTCAAGTTTGCGTCCCACTTCTTCTAGCTTTTTGACAAATGTATCGTGGTTAGCACCAACCTTTATGCAGCCACACTGTTGCAAACAGCACTGCGGGAAGTAATTATGAAATATGAAATTTAACTTGTTTGTTAACAGTTGCCTAGTTAAATATCCAGTAGTCATGCTGTAACATTACCCTGCATTTGTCGAGTTCACAAATGCAAGTCACATATTCACTTTCGTGCTGTTATTGATCTGTTTTGATAACATCAATAACCTGATAGTATCCCTTTCTATTTGCTGGCCGGCTTACAAGACCTTTGACACAGAGCTTAGAAAAGTTTACTGGGGCTGTAAGATCAAAACAGTTTGCTAAATGAAGCTGTAAACACTCTGAGGAGGACACCAGGGCTGCATGATAATTCTCTAAGGCCTCATCACTACAGGCGAAACCACAGACGAAAAGTTATCAGTCGTTATGAAATGTACAAATGTAATTACATGAGTTTCTTTCAGTTCATAAGAGCAGCATAGTTGCTGTGTGAATCTCAAACAGCAGAAGAGTCTCTATAGATTCTCTGGAGTGCAGCCAGGAACATGGAAATGTGCAAGAAACTAATATAACAAAAGCCTGTTTAGGCAGTTTTATGTATTTTCACAGGTCTTTACGCTCTGTTTGTAGGTTCACAGATTTTGTGAACATTACAGCTGTACAAACGTTGCACCTTATATACCTCGCATGTAAAACGAGGGAAGGTTTGAGAACTCCTATTAGAAGATGGCCTCAGGTGACATCTGCTGATTGCTCTTGGCAGAAAGTGCAAAACTTTTTTGAGACATTCACAAAGTCACCTCACTTTCACAGACCATTATTCTAACATGGGGGAATTCACATTTTCTGTCGTGAGTGTTTGAAAGATTTGCTGAGTCTGTGCAGCCTCCTGTTTGCCCTCACAAGGTACAGGGGAAGAGGGTCTCAGCCAAGTCATTTCCGCTATTTGGACTAAACCCTGTGAAAACGTCCCAGGGGGCCAGAGGACTCATTAGGTGCGGTGACACCGTTGCCGCAGGAGGTGTCACCAGGAAAGCAGCTGACAGGTCCTTAAATATAACACACACTTCCTGTGACCTCCCATTCGGACAAGCTGCTGGGGCGTGATCGCTGTTCTGCCTCCAAGGCCAGTATGTCTTCGGTCATCATTTAAATTGAGAGCTGCACACAAACACAGCATGCACACGCACACACAGACAAGAGTGCGTGAGTACCTAGAGTAAAAACATGCATCTGTGTAGACGTGTAGCCATTCATAAATTACTTTGTCCATGCAGAAAAGTAACAAGTTCAAACCTGAACAACATTTCCAACATTTGGCAACTCTGAACGTCAGCGAGAGGTCAGTGAGAACATCAGCCATCAGTCCCAGAACACCCTGTCACACAGTGTTTACTGAGACTCGCTCGTAATCATCCGCCAACCACAGTGGCCTGAGATGCTTTTTGCCAGTTGACATTAAAGGGACAAGAGACACCGTGTTGGCTGTGCTTCCCAACATCTCATTTCACTGCCCCCTCCTCCTGCTTCTTTGTGTGGAGGAAACCAAACAATGGAGCAAATGTTTCATTTTTCAGTTCACTGTCAAGGGAACAAGCACTTCCACTTTGCATGCCATTGTTGTTCTCTCAATGATACTGCGCTCCACAGCAACACTGGCTCGGAAAAAACCTGTTTCACTATACGCATAATTTGTGTTGTGGCTGCTACGGGGGGAACAGAAGTATAATGTGCTGCCAAACCACCTAGCAAGCAAGCAAAGCCCAAGGAGACAAGGCTCTGTTACACTTCTCACAGAAAGGGAAGTTTACTTTCTTTTGCCCACACGAATCCATCCAGTTATATTGAGATATTTCAGCTAGAACGATCATTGGTAGGTCATTAGACCTCATTTACAGGGAAGATGGTAGATGGTGATGAGTATTTAAACATCAGGCCTTGTCACACAAGCCTCTGAGCCTCTCTGTATTTTCCTGCTAGACAGTTTGTTTCCCTTCTGACTTTTGTTAAGTTTTATGTGTTTAGATTTGAATGTGCTCATATTTGAATCCAGAAAATTATAGAACCTAAACCTAACTAACCACATCCCGCCTGCATGTCAAGGCACCTACATCACTTAAAAAGTCATAGATTTATAGTGCGCACATATGTGAATTCACTAAATGTGACAGTTCAAGTAGGATGCATCTATTTCCCTGGTGTTAAATGCAAGTGTGAGCAAGCCTTCATTCTACCATCTCTAGCACTGATCCATCACAGCGTCCTCAAAGAAACTAGAGGATGCTAGAGGAGCAAGGACACATATAGTCATTTATAATCAATCTACATACTAAATGCAGACGTCCTTGTGCATTTTAAACAATCTGCGATACGTACTGTATGATAAGGGAATGAGCAAGACTTTATATTTGTGCTGGTCCCATGCCAACTTGTAGCACAGAGCTGCATAAGCAGCAGCTATATTTGCTCCGTGCACAGCAATAATAATCACCATAATCCCCGATGCATCTGATTAGTCAAACACTGCCGGTGCTAGCTCCCTGTATCTGTAACACTGCCCGAGGCAGCTCTGCTGACAGATGACTCCACACAGCATGTAATAATAAACATGCGACACAGGAGGAAACACGAGACCCAGCTTGACTTCCAGTCCTTATAGGTAATCCATCATCACCGTGCTGACCATCTAACTTTCACGGACCCGTGTGGGTGACACACAATACAGTTGAGCTTCTGGATGTGTTATGCACCCCTGTGACTGACACTGAGCATTGTTTCCCACTGTCTCCGCCGGGCTCGTCTGAGACCAGGAAGGATAAACAGTCCACTGAGCTTGGCACAAAATTTGTCCTCCTCCCTAATGAAGTGCAACCTCCCGAGCTCAACATCATTCATCATACTCCAGCCGCTGTGTTGGTTTGTGAGCTAGTTTGCGTCTGTGCTGAACGTCTGCTGCATATCTGCATCTCTGCACTCGTGTTTTCATTTTTCTGTCCTATGGACTGCGGGCGCACTAGCAGAGCTCAAATGACTCTAAGATGACCAAACAAACGGGTCAAACAGTCCCGTTTGTTTTCTTTCTTTCTTTCTGTTTTTTCCTTGTGGCTTTTGCTTAGTTTGGAACCAAACTCATACATCTAATTTCCCGTCTATTTGATGGCTATCAGAATTTTGAGCTGTATTAGATTTTCATATAGACTTACGCTATGCAGGGGAAGCAGAATGATTGTCCAGTGTTGATTTATGCACCGCTGTGCCACAACTTCCCAGTTCCTCATAAAGGAATTAGCCTTGCTCCAGCTGTGCCATAATATTTACATGATAAATCGTTAGGCTGTGTTTAGTCTGTGCTCTGATGTATATCTTAATGTTTTCCCCCCATCATAGTTTGGCAAGTGCAAGTTATGACTGTCTACAGCAAGTCATATATGGGCATGTGTCCTTGTGATCGGGGTCGAGGCCGAGGGTTTATTTCATGCTTCGAATCTGGTCGACGATCCAGGAAATTTCAATATATCATTCTGAAATAATTAGAAGATGGTTCTGTGATCAAAGTCATTACAGTAATATGACTATATGAAAGTCAATATGTAATATGAGGGGAGAGATTAACCGGAAATTATGTTGGGACATAATTCAGAGAAACTTAAAATCTGGCTTTGGATGTGTGATGTGTTCCATATGGTACTGTGATGTTATACAGCTCGAGCGTTACAAAAGAAGCTGAGCATATCCAGACGTGGATGTGTTTAGTATATTATATGAGGGCCAGTATGGCAGCTCTTTCTTATGTTTGCTGGTGGAGAACAAGGCAAAGGCTGAATCTCTCCCTGTGTTTTGGTAGGCTGACAAATCCATTTATAATTTTTCTCAGATTATTAATATAACAAATGATATCAGTGGCCAGGTCTCACACGCACACACACAAACACACACACACACACACACACACACACACACACACACACACACACAGAAGCAAGAACTCAAGTTTGTGAAATATGTGGCAAATGTTCAAAGAAGTAAAAAGAATGGGTTGTACTGGGTGATGGATGCATTTCTCTTAAATTTCCACATTATAACATCAATCGAACTCGTTCCATACTCTCACTTTTAATATTTTAATGATCCTACTTCAAGCATCAGTTGTAATTTCATTGTTTCTTTTCAGGTGCTGTAGCTCAGGTGGCAGAGCAGGTCAGCCACTAACCAGAAGGTCGGTGGTTCGATCCCAGGCTGCTCCAGTCTGCATGCCAAATATCCTTGGGCAAGATACTAACCCCGCGTTGCTCTCCGATGCAACCATCGGAGTGTGAATGTGTATGAATGGTAGACTACTTAGCACTTAGGTCAGAAAAAAGTGCTTGTGTGAATGGGTGTGATTGGGTGAATGAATTAGTTGTATAAAGCGCTTTGAGTGCTCAGACAGAGTAGAAAAGCGCTATATAAGAACAAGTCCATTTACCATTTACCAGGTGAGCATGAATGTCTACCACAGCAGTCCCCAACTTTTTTTGCGCCACGGACCGGTTTATGTCCGCAGATAAAAACAACAAAATAAAACCAGTACCGCTACCAAAGAAAAGAAGATTTATTTCATGGGAAAAACCCAGGGAAAGGGAGGGGTTGGGGACCGCTGGTCTACTACATTGTACTGTTATTTGAAGTTCAAGTCAAAGCTGACCATCAAAGGTTGAATATTGTTTTTTTGTTTTCTTGTGATTAAATCCAGTGTTACATTGGATGTAATTAAACAAGCAGTCTATGTATAGTTATTTAGTGTTTTAAGCAGTTCAATAATTTTTTATTGATTCAATAACTGGAATTTCTCGGCCGATTAAACCTACTAACCTCACTCACAGGCTGGTGTTTACATTTGAGGGAGCAGTATTGCATTTTTATTTATTAATTTGGGGGGTTTTGTTCTTTTTAAAACCTGCTTAAACATACTAAAGAAGTTTGTACCGCAGGATTAACAAGTACAAAGTGCAAGCTTTTGTTATTTGTTCTGCTGAAACCCATTTTAACATACTTGATCATTTTGATTATAATTTTTATGTATAGTACATGTGTAGCGGTCATTTTGTTGTTTAGCAAAAATCATTTAAATGTTTAGCAATAAATATGAAGTGAAAAAAAGTTTTGGATGTACAGTGGGGCAAAAACGTATTTAGTCAGCCACCGATTGTGCAAGTTCCCCCACTTAAAATGATGACAGAGGTCAGTAATTTGCACCAGAGGTACACTTCAACTGTGAGAGACAGAATGTGAAAAAAAAAAAATCCATGAATTCACATGGTAGGATTTGTAAAGAATTTATTCGTAAATCAGGGTGGAAAATAAGTATTTGGTCACCTCAAACAAGGAAAATCCCTGGCTCTCACAGACCTGTAACGTCTTCTGTAAGAAGCTTTTCTGTCCCCCACTCGTTACCTGTATGAATGGCACCTGTTTGACCTCATCATCTGTATAAAAGACACCTGTCCACAGCCTCAACCAGTCAGACTCCAAACTCCGCCATGGCCAAGACCAAAGAGCTTTCGAAGGACACCAGGAAAAGAATTGTAGACCTGCACCTGACTGGGAAGAGTGAATCTACAATAGGCAAGCAGCTTGGTGTGAAAAAATCAACTGTGGGAGCAATCATCAGAAAATGGAAGACATACAAGACCACTGATAATCTCCCTCGATCTGGGGCTCCACGCAAGATCTCATCCCGTGGGGTCAAAATGATCATGAGAACGGTGAGCAAAGATCCCAGAACCACACGGGGGGACCTGGTGAATGACCTGCAGAGAGCTGGGACCAAAGTAACAAAGGTCACCATCAGTAACACACTACAACGGCAGGGAATCAAATCCCGCAGTACCAGACGTGTTCCGCTGCTGAAGCCAGTGCATGTCCAGGCCCGTCTGAAGTTTGCCAGAGAGCACATGGATGATACAGCAGAGGATTGGGAGAATGTCATGTGGTCAGATGAAACCAAAGTAGAACTTTTTGGTATAAACTCAACTCGTCGTGTTTGGAGGAAGAAGAATACTGAGTTGCATCCCAAGAACACCATACCTACTGTGAAGCATGGGGGTGGAAACATCATGCTATGGGGCTGTTTTTCTGCCAAGGGGACAGGACGACTGATCCGTCAAAACTTTAAAAACTATAACATGATATTTATTATTATATATGGGGCGATCGTGACTCAAGAGTTGGCAGTTCGTCTTGTAATCGGAAGGTTGCCGGTTCGAGCCCCGGCTCCGACAGTCTCGGTCGTTGTGTCCTTGGGCAAGACACTTCACCTGTTGCCTACTGGTGGTGGTCAGAGAGCCCGGTGGCGCCAGTGTCCAGCAGCCTCGCCTCTGTCAGTGCGCCCCAGGGTGGCTGTGGCTACAATGTAGCTGCCATCACCAGTGTGTGAATGGGTGTGTGAATGTGTGGATAACTGAATGTGTAAAGCGGTTTGGGGTCCATAGGGACTGCGCTATACAAATACAGGCCATTTACCATAGTTTATAGTTTTTTACGGCAGTATCATTTACTAAGTGTTGCCAATCCAAACAAAGGCAGTCAGATTTTAAGTACAGTTTTAAACATGAAAGAAATATTCATGGTTATGTATAAGGAACTTAATTAACTAGTTTACATTACGCCATTGCAAAATTAGCCATACTGGAACCTAACCAGTAAAAAATTTTGAATACTTTGACCTTGAACAAGAGGTCAGAGGTAAAATGTGACATGATATTTTCAATCTCTATATATTTTCTTTATATTGACAGTACACAGCACACTTGTAAGAATCATAGTTATTCTAAGGGTTTTTGTCCATTTTCGACCAATAAGTCATCAGGTTGGTGTTTCTTTATAGTTACACCAACATGGAGAATGGATCCTACACTGTAGTGGAGCCTCATGCTGTCGAGCATTTGTTTTACTTTGCAAGGTCATCATTTGAAGCTCCAGTTTGAACTTTACAGATATCTGTTTTGAATTTGTCACCTCTAAAAGAATCTCCACCCTTGAATATCACTGCACAAATTTTCACGTTTCCCTCCCACAGCCTGTCTTGAAACCTGCATGCCGCTTTGTTCTGCCTCTATTGATCTGCATTCAGGGCGACACCTGCAGGATGTATAGTTTCCCTCGTATGTTTCAACGTCTCGCACATAAGCGATAAGAAGCTATCGTAACACCGGGTAGCATAACAAAAAGTAGGTCACATTAAGGATATGAACCTCTGCTCAGCTCGGTGTGTGTGCGCTCTCAGCAGTCTCTACAGATAACTCACCCCTATCTCTTCTCCATTTAGTGCCGCCAAGGCTCGGTCTGGGTTACACCGACTGCCTCCTCAGGGGAAATAAGGATACGGCTCTCAGGTTCCCAGCAGGCCCAACATATGGGATCTGCTCTCGTATCCAGTAGAGATGAATTCATCCCAAACTCATCTTCTCACACAGATTAATTTGGCAGACATGGTGAGGCAGGTGGATGTGTTGAGCAGCATCTGCGTGTATGTATGAGATTGATGTGGATGCTACGTTTTTGTGCTGCTGAAGGCTGTGCTGATGGAAAATGGAATGAGGTATAAACCTATAGTTAGCTATTGGCATCCCTGTCTTATTATTAGTATCCAAAGTGAGAGAAGGACAATTCATAATTTACTGTGACACTATTGACTGATGACTGACATGACTAAAAGTTGAATCAAAAGTTTTTACTATAGCAGCAATGTCATTGAGATTAATACACAGAGCTTATGAGGCTGAGGATAAATTTAAAAATGTTATTCAGCAGTAACGTCACACACTAATTATGTTGGTTAAAGTAGAATGGATGTTTTCTAAATTTCAAGGGGATTTTTTTTCCAGTTAAATCACTTTTAGTGATTTGTTAGGATTGCCATAAAATGGCTATACCATTACTCAGGGATGTCTCTCTGACTCTGAACATGCCTTTCCCCCCTCTCCTCTTCCTTTGTCATCAGGCACCGGTAGCACAGTTTCTACCAGCACCCTCCTGGCCAACAGTGCCAGTACTGCCCATTGTTAATCCAGCCCAGCCATATCAATTACGGAAATCTTACTGGTCATTTGTGTGGTTTAATTGACAGATTTTAAGATTTTACACCAGATACCGTTCATGATACAAACCTCCCCATTTATCCAGGCTTGAGACTGACACTACGTGTACACTGGCCACGAGGCTTGTGGCTTCTTGTGGCCATCAGGCTTTGGCTATCAAAACCTGCCATGAAGCTTTAAGTTTAACATTTTCAGTGTTATCAGCTTGGTGACATTAACCAATGAGTATAGGAAGTCTATGAGTCCATCAGGAAAGTGCTAACTGAGGACAGAGTGTAAGAGAACCTAGGGCTGTTTTACACGCACGATCTGATATCTTCTTGTTGGTGTTGTTCCTAGATCAACATAGTAAATGTTGTTCCAGGATCAACATTGCAAGTGACCAATCAGAATGTTGTGACGTCATACTTTTGCGACTTCGGGAAAATCTGCCGTAAAACAAAAATACATACTTAAGCTGCGAGAAACCGCCTCTGTCCGCCCATCAACGGACCCTAACCCTTTAATAAACGCTAAGCAGAATTGATATTGTCCTTGCAACATTGGAATTTCATAAATGCACGAATGGCTTGGCGCGCCAAAGAATAACGTCACAAGAATGTGATTGGTCACTTGCAATGTTGATCCTGGAACAACATAGTAAATGTTGTTCCAGGGATCCAGGAACAACACCAACATGACGATATCAGATCATCCGTTTTACACACACATCCAGAGCTTTTTGTGCAAAGCCCCTGCTGGCCATAAATTACAGTGCAAGTTTAAAGCATTTCCACATCAGCTTTTCCTACAGACTCACAATTTGAAAGTACTGTAGAGCATATTACATGACGCCATTATAAGGCTGTATGCTAAGCTACAGTCAGCAGTTAGCTATATTAAGCTAGCATACTGGAACCTTACCACTATGCTAGCTTCAATAAACAGCCTGACTGTCCAAAAGTAGAAAGTCTGCCATAGCCTAGGTTTTCAGCTTAGCATCAAGACAGGAGAATACTTCAAAGAAATGTCCCAGGTTTGGTTCAGTTAACTTGTATTAAGAGACACTGGCTGAGGCTACATGTTTAAGTTAAACCAGCTGTATTTTACAGTGAAGTTTTGTTTTTGGTAAAGAACTGGCCCGTATCTAACATTGGGATCAGTAAAGAGCAGCCTCTGAGACTTTAAAACTAAATTTACTATTTTCTTGTGGCAAATAAACCCACTGATCTGCTACTACACTTGAGTGACTTAAACCTCTAAATATAAAACTACCTCAGACACATAAAATGACATTGAAGCAAAAAAGAAAAAAAAGATCTGGGTTTTATTAGGGCTGCTTCTAAATTCAGAGCTAAGGGCACACTCAGAAAATAATGATAAAACTGGTGCAGCCTTCAGGCTATTGGCTCAGCTGAAAAATCAAACCATATGGTAGCAAACACAATCTGCCTCGATCATCCAAACCCACAAATAGTGTCATTTGGTTCAGTGGCTTCCTCCAGACAGAAGTCAAATGCTTCAGTGCCTCTTTGGTTTTCGGTAGAATGAAGGCAAATAATAATGAATTTGGGGCTTTGGTGTTCACCTAGGGGTAACTGAAATTAAGTTTTTCTCTTTTTATTTGTAAGAAAATTGTGAAGAATAGGGATTTAAATAGCTAAATACAAAAAGAAAGACTTCTCAATGGAAACACAAATGGAAGAGATAATTTTTTGAACCTTAAATATAAGTCCAGAGTATTCATATCCAGTTATCTGACATGTTTTGGACATTATTAAAGTGACATAGATACAATACACGTAACAAAGGACGTCTATAACACAGTATATGTGCAGTAATAAAATATCTTTAGTGGGTAACAAGTAACAACATTAATAGATTGTTTTTATCTGTTACATTTCCTCTGTCTGCACTGTTTATTTAATCTTTCACTAATGACTGCTCATGGAAGGAGACTATTATGGAAAATGCAACAGTCACGCAATAATTGGAAATGCAAACAGGAAACCAAATACAGTGAAACTGCTACGCCGTGATGTAGCTGTCTTAGGATTGAGGGACGTCCTTAGTGGAGGAAACTCAGGGACTCTGAAACCTCATCAAAAGCACACTGGCTCTTTAGACCAGCTGCCAACTTTCTGGTCTACGGTTTGTGGCAGAGGTTAATAATCACTGTGGTTGCTATCTGATGGTTTTCCAAAGATGTGTGTTAGTGTGAATAAAAGAGCTGAGGAAAAAGAGCTGGCTCTGAGCCGCTGTCTGAAGCACCCCCCCCCTCCCCCCATTTCTGTCTTTTCTTTTTTAAATGCTGTTGCTGTGGCGAGCGTAAACTAAAATAGCAAACTGGTAACACTTTGGAGAGAATATCATCAGTATAAATGAGGCAACTAAGCTCCAGTAAGCTACTTTGCCAGCTCAAATTGACACTGCAAGCTTCTCATTGACAGTTAAGATGTTAAAACCGAGCAATGTCAGTCACAGCAGGAGGAAATTTACCTTGAGTATTTGCACTAAGCAAGCTGCACAGACGCTAACAGTAAGATTACTAACTCAGCCTCTGAAATAGGGGGATAAATGTACGAAAATGACCCAGTTAGTCTTACAGTGGGTGGGATGGTGACGTTTCTCCTCTCTGACATTTTCACGTTTCTGTTACAAACTTTTTGATGGCAATATTTCAGAGTCTCTGGCGCTGAAGCTATGATGTCATTGCATCATGTAACACATTGCTTCGTTGGGTTATGTGAAGGTAGGCTAAATGAGAAGTTATATTTGCGCCAGCGGAAGAGAATCAAGCTAGTTAATTACTGAAAGTGATTGCAAGTGCACTGACTTCCTGGGCAAACTGTCTGTCCAAATTGATGGTTGTTGTTGACAATTACCTGGTGCATACTGTGCTGTAAACTAACGGGGGTTGAAGCAGTTTTGACTTTGTGCATGCTTCCTGTGGGATCAACAAAAACCCATAAAACCCTGAAATTATACAACACTATGAATGTGTTTGTTAAGAGAAATAGACACGTCCGCATACGCCGATCCAGTTATGAGGTCTGGCTCAATGTGACAGCAAACATTACTACGTTAGGAAGAATTACAAACTCTTATAATTCAACTTTGATCTCTGGTGTTCCAGCAAATGTGGACCAGTTTGATTCACTGTTCGGTAATTCACTGGAAATTCTGCCAAAAAGAGAATAAATAAAACTGAGTGCCAAACTCAATTATCAATCATAATGCCTTCAAGAGTAGAAATGTAGCCACATGAATCAAGTCCAAGGATGCTTTTTAGCCGCTAACATGAAACCACTGAAAGTTTACAGCAGAATTACTCGTATTGGTAGAAAGATGGAACAATTGCATGCTGATGGAAACTGAACCAAATATAAACCATTTAGAGGATAAAAGCAAAGTTCTGCTCGGGCTGAAATACTTTGAGTGATAGACATTTACTACCAGCACCACACAATCCCTTTCTTTCTTCTAGAGCTCTATATTCACTTGTATTTATTTCCTCCCCGTTACAACCCTTCCTCTCATCCCCACGCTGTCACTCTTCAGCTTTCGTCTCCTGCAGCTCCCTTCTCCTCCCTTTTCCACGCCACTGCTCACAAGTGTGACATTCCTACTCATTTTCTCAATGGCCCGCCTGCTCTCCTGAGGCTCTGTCAGTTTTCTTCTGCTAGATCACCTTCTCCTTTTCCATGCCTCATCCTCAAACTTTGAGGCTCTCAGCCCTCTGTGTCAATTTATCTTCTTCTGCTGTCACTTAACCAACAATCGGAGGGATGGATAAAGACATGGGATGCTCAAAGGCACGCAAACATACGTACGAAAAAATAAGAGTGGGCTGTGTTAATATATTATCTTGGTGTCTAATCCCTACAACTACGGGACTTTTACTGCAAGATAAGAGAGCATGCTGTCATGTCGTAAGTCATTTCAAATGTCCAAGTAACCAATAGCAATGCAAGTGCAACCACTTTACAAAGGGTAGAATAATTTGTTTTAAGGATACAACTATTGGTCATTTACACAAGCTGTATATAAATGATGTTCGGCTTGTGGCTTTAGCTAAAGCTAGCAAGCGCTATCACCAAGCTACTTTCATGATTAAATATTTTATTTATCTGCTGATGAGTGTTAATCCACAAAACGTAACAAAATAATACAATTTGACTCAGCAAACCTGCTCACAGCAGGTTGTATAGTTTGTCAGATAATTTCATTCACTTCCAATTCCACTAAAAACTCTCAACAACAGGACAAATTTCAGAGTAGTTAAGTCCCAGCAAACAGCTACAACTCCCTGTGCTGGCAGTCCTGTGAATCACAGAGGCAACAGGCCAGATTCCAGCCTTACCAGAATCCAAATGGATGGATAATAAAATAAGTAAATCAGCCAAGCAAGATAACATGCGAGTCTGCAGGAGTTTACCATTGCTTGGAGCCTCAAGTGGCCATTAGTGGAACTGCAGTTTCTGGCATTTAAGATACCATAACAATGGCCCAAAGTGCAGTACAGATGAATAAATACGTAAAAACAGATTCAAATGAAAAGACATAAAAAGGATAATAAAATAATAAATAATAAAAACACATCTCAGCAGAAATGACTTGTGCGTTCCAGCTGTTTTAGATGATTGTTGGACTCATAAGGCAACTTTTCAATGGTTACCAGGAAGAGAACCCAAACACAGGACCCCCATCATCCAGTGCTGTCAGATGGTTTTTGTAACCTGGTGCATTGTAACGCTACTATTGTAGACGAATATTCTATAGTCCTGTTGGTTTTTAGCGCCATTTTAATGATATATCAGAACAAAAAAAACCTGCAGTTTCTTTGCTTCCTGTTTTGAAAACTTCTCTTCCTGTAACAGCTCTGATGTGGAGGTTTTGTCTGGCTGGTAACACCTATAGTTCAAGGGAATACTCCAGCGGGTCCAGCACTATAACACTGAGTATAATTGGTTGTGTGATGATGTCACCAGCTGTGTACAAAGTGAGCAGTGCAGCAGGTATAATAGGGCCTTTAGGCACCTTTATGTCTTGCAAAACCTCTAAAATCTTACATTAGCTTTTCAAACATGCATCTGCAAAAAGTATTATATATGAATTTAGAGAAAAGTGGAACCTGATAGTTGCAACTTCAAAACTAGCAACATGAACAATGGCTTTTATGATATCATAGACACACCCTGCATTATTAGCTTACTAGTTAATGTTTTTTTCCCACATGTGGCCTCGTTTGGAAGAGACAAAGGATGATAAGCTGATAAGCAAAAATCCAAATAGAAACCCAAAGCTTCTTTCTGTCTTATTCAACTCTTAGGACCAGACAAACATTTAATGGCATCACACTGCAACAGTTTTTAAAAGGATTTTTAGGACAGTTTCCATTAATCTCCACCATATGCTGCACAGCTGTCACAAACAAAAAGCCACCTCGCAAACCAATTACATGTCGGTGTGCGGAAGAAAACACGCGGGCGCAGCGACTCGATTAGATGGATGACAAAATGAAACAACAGAAAGGAAACAAATTACACTGTGTCAGCGAAGGCATCAAAAACACCCAAAGGGACGATGGCGGATCTGCCTCACACAGCTCGGCTCGCCTCCCAAACTCAGCTCCTCCCTGTTACTCCTCACAGCTGCTTCTCTCTGACTGATGAGCCAAGTGAATCATTCATTGGTGAAAACAAACAAACTCATTTGTCGCAGCTAGGCATTATCATCTAGTCTCATTTTTAACAATGCCAGTATTCCTTTGTGAATATAAAGTAGCTGCTCGGGTCCAGGTAGCTCCCATGGTCCACTGGTGGAGTATTGATCCTTTCTAAGAATGTAAGAAACATTTCTTTTAAAAGACAATTTAACCACACACTGATGAGCAAAATCGACATTAAAAAACTGACAGGCAAAGTCGATAACATAGATTTTCTTGTTACAACAGCATTTGTCACAGGATGGGATGTACAATTTAATGTGGGAAGGGGACAGTCGAGTTCAATAACACACGATAGCAAGAGCAAAATTTTCTAGTGCACACATTTCATAAATCCAGTGGTCGATTCGTTTGTGTTTGTTTTGATTTCTAAGCAGGTATTATAGGACCCAGAGAGGGCAGGTTAATGAGATGCTAGCACGATTATGAACAAGAAGCTCCCGTGCCACCGAGGCACCTCGCTCTCTGGGCAGTATTTACTTTTAAGTGAAGAGTTGGTGTTCGCTCGCTCGCTCTGTGGTATAGTATCGCTTCCTGTTCCTGCTCAAACACAGTGGTGTTTCTGAGTAGCTTATTTGCTTAGCAGTTTAATTAACAACTTTTAAATACATTCTTTTTTCACAGTATAATCTTCACGTGCTTCATCCGAAGCACACTTTCTGTGTACTCACTACCTAATTTATAGCCAAAGTATTCACTCACTGTCTCTGTACTGTTTCGCTAGCTTAGCTCGTAGCCGACCCGTTAGCACCATGGCTACTTCACCTGTCCCTTCTGCACTTTCTTGCTCATTGTGTCAGATGTTTAGTTACTCCTCGGCCTCCTTTAGCAGTAATGATATCTGTAACAAATGTAGCATATTTGCAGCTCTGGAGGCCAGAATTACTGAACTGGAGACTCGGCTTTGCACCCTGCTCTCACCCTTAGCTAGCCAGGCCCCTGTAGCTGGTGCAGCCGAAGATAGCGTAGGCCCCGCTAGCTGTTCCCTGGCAGATCCCAAGCAGCTGGGGAAAGACGGCTGGGTAACGGTGAGGAGGAAGCGTAGTCCTAAACAGAAGCCCCAGGTACACCACCAACCCGTTCATGTGTCTAACCGTTTTTCCCCACTCGGTGACACACCCGCTGGGGGTCAAACTCTGGTAATTGGTGATTCTGTTCTCAGACATGTGAAGCTAGAGACACCGGCAACCATAGTCAATTGTCTTCCAGGGGCCAGAGCAGGCGACATTGAAGGAAATTTAAAACTGCTGGCTAAGGGTAAACGTAAATTCAATAAAATCATAATTCACGTCGGCAGTAATGACACCTGGTTACGCCAATCGGAGGTCACTAAAATCAATATTGAATCGGTGTGCAACTTTGCCAAAACAATGTCGGACTCTGTAGTTTTCTCTGGTCCCCTCCCCAATCAGACCAGGAGTGGCATGTTTAGCCGCATGTTCTCCTTAAATTGCTGGCTGTCTGAGTGGTGTCCCAGAAACGATGTGGGCTTCATAGATAATTGGCAAACCTTCTGGAGGAAACCTGGTCTTGTTAGGAGAGATGGCATCCATCCCACTTTGGATGGAGCAGCTCTCATTTCTAGAAATATCGACAAATTTATTAAACCCCTCAAAACATGACTATCCAGAGTTGGGACCAGGAAGCAGAGTTGCAGTCTTACACGCCTCTCTGCAGCTTCTCTCCTCCTGCTACCCCCCCAAAAACCCATCTCCATAGAGACTGTGTCTGCTTCCAAAAAGACAAAAAACAAACTAAAAACCAGCAACAAACAACTTAAACATTTACAAAGAAAGAACAATACAGTATCCACATCTGAACCAAAGAGTAAAACAGTGAAATGTGGATTATTAAATATTAGGTCTCTCTCCTCCAAGTCTCTGTTAGTACATGACTTAATAATTGATCAACAAATTGATTTACTCTGCCTTACAGAAACCTGGTTGCAGCAGGATGATTATGTTAGTTTAAATGAATCAACACCCCCGAGTCATTCTAACTACCAGAAATCTCGAAGCACAGGTCGAGGGGGCGGTGTGGCAGCAATTTTTCACACCAGTCTATTAATTAATGAAAGACCAAGACAGACTTTTAATTCATTTGAAACCCTGATGCTTAGCATTGTCCACCCCAGCTGTGAAACTCAGAAACCAGTCTTACTTGTTATCATCTATCGTCCACCTGGGCCTTACACAGAGTTTCTGTCTGATTTCTCAGACTTTATATCTAATTTAGTTCTGAGCTCAGATAAAATAATTATTGTGGGTGATTTTAACATCCATGTTGATGCTAAAAATGACAGCCTCAACATGGCATTTAATCTGTTGTTAGACTCAATTGGTTTCTCTCAAAATGTAAAAGAACCCACCCACCATTTTAATCACACTCTAGATCTTGTTTTAACATATGGCATAGAAACTGAACATTTAACAGTGTTTCCTGAAAACCCTCTCCTGTCTGATCATTTCTTGATAACATTTACATTTACAATAATTGATTACGCAGCAGTGGAGAGTGGACTTTATCAAAGTAGATGTCTTTCTGAAAGCGCTGTAACTAAGTTTAAGAATATAATCCAGCCACTGTTATCATCGTCAATGCCCTGTACCAACACAGAGCAGAGCAGCTATCTGAACGCTACCCCAACAGAGGTCGATTATCTTGTTAATAATTTCACCTCCTCACTACGTACGACTCTGGATACTGTAGCTCCAATGAAAACTAAGGTCTCTAATCAGAAGTACCTGACCCCGTGGTATAATTCTCAAACATGTACCCTAAAGCAGATGACTCGTAATCTGGAGAGGAAATGGTGTGTCACAAATTTAGAGGATCATCACTTAGCCTGGAGAAATAGTTTGTTGCTTTATAAGAAAGCCCTCCGCAAAGCCAGAACAGCTTACTACTCATCACTGATTGAAGAAAATAAGAACAACCCCAGGTTTCTCTTCAGCACTGTAGCCAGGCTGACAAAAAGTCAGAGCTCTTTTGAGCCAACCATCCCTTTAACGTTAACTAGTGATGACTTCATGAACTTCTTCACAGATAAAATTTTTATCATTAGAGAAAAAATTACCAATAATCATCCCACAGATGTAATATTATCTACAGCTACTCTTAGTTCCATTGATGTTAAGTTAGACTCTTTTTCTCCAATCGATCTTTCTGAGTTAACTTCAATAATTACTTCCTCCAAACCATCAACGTGTCTTTTAGACCCCATTCCTACAAAACTGCTCAAAGAAGTCCTGCCATTGATTAATTCTTCGATCTTATATATGATCAACCTATCTCTAATAATCGGCTATGTACCACAGGCCTTCAAGGTGGCTGCAGTTAAACCTTTACTCAAAAAGCCATCTCTAGACCCAGCAGTCTTAGCTAATTATAGGCCAATCTCCAACCTTCCTTTCATATCAAAAATCCTTGAAAGAGTAGTTGTCAAACAGCTAACAGATCATCTGCAGAGGAATGGTTTATTTGAAGAGTTTCAGTCAGGTTTCAGAGCTCATCACAGCACAGAAACAGCTTTAGTGAAGGTTACAAATGATCTTCTTATGGCCTCTGACAGTGGACTCATCTCTGTGCTTGTCCTTCTTGACCTTAGTGCAGCATTTGATACTGTTGACCATAATATCCTATTAGAGCGATTAGAACATGCTGTAGGTATTACAGGTATTGCACTGCAGTGGTTTGTATCATATCTATCTAATAGACTCCAATTTGTGCATGTAAATGGAGAGTCCTCTTCACACACTGAGGTTAATTATGGAGTTCCACAGGGTTCAGTGCTAGGACCAATTCTGTTTACATTATACATGCTTCCCCTAGGCAGCATCATTAGAAGACATAGCATACATTTTCACTGCTATGCAGATGACACCCAGCTCTATCTATCCATGAAGCCAGATAACACACACCAATTAGTTAAACTGCAGGAATGTCTTAAAGACATAAAGACTTGGATGGCCACTAACTTTCTGCTTCCTAACTCAGATAAAACTGAGGTCATTGTACTCGGCGCTGAAAAGCTTAGAAATATGGTATCTAACCAGATTCTTACTCTGGATGGCATTACCTTGGCCTCCAGTAACACTGTGAGGAACCTTGGAGTCATTTTTGACCAGGATATGTCCTTCAACGCACATATTAAACAAATATGTAAGACTGCGTTCTTCCATTTGCGCAACATCTCTAAAATTAGAAATATCCTGTCTCAGAGTGACGCTGAAAAACTAGTTCATGCATTTATTACTTCCAGGCTGGACTACTGCAATTCATTATTATCAGGATGTCCAAAAAACTCACTGAAAAGCCTTCAGCTAATCCAAAATGCTGCAGCAAGAGTACTGACAGGGACTAGAAAGAGAGAGCATATTTCTCCTGTTTTGGCTTCCCTTCATTGGCTTCCTGTTAAATCCAGAATTGAATTCAAAATCCTGCTCCTCACATACAAGGTCTTAAATAATCAGGCCCCATCTTATCTTAATGACCTTGTAGTACCATATCACCCTATTACAGCACTTCGCTCTCGCTCTGCAGGCCTACTTGTTGTTCCTAGAGTATTTAAAAGTAGAATGGGAGGGAGAGCCTTCAGTTTTCAGGCCCCTCTTCTGTGGAACCAGCTTCCAGTTTGGATTCGGGAGACAGACACTATCTCTACTTTTAAGATTAGGCTTAAAACTTTCCTTTTTGCTAAGGCATATAGTTAGGGCTGGACCAGGTGACCCTGAATCCTCCCTTAGTTATGCTGCAATAGATGTAGGCTGCCGGGGGATTCCCATGATGCATTGAGTTTTTCCTTTCCAGTCACCTTTCTCACTCACTATGTGTTAATAGACCTCTCTGTATTGAATCATATCTGTTATTAACCTCTGTCTCTCTTCCACAGCATGTCTTTTATCCTGTCTTCCTTCTCTCACCCCAACCGGTCGCAGCAGATGGCCGCCCCTCCCTGAGCCTGGTTCTGCCGGAGGTTTCTTCCTGTTAAAAGGGAGTTTTTCCTTCCCACTGTCACCAAAGTGCTTGCTCATAGGGGGTCATATGATTGTTGGGCTTTTCTCTGTATCTATAAAGCGCCTTGAGGCGACATTTGTTGTGATTTGGCGCTATATAAATAAAATTTAATTGAATTGAATTGAATTTTGTATTTTGTATAAGTTCATTTTGTTTTCTGTTTTTAATGTACTTTGTAGTCAAAAGTAGTTTGTAATGTAAGTTTTTTAGTGCAGTAAAAATCAGATAGGAGAAGCATGGCAGATGTTTGCTTTGATTATATAAACATTACATATGAATAACTTGGGCTCATTGTATAGTATTATACTGCAGTATATTTATAACTAATTAGGCAGCTCATTCTGTTTCCTTACAATACGTTCTTGAAAGATATAACACATTTTAGGATCTACTTGACATAAAGACAAATGTGAAATGTAAAAGTGAGGTTAGAGGTCAAATTCAGTTTAGCTCAATTCAATTTTATTTATATAGCGCCTTTATATTGTAAGGTAGAGACCTTACCAAAGTATAGAGAAAACCCCAACGCTCAGATGACCTCCTATGAGCAAACACTTGGTGACAGTGGGAAGGAAAAACTCCCTTTTAACAGGAAGAAACTTCCATCAGAACCAAGCTTAGGGAGCGGCGAGCATCTGTGGTAACCGGTTGGGAATGAGAGGAAGGTGACACTGTGTAAAGGATTAATGATAACTAATGGTTGAATGCAGAGTGGTGTATAAACATATGGAGAGTGAAAAGTGCTAAAGAACAAGAGTTTTAGGGAAAAAAAAGACATTTAATAAAAGTTTGACCTCATTTGACCAGAAAGAAGAGGTCAGAGGTCAAAAGTTACATGATATTTAAAATCCCCACATATCATTTTCTTTATGTATATATATTATCAATACAAACAATAGGAACAAGAATCATACTTTTAAAGAGCTCTTTCTCTCTTTATTATCAGTCTATAGATCTTGAAGGTCAGAGGTCATGTGCGACACCATATTTTAAATCTTTATAAGATACTTTCTTTATGTTAACAAAATAAACCACACTTGTAAAAATCATAGTTTCTAAGTTCCAAGGATTTTTGTCAATTTTCGTGCCATAGCTCATTAAGTTCACCTTGAAGACCTCGGTCCATTTAAGCTAAATTTTAATGGATTGTTAACATGACCCCACACTACACCCCTGCAAAATTTATTCAGAATTCCTGTCATTACCTCAGCCACGGAGCAGCAAAGACACATGGAGCTGAAATGATAAGCTAACAAATTAGCTAAAGGGTAAATTTAGCTTTCTTATTTTTCATACTCATCATCTTGGCCTCCATTTCTTTGAATACCAGTACATCCATTTTTTTTATATATCTTTGGTTGCTTTTATCTGTTGCTCTTCCTGTCAGGTTATGTCTGAATAACCACCTTAAAAATTCACATTTGTAGGATTCTCAGGGAAAATTCAAGCAGGTTAAATGATAACTTTGATCATTATGCTGATTAAACAGCTTCTTTTCTCCACTCCTGGTTTTAAAAATAAATTACATGGTCCACACTAACACCGGCTCAGTTTTCAATCTTGATATCAGAATTTACTTTAGGGTGAACATAATAGTTTTTTGAACTAAAACCCAGGCAAAAATGTGCACTAGGAGCTTTGTGGCATTAGTTTCAATAGCCAAGCAGCTCCTGTGGGTACAGTGTTTGGAGGCCCAGTACTTTTTGTCCACATAAATGGCCCAAGACAGGGCTTTCTAGTCCACTGGTCTAATCTCTGGACTAAGTATTGCCCAAATTACCCTCCTACCCTAACTTAGCAGGCTAAAGCCTGTGCCTTATTAAAGTACTGGGATCACGCTTTGGTCACAGTGTAAAACTAAAGAGCTCAAACAAACAATTTGCATTTTATTGGCAGACTGAAAGGTGTGCACCGTGAGCTCCAGCATAGCTTCACACTCATAAAGATTTTATAAGAAAGCTGTGCATTATCTTGTCTGATTATCATCTGCAGCCTAGTGAATGCCCCATTTTTATGGCTCCTTTTAGCCTGCTGCTCTGACATTACATCAGTTACCTTGTCATCTCTATACATGCTTCTGTCACTAAGATGGATCTTGGCCCCCCACACACACACACACTCACGCGCACTGTTCTCCATCAATTTCTGCTCCAGATGTGATAGCCAGAGTGGTGGAGTGGCTACAAATTATTCAAGATGTAATTTTCCAGCAGGGAAATCATATTAGAGAATCTTAACTCGGACCTAGGGGAAACTTCAAGCACTTCATCAAATAATGGGCATGGCATCCAAATAATATCCCTGACCCATTTCTCCTGTGAGCGAAACCATCTCAACCACTAAGAAACGGGAAAATGTGAATGTTTGATCCTCCGGGCAGCCAGCTCCAGTTAAAAAACAGGAATATATGGCATAATTAGAGCTGCTAAAGAGGCTGATGACTGCTACAGGATGACTCGCTACAGTTCTGCTTACTTTCCTTTGATCGTGTGAATGTAGCTAAAAGCTTCAAACCTACATTTATCACATGTATGTTTTGCTTTTGCTTTGGAGACCCTGCTTTCTTCTGTCCTCCAGAACAAGCCTTCTATCAGACTGTACTACAGAGTACTCCATTACTTCTCTGCTAAGGAGCTAACCGCTCTATCTCAATCTTTGGTCCAAGGACAACACTGCTCTGATGAGACTGCCATATGATTTAGAATGGATCTTCAGGGTTCACAGAGGGTGTTTTAAAGCCCCCTCCCCTCATGTCTGGACAGCCATCAAGGTACGCCTAACATCCCTCTTGACCAACCCTGGAGACTTCTCTCAATGTACGCCAAAAACGAATAGTGGCCCTCTTAGTGCGCATTTCCATGATTGTTTGGCCAAGTTTCAGTTTTGCTCCTTACATCTTTTATGCTGATAGTCTCCTTAAATTGAAGAAGGTCTAATCCATTCCTGTCTTTGCCAATATGGATTTGGATATCAGCTAAGTTCAGTGAATCAATCCAGCTAGTGTGCCCAACTTTAAATTAGTGATTGGACTAATTGGTCAAGACAGGATGCAGATTTTTTTAAAAAAAAGAAAAAAAAAAGACTGTCAACGTTAAAGCAGTGAATTTTGAAATAGTTGCAACAGGGCTGAACCCTACACTTCCTGTAATACAGTGCAGACACCTCTGCACACACTGACTAAGATCCAAGTCTAGGCCGAGAACTGTGGTCATATCAGGGTTATTTATTTTAATTGAAGAATCACCAATCAGAGAAGACTTTTTTCCCCATTTCTAAAACATTTTCTGTGTTTCTTTTCATTTCAGATAAACATGCATAAGAACTTTACCTTTGAACGCTAGTGTGTTAATGAGCTAACCACGCTGACGTGTTGACGCCATGCAACCCCACGCACGGGGCAATCTCGCGTTAACTCGCGAACGGAGATTTGCCACGTTAATGCGGTTATGGCGTTTAAAAGCGATTAAAGCTGACAGCATTACTTTGACTGCACCGTGAAAACTTTCTCGAAGAGAATTTTGACTTTAGCATACAGCTAGTCAGAGGCTACGTCTACACTAATCTGGATATATTGGAAAACAGCGTTTTTGTCTGAAAAATGCTCCACATCCACACTATTATTTTGAATCATTTTCATTCACACTGAAAACGGTCCAAGGACAACACTGCTCTGATGATTCGTATGATTTAGATATACTGCGCATGCGTGAAAAGTAAGACGATTGAGCTGCGTCTCTCCATCTGCCGTTTATTTACTTTCCGGCTCTTTGAAAAGTCACGGCAAAATTTCAAGGAAAAGTTCCGAGTTTTATCCGGAGCTGTCTGGAGCATGTACAAACTGATATTAATCTTTAATAGGGCTGTCAAAATAGAGAGCAAACAAAACAATTGCTCTACAATAACGTCCGCCCTCTCAGTTGAATTGGTCACATGACTGCATCATATGACTAAAATGCATCATTGTTTTCGAAAGCCTCGGTTTTCATTGTCCACACTGCGATGCGATTTCAAATGTATCCACTTTGGAGAGCGTTTTCAAAAAGCTTTGTTTTCCTTGACCAAAAACGCCGTCTCAGTGTGGACGGAAGGCCAGAACGGAGAGAAAAAGATGCGTTTTCAAACGAAAATGCATTAGTGTGGACATGGCCTCAGATTAGTAAAGTAGCACCTTTACCACAACTTCATGAACGTTGAACTTTAAACTGTTGGTATTGATGGGGATAGTTCACAACATGCCCAATACTTGACCTGCTTAATAAGGTCAGTATATGCCTCAACACCAATCTGGATGATCCCATGGACTCAACATAATTGGAATACCACATTCACATAGACCCTTTCCACATGGCATTTTTTCTGGTATAAACATAACAAACTACTTTTTTTGTATCTTTGCACATGTTACATTACAGAATGCTAAAACCTCAACGGTGAGCGGGGGGACTTTTCCAGCTTTTTCAGCCCTTCCTCTTTCCTAAACCATTTTCTTTGTTGTACATCAACAATACGATGCTAAAGTTCACAATGAGGTATTTCACATTTTGGAAAGTTAATCCGACTCTTGTGTAAACATTTGCGCGAGTTTGAAATTTCTCCATGGGTGGCGTCTGATGCTTGTCATTGAGCTTTAAGTGGCTACACCCAATTTGAGTCTATCCTGTAATCCACATTGATCCCCTGCTCCAGTCAGTCCCAGGCAGCTGACCAATAACACAAAGGATATGGGTCATGGAAATGTAAACCAAGCCAACATTTCAGCTCAATCATTACAGTATAATTAGATTTTAAATGCCCCGAGAGAACTGTTGAGCTCCAAATGCAGTAATAAAATGCAGGTATTCAAGTATTTCCTGCAGTCCTAACTGTGCTGTCAGCAAGCACTAACACTGTACAGTAGTGTGATGCCTAGTTACATACTAGGAAGAGCATGGGATCTGGTGAATTGGATGATGGTAATTAGGTGAATAATGACTAGAGGGGATAGGGGAATTGAAACAGGATAGAGCTCACTGTTTTAGATTATTACAAAGTAAAAAAATCCCAGCGTCGGGCCGGGCAGGAAGAGGAAGAAGACAGTGTGATTTTGGAAGTTTAGTGCAAAAACCTGAGCCACCTGTTTCAGATCCACCTTGGGGGTTTTAAAGGCCCAATCCTACAGTTTCTTATTTTCCACCAACAACTGCTCTTTTTCCCTGAGATCATCTTTGGCCTCCGTGAAGGCCTACACGTTATGCGTGTGTATATGTGCATCCTAGCTGCGTTGGTCTTACAGCCAACAAGCTTTTCACATCTGGTGAAAAATTAAACATCTATGAGCTGGTTCCTAGATTTTTTCCTTTTTACACGTTATCCGGTCAGTCTAAATGGCGAGCTATTAAATAGTCCCCAATTACACTTCACATTTTATTTCCAACTGTTCCTTTTCTGCTTTTTGCAGCATTACTCACTGCCTCGTCAAAGACCGTTCTTTTTCTTGGAAAGCCTTCTACATCCATCTACATGCAAACATTTTCAGTCCTCACCGGCTGCTTTTCTGTGCCGTTCTTCGTCCCGTAAAAAAAATAAAAATAAAATAATGAAATAAAAAGATATATTCCCCTTCCTTTGACTTCCTTTGTTTACTTGGAGCTGATGGCTGCCTTTATTTCACTCATAAATCTCGTTGTCAGTCTTTGACTGGTAGATTGAGCAGACAAAATGGGTTGCAGCTCTGAGCCTAGAAGGAGTTTGTTCCACGACATTACACTGCTGTTTGCAGGATGCCTCCATCCTGACAGAAAAGTGGTCCCGTTTCGGCACGGCGACAGGAAAGAGGAAAATAAATCCGTGCAAGGCCACGCCGCGAATTGTTGTAGGACATCGCTCGTCACTTTTACGATGCAAATGAGGTCATCTGTAAACTCCTACATAGCAATTTCCAGACTTTTAGGTCTGTATTGTGAAAAATGTTTATTTTCTGAAGTTTCTGTTATTTTCCAAAGCAGTGGAAATCCTGGCACACAGCAGACAGACTTTCATCAACAACTGCCATGTCTTGGGGATTATTTAACCTCCTGTTAACTGCAGTTAGTGCATTCAGGTGTCTTGGTGTCTTGGTATGTACTCACGGCTTTAGTCTTTGTTACCCGCCTCTCCATCATGTCAAGAACCCTCACAGGACTGAGAGCTGAGGTGCAACTGGGGACCAAATGGGCTATTAAACCCACACCAACTGTTGTTCTGGTGCCGATGTTAAAAAAGCACCCAACAACATTTGACTCAGCCCCCGTCTTGCATGGTCAATTTGAAAGCCAATTCTTCTGAAACACTTGGTTTAATGGAAGGCATCTGGATATTTGAGCGTCTCCCGATGACCCTCCTCAGACAATCTGAGACTCATGGAGCAGCAGGGAGAAGGGAAGAGGGGAAAAGAGGCAAAGAGAAAAGTCTAATGAGGAATTAGAGGAAATGAGAGGGAGCATGTGAACGAGGAAAGCAATGTAGGAGATGTGAGCAGAAGAGATGACACAGAATGAGCAACCGGGGAAAGTGTTTTGCTTTCACACTAAATGATCCACCTGCTGAGGGTTGTTGTGGCTGCAGGGATGAGGTTTGTTTTGCCTCCAGGATGTTCTTCATCCTCAAAGTATAAGCTCACAGCTGGCTCCTCATTCATCCGATGGTAGTCTCAAATTTAGGAAAGTAAACCCGCAGTCAAATCCTGTGTTTTTTAAATCCCTGATATCTTTCAGATGAATAACGTGAAACTTTCTGCAAGGTGTACGAGCAATGCAAGTCCTACGGCAGGAACAAATGAAAAAAAGCGTAGAGAATTTTGTGTTATGTTTGTGTTTTACAATACACAGTAGTTACAATAGTACACACAAAGTACTTGGTATTGGTCTGTGAAGTTGTACTCAGAGCAGTGCCAGCATCGCTTGCTCACACAGTGATGTGAGCACATACATGGTCGTGTTTAATAGGTGTAATGTTTTCCCTGATTAACAAGCTGAGTTTGCAACAGAACATAAAGCACAGAAAAGGTATCACTGGGTTCCAAGTAGTGGTACTTTGCTTTACGATAGTTTATATCTCGGGCCACTAAAAAAGACTCTGTAGTTGTATTTCAGTGAAAGTCATGCCATAACAACAGGTAAAAACTACAGTAATACTTTGTAGCATATAGGACCACTTTACTGCTAGACCAATGCAATTTTTGCCCATGACATTCACCCCTTTTGCCGATAAGTATGACTGCTTTGGGTGATGTAGGTCTCTAAAAAACAAAATAAATACTGTGAGTATTTAAAAGTAGAATGGGAGGGAGAGCCTTCAGCTTTCAGGCCCCTCCTCTGTGGAATCAGCTTCCAGTTTGGATTCAGGAGACAGACTCCGTCTCTACATACACCTCTCTGTATTTAATTATTAGTTATTATTCATCTCTGGCTCTCTTCCACAGTCTTTTGTCCCATCTCCCTCCTCTCACCCCCAATTGGTCGCAGCAGTTGGCCACCCGTGCCTGAGCGTGGCTCTGCTGGAGGTTTCTTCCTGTTAAAAGGGAGTTTCTTCTTCCCACTGTTGCCAAGTGCTTGCTCATAGGGAGCTGTCTGATTGTTTTCATGGGGTTTTGTCTATAATATTGTAGAATATAAAATGCCTTGTTGTGATTTTAAAAATTGTATTGAACTGAAAAATAAATCAAGATTAATAATAAACAAAAAACAAACAAACAAAACATAGGCTGAAAAAGCCTTGAAACCACGACTACTGTTATAGAAACTACTATTTTAAAAAGTGCTCACGTATACCAACTGGAAATAAAGCACCCATCAAAGCTGCCACTGTGCACATATATGTTTCCTCTGCTGTGCATCGTCCTTGTTTTCTCCCTTTTATTGGGGTTTTGACTTCAGATTGAAAGAGGACTGTCGACACCTGGTCATTGAAAACCATTAGAGTCTTCAGAAAAGTAATTTATTAAGTCATATTGGTTTGCCGGCTGGAGCTCCACGGAGCAAGGTCGGCACTTCTCGTGTTCTTCTTTCTTATTCTCAGTGCTACATCTTTTGCACGTGACAAAAGCAAAAGAAATGGATTCATGGAAAGAACACTTCCTCTGGCTATTGAGATGTATCCAAAGTAAAGAGAAGAAAAACAGTCTCTCAGCAGCTCGCCTTTCTCTTCCCCCAGGACATCTGAAATGTGCCCTCCCCCTCCCTTCTTTTCTTTGATATGGGCTTAGAGTAGAGGGGGAGGCCCCTCAGGTAACCAGAGCTGGCTCTTTGGACTGAAGGGCCAGCCTTTCAGAGAGACAGATGTGTCATTGAAGTCATCCAACCGTGACCTACAGGCAGGCAAGACAGGCTGGGAGGGTCTGACAAACAACCACCAAATCTCTGCATGAGAACGCACTCCGCCACCTGTTTTTATGCTCTTCTTATTATAATCCTGTTGAGAGGAAGTTTCATTCTCAGTCTGGGAACCTGAGAGGACTTCTTCTCTCTTTTCTGTGTCAGTCTTCGCTTTCTTGGTGAATTACATTTGATTTTGAAATGAAACAGTTTCCCACGTGTGGATTGAAAATGTTAAAAACCCTGAAAATGTATTTTGTCAAGCTTCTCACAGTGACTGGTGGCTTCCTCCTGCTGTTCCAAACTCACCCTTTGGTTACTGTACACATTTTTGTCAGATCTTTCCACTGGTTTGGAGAAAATACCACTCGGTACATTTTCTCACCAGCCACAGGTTAGCAGTGTTTGACTTTCTCTGTGCAGTATGGAATTAAACAGTGATCATCCAAAGTGCCTATAGCAGCAGTCCCCAACCTTATTTTGCGCCACGGACCAGTTTAATGTCAGACGATATTTTCACTGACCGGCCTTTAAGGTGTTGCGGATAAATAACAAAATAAAATGACACGACCAAGACAAAAACTGTGGTGTTTTGTAAATATAATAATAAACGCGGCTTCACTGTGTAATTGTGTAACATCCTCCTCTCTGCCCTTTAACGCGCTCTGGTCGCTATGGTAACGTGTAAATATTTCTTTCAGAATAAGACACACAACTACAATATGGAAAAAGACCCAGGGACACCGAGTTAACGATAAAAACCTTGAAAACCATCACCGCTAAGCCTCAACTCTCGCGGCCCGGTACCAAACAATTCATGGACCAGTACCGGTCCGTGGCCCGGGGGTTGGGGACCGCTGGCCTATAGAGTATTTCTGGATGTAAATGTGTAGAGCTTCTCTTTTAGATGGAATGAAGAAAAGCTGTATTGCCAGCAGCAGAAACAATACCTTGTCGCACACGTATTTGTAATTCCGGCTTCAAAGATGAAGAAAAGCGCGTATCTCTGGAGCTTGTGTTTGAACAGACTGCTCAAATATAGAGACACTAATACAGATTATAAAGTCACTCCTTCTCTCTGTGATATCTGGAGGCTTTATAAACACCGTAGTATTATATATGTGGAGGTATATTCACATGTGGCTTATCTGTAAAACCTGACAGCCAGCTTTGGCGTCTGCCAGAAAATCTTTGCAGTTTTATCATCTCTGTCATACAACGCACACCGTGAGAGTCGATAGGCAAGCTGAGAGCATGCCTGCCTAAACCAATGGCGGAGACTACTGATCCTAATGAAAACAAATTGGGATAAAGAAAATGATGTTTTCTGGGTAAACTTTACTTCTGTGCAGTATTTAGAGGGGTTGATTACAGCTGCACACAGTTTAAATTAAGCTACTAAAACTACAGAACCGAGACAGAAATCTAAATAGTAATTTGTTGTTGAGGGAAATGTAATAATAATGCTACCATATTTTTTCCTGCTGCCCAACAGCAATAAGTCGCCATGAAAGTAATGAAGCCTTCTCTGACTGTGCACTCCAGAGGATTAATGCGAGACGCTTTTTCTGGCCTCGAGACGATGAGCTTCCAAACAGCCTCCGCCATCTTAACACTAAAGCTCGCTGTCAGGCACAAGTTGATTTGTAGAACGGGCCGGGATACTGACTCGCACGTGGAAGGGCTATTCAATAACTGGGGCTTTACACATTATAGTTAAATGGGGTCATTTGGCAGCCCGTGCCTGCTCTCCCGCTGTGTATCTCTGACAGAGATCAATAGGACTCATTCTGTTACATTGACTTTCAATCACGTTCCTCTGAGTTCCCCTGTTGCCCCACCAGCCACCAACCGCTGACTCATTACAGGGCTGGGTAAGGGTAACTAGGCCTTTGCAGCTGATGCATTATGGGCTGAACCATCTCATCCCGTCCGTGGCGCTCTGATGACAGGACGCTGGTGCTTCTGTGGTAAATTTGCCTGCCTCGTTCTCCGTGGAAACTTTTTCTCGTCAGAGAGCATCGACTGGCAGAAATCATTTTGAAGCCATCTGAATCTCTAGCGCTGTCACACTCTGTGGCAACGGATGAATTTGCTGAACGAATAATTGCAATAATTAGTCAATGTTGAATGCAATTGATTCTATTTATAGCACCTGGGCGCCAAATGATATAATTACAGAGTCTGACGGAAATTTGAATTTGAAAAGCTGCACATTGTTTTTTAGCTAAGTTTAATTTAGAACTCTAAATGAACTATGACAGGTTTCTGTGTGATGTAGATTCAGTCTACATGATGTGCCTTAAAGACATTCTGTTTTCACTGATCAGTGGATATACTATACTGTTATACTATACATTATTATGACCATTATTGTCCAGAAGGATCATAAAGGAGGGCATGCTTTAGGGTGTGTGTATTACTCCATGGCTGCTGTTTGAGTGTGTAACATCGGTCTGGTTGTAACGTCTGGTTTCAAAAAGCAAGGACAGCAGAAAACATTAAGGTGAAGGTTTTAAAAGCAGGACTTTGCAAACCAGTTGCTGACGTCATAGTGGCACTGTCCATCTTTTTTATACAGTCTATGGTCTGTAACAATGTTTTGGTGGGTGGTGTGAGTTGAAAACACAGACAGCTCTTTAAAACAACTTTGTTTTGCATTTTAAAACTTATTCCCACCACTGAGACTGCAGCACTGGCTGTTTTTCCAACAGAGGAAAAAGTTCCCATTGGAGGTTTAACAGTTTTAGATCATGTTCTCTGCACAGTGAAGTTATTTGAGCCCTTTGTTCAGCTGTCTGTGCACCTATCCCTACATCAGTGCCGGGGCCAACTAACATCACTTTCCTGTGAAAATGACTAGGAACTAAGTGAAAACCTGCTGCTGGGAGCCAGCGCTAACAACACACATCCCATCTGTTCCATTAGTTCAGCAGAAAAGAGAAAAAAAAAAGGTTTCAGGTCCATCTGAGCAGACACAAAAAGAAAAACAGATTCATCTCCTTTGGAAAATATTATTAGGCCTCCATGGCTATGTGTACACAAGGTCTGCCTGCTGCCAAGCACACAAACACAGATGAGTTTTTACTGTCTCTTCAGCTTCGAGTGAGAGGTCAGCTGGGAACATTTCCTCCTCCTCCCCTTCTTTATTCTCTCTGTGTCTGTCGCACTGCAAAAAGTATCCACCTTAGTTTTCATGTGCTGTTTTGACATCAGCTATCACGATTTCAAAACAGCCGAGTTTGAGGGAGTATTTGACAAGATGTTTGAAATCATACTGTGCAGCGCACTGAGTGACAAGCTAATGCTACATTCACACCAACCACTCGCAGTCACTTGTCGTCCTCAAAGCGACTTCGGTGCATCAAGACAACGATAAAACAGTAATAGGAAGAAGTCAATCTGCTGTCAGTCTGCAACTAAATAGAGTCGTGTTGGCAATTATCTGCAATCTGTGATAACACGGCAATTAATTGTGATAATCCAAAACTGCAGATCTGTTGCTGTCGACATATTTTACACAGAAATTTACATAAATTCGTAGTCCAGTCAGAACCTAATGCCGGGCTCACACTGTGCGATTTTTGGCCCATTTTGAGCCGATTTTTGAGTCGTGCGACCGTTTTGGCGATCGGCCCGATTTTGGCCTTCATCGTGCATCGTGTAGTATACGTGGGGTAACGAGAAGCGATTAACACCTCACAACCAGCTCCCGATCATCAATCGCTTGGTCGCAACCGTCGTGAGGGTGTCACCGCAGTTTCTCACACTGCGCACGCGCAAACACAAATGTCAGCGAAAAAGACGCCGCAGCACGGCAGTGCAGCGTGTGATCTGGACACAAGCGATGGAGGCACTTGTAGAACTTTGGAAAGCTCATCAGAGCCTTTTCGTTGTGGCCTCACAAAATTATCACGACCACAACAACCGTGAAAATAGTTGGATGGACATTGCTGCTCAATCACAGCTGCCTGATCAATGTTTTTCATTAGCAATTTAGCAAAGTTGATGGTGGTGTGTGTCTGTGTGAGTGAAAGACAGAGAGGGAGAGCGAGTGACAGAATTTCTGTTATAACCTTCATTTTATGGAGGCACAGTGTGACTCAGGTCGCATCAGAGCATCGGGTCGTATAGTGTGAGACCCTGCATCGTGACCTACGAACTTCTAACCCCTGCGAGTCAATCATACAGTTTGAGCAGGAGCTGAATCACGCGACTGAAAAAATCGCACAGTGTGAGCCCGGCATAACAGATTTGAAAGAAAAATCTTGAGATTTTGCCAAAATTAGGGACGTCGTTGCTGCGGGATGGCAATTTAACTGCAAAATGACACAGACGCTCGATAGCATCGCTTGCATGTAGCAGTACAAGCAGAATACGACCAGCTGGTGACCAGATGAGTCAAGGCCTGCGTTGAATTAGAACGACATTTTTGGCAAACCTTGGCCAATTTGTCTGAGAGTGACTGCAGTCAGTCCAAGTCAGACTGTGACTGTGTGCAGACAGGGATAAGCATTGCAGTCCAATGTGGTCACCCAGAGGCTGAGGGTGTTACACTCTGGGCAACCAACTGATCACCACAGATACTTGCAGTCGGTCACCAAATGCAAAAAAAATACAACCACTTGTAACTGTGAGGCAGCTGCATTTTCTCATCAGTAACCTGATGTCCAGGGTGCTTTCCCACATTCACACAGATTGTTTTAGTGGCTTTGTTATGACTATTCACTGGGCAGGAGAAACAGCAACAATGGTTATGAGAACCACAGGACACACGGGGACAACAGTCTAGAAATGTTGAAGTCAAAAGCTGATGTTTCTTTTTCATTTCATGAAAACGTGAGCTGACAGAAACGGGACAATTTTCACTTTCCGAGACCACGCCTGGAAAAATAAACATCTTCTGAACATTACTCAATGGTAATGTAAGTAATATAATAAGACATAGCTGAACATTGTAATTCTTGTAAGTTTCTAGCAAGACTGCCTAATTGAAGAGGAGGCAATTTGTCTTCCTACAAATGAAGCAGATTAGGTATACTGAATAAAAATGTGATTAATTCTTCAGTTCTTGGCAGCTTTAAAAACGCATGAACCAGTTCCAACCTTTGAGCTGAAATGAAGCCAGTGAGGTATCGATAAAAAGTGCAGTTCCTTCAATGTCCACTTAAGGCTGGCTTCAAAATCAGGCCAGTCCCTGTAGACTCATTTCCCTTTGTTAAATTATAGGGGAAATCTCAAGAGCCAAAAAATGAAACCAACACAAAAGTAGTCTATGGAGCTTTGAAAGAAAAGTGTCTGGACTTCTTTAAGTTTCTTTAAAGACGTTTCACTTCTCATCCGAGAAGCTTCTTCAGTTCTAAGAGCAATGGGTGGACAGGGCCATTTGACCTCAGTAAATCAAAATAGGGTGGGGCTAGGCTTCACAGTGGGTTCACCCGAAATCTTGGGTGATTGCGACCCACACCTGTTTTCACACCTTCGCTCATGTGATTAGGTAGAGGATCAATAGGGGGTCCGTGACCCTATTGAGGACACTCGCATAGGGCTTAAAATCTGGGGCTCTCCACCAATTGCTCTTAGAACTGAAGAAGCTTCTCGGATGAGAGGTGAAAGTCCAGAAGCTTTTATTCCAGACTACAATGGCCTGGATGGCTGAACCTTCACAGACAACACAAAGGTAACAAAAACTGCAGTTCCTCTAGGCACCACTAGAGGCTGCTTCCAAAAGCGAGTTAGTCTCCCAGCGTTAAAAAGCAGCCACGTAGACGATATTTGAGCTCTACGGATAGTTTCCCCCTTCGTAATAACTCAGAGTGGGCTGATTTTTTTTATAACTCATCCACCTGGATAATTGAGTTAGGGGCTTAGCTGTGTTGATTGACAGATGTCTGACACAGGCAGCTGGACTCCGTTGGCGTCTGTTAGGCCTCATCTACTGCTTTGATTTATTAAACTGGACCTTTTCTCCACATAGTGTGTGTGTGCGTCTGTGCGTGCACTGTTGGTTCCTTTCAAAGCAATTTTAATAGATTACCTAACAAATATTAAGGCTTGTTGTGTAGTCCACACTGTACCAGAAGTATGTTCTTCAGTTTTGGTGAGGGAAATTCTAGTTTTTCTGATATGTGTATCTGCGTGTTGCTCATATACACTTTATGAATGACTAAATTAGCCAGCATTAACAGATAAATGAGCACTCCACCTTTCATCTACAGTAACTCCAAAGTACCCAACGTAGCGACGGCCAAAACATTAACGATAAACCTTCACAATGTGGAGTCCAACGTCAGTAACTGAGCTCATGGTGTCATCATCCATCTTTTATACTGTCTATGCTGTCCAAGTTTGGAAAATAAAGAAATAACCCTTCCTGGCTTCTAACCGGTGAGTGAGATCTGATCTTACTCAGCCATTTAGTTTTACATTATTACATTTTTGTCTTTTTATATTAAAGTGTTTTCAGTTTTATTACATTTTGTCTTTGACTCGCTTTTTTGCTCGCCAAAGTTATGTCACTTTAAATCACTGTGATTTACAGATGCAGCCTGTGAACCCAATTCAACCCATTCATTGCTAGTGTTAGCTGATAATACTCATCCATGTTTGGGTTTGAGCTAAATCAAGACGGCCAAATTGTCAAAATCAAACGTGTTGTGACTGCAACCCTGTCCTTTTACACGTTTTCTTTGTACAATTCAAATTTAAAAGGGTTAAGAGATAAAATTTTAAATCAAAACCCAAATTAACATTTCTTACAGCGCGCTCTCTCCCTCGGGCTACTGTATGACATCTTTCCTTCCACGTTGCTTTTGGAAAGCAGGATGCACAAAAGGAGAGACATTCATTAACGTGGCCTTGACATCAAACGGCAGAATGGAACAAAAAGTGAAGAAGAAGAAAGAGAAGAGGGAACAGCGGAGGCGAACTGAGGAATAAATGCCTGCTGAGAGTCAGGTGGAGGAAGAAGGAGGGAGCGTGGGAAGGAGGCAGTAACTGTGTGCGCGTGCTCGGCACACATGCCTCTGCATGCTCTGCCCATGAAGTTGATGGAGATTGAGCCATTAAAGGCATTATCATCGTTCTGCTCAGGGGGCCAATTGATGGCGACGCAAACAGAGACAAAAGCATCCAACCTGTCTCTTTACCATTTATCATTGTTAGAACGACAGCTGGAGCACTCCCAGTATCCCCGCAAAATCCCCCAAGTGTGTCTCTGTTTCTGCGAATCCCTCCATCTTACACTGTATATTTTACAATGGAGCCAATTTACAATGACGCGAGGAAGATAAAGCCGAGGCAAACAGAGGCAAACGCAACTCTGATGGAAACATTTTATTTTGGTGGAGAATAGGTGGCCGGAGGTGGTTTTTGCATTCCAGATGCTCGCTGGAAAATGGGCTGTCATCTGGGTTTCTATGTGAGCACAAGAGGAGACAGCAGGGGCGTCCCAGCACACAACTACTCTATACTCTTCAGCATTTAGGAATCCCTGGATGCCTATCCAAACAAACTTTTCTTTCTGCACTTGTTTATGTGTATGCATGGCTCTCTGTCTGTCAGCAGACTTGATTTCCTGTGGTCGGCGTGCATGTTTGCATGTATGTCCAGACCCCTCAGGAGCCTGTCCAGGCGCACAGTGTTGAGCACTGAGCGTCGAGTCAGTGCATTAGTGTCATGGCAGATGTATCCTCCGGCCTGTCCCCTGGCTCTCACTGTTAGCCCATAGAGATGCGTTCAGCTGCAGCCAGCAGCACTTTGCGTGATGAGCTTGGGCAGTAGCCTCAATAAGGACTGATGGCACCATTTGGAGAAAAAGAAGGAAGGAGGCAGCGCACGGGAAACAGTGAGGGCAAGACAGATGGAGAGGAAAAACCAGAGGAATGGATTACTGAAAGGAGAAGATAGAGATTTAAGGATGGAGCGATGCTCAGCAGAGTAATGGTGGGGAGAGATGGGCACACCAAGAGTAATGTTAGTTTATATTGAGCAGTGTGCACTCATATGGGCAAACTGCTGGCTATTAAGAACAAGCAGTCATGTTCTGTGACTACAGCCCGATCCGACACCTATCATTACCCTGGTGAATTTATTATGAGGTACTGAGAAAAAAAGTCTACTTCAGAGGCACATTTAATCGATGACTGCAGGCTCGTTGGCAGCTGAGCCCGTGGCACGTGTGAGCCAATGGCACACTTTTATAAGCTTCAGTAAGTCTGCTGCTGATGGGAGGGGGCCGGGGGGAGAGGGGGTAAGCAGGGGGTGCCATGTCATTAGCACTTCACATCCATATTGCTGAGGACCTATAATTAGCAGTACAGCACTATGGGGAACCAGACATGCTGCCTCTGAAAAATCAACACAAAGGTGATTCGTTTAGATGACTTGATGAAGAGTTCGGTCTCCACATGTTGGTGGTGAGCTGTGAATGCAAACATGATAAACAATATCATGTTTGATTTCACAGCTGATCAGCTGTTGAGTGCTGATCATTAAAAAAAAGACGCAGTCAACAATCAGCTGACAGGTTTCTGCCCATCACGTAACGCTGGACAAATCAGCAGGAGACAGGGAGCGCCAGGGTTTTCTTTTCATTCGCCCAAAGTTGGTTTGCAGCCTTAAACCTAATCAAAGCGATATCAGTATCTAAAAATGCACTGCAGCTAAAACACTGCCAGACCAAAATCACTGAACAGAAATTTGTGGAACAGCTTTCTAAGGCTGCAGACGGGAGGAGAAAGACATCTGAAGAGTGTTTCCAATCCTGCTTTTCCTTTCCATTTTCACCGCGCCGTCATTAGATGATACGTTGCTTTTAACTAATTTTAGCTAAATCATTAGATTTTTTTTCTCTTCGCGTGCATTTGCCCAAGTGCACTTGAGCTATTCCCAGATGCATTTACAGTCGATCATTTCCAGCGGTGCAATTTGCTCAACAGTCCGTCTCTTACCCACAAGTAAGGACAACTAATTTCCAAAGTCTGATAATGACTTCGTTTGCTGAGGTCGACTCAGTCAGAGAGCTTCCTAATCAGGAGCTGATCACCCACCGACCTGCGACACCCACTTCCACCGAGCTTGATTATCTCAGCGCTGATTTCCGGCAGTGTGGCAACGCCGCATGTCGTCCGAGATCGCTGCTGATGACAGTGAGTGCTAATTAAGAGGGAAAGGATGTAAGGAAGGATTGACTTTCAGAATCAATGTGAGAAGAAGCTGTGGGATCGGACCGAATGGCCAAATAAAGGGAAATTACTTCAAACATGTATTTCTGGATAGTATTATAACATATAGCATAGTATTATATCAAATATGATATTCTGAATTTTTAAATTTCCTTTAGGAAACAGTTACTCAGTCCCGAGAGGAAATCATGAGCTATGTTATCACAGATATGGTCCAAATGGTTTTTCTGATGAAACGCGTACACTGAGCGCGGTTCTTATCTCCCAATAGGCTGCACTGCCCTTATAAAAGGCCTTCTTCAGTACACCAGTCCCATCCCATCTCCTAGCAAACAGACCCACTGTCATTATGTTCCCATTAGCTCTCGCTAACTCCGCTGCTCCAAACATTATCACGGCTAGACGCTAATGTTATGACTATGATTATCATTATGTGTTTCTGGTTCTGGAAACACACACCAGCACGGGAGACTTCATTCCATTTCCCTTCCTGCCGTGAAACAAATCAAAAACTAGTTATGCTGCCGTCCGTGAATGCCATCGCCGCTACCTCGCCACGACATTAATATCAACTATCGGTAGAAGCCGGCTGAGAAACTGTCGACCGGGGCCCAATTCTGAGCTGAAGTCAATTAGTGCGGAGGATGACCTCTTCAGATCTACAATTATTACCCCCGACTAAAAACTCTCTGATTGATGCTAATCTGCTCTAATAGCATCTTTGGTCCGCTACTCAGTAGAGCTAATTCACATTTATGAAAGAGCATAAATGCGCGTGTATGCACAGTGTTGCACAAATGTCTTGAGTCACTCGTCTTTTCTTTATATTTTGCTGGGAAAATAGGTCCAGCAGTTTACTGAAACATATAGAAACATACATGGAAACACAGCTTATGAGACAAATACAGAGGTCGTAAAATTCTAACAAGCTTGAAAGTCAATATTTGGTATGACCATCTTTATTCTTCAACACGGCCTGAACTCTCTTAGGCAGCTTTCATGTAATTTCTTTACATAGTCTTCAGGAATAGTTCTCCAAGCTTCTTGAAGGAAATTCAAAGCTCTGTCTAGATGATCCCACAAAGCTTCAATAATGTCGTGGATTGGGCTCTGATAGCGTTCCATTGTGTGTTTTCAGTGTGTTTGGGATCATTATCATGGTGAAAAACAAAGTTGTTGCCAATCAGATGCTTTCTGGATGGTACTGAATGGTGGATTAAAATCTGAGAATATTTTTCTGTGTTCATTATTTGATCATTTTTAAAAAGATCTCCATCATCACTGCCTCAAACCATGACAGCGCCTCCACCGTGTTTCACAGGTGGCTGTGGATACTTGCTGTTGTACCTCTCGCCTGATCTCCTCTTTATGTATTGAGGATGATTCAAACCAAAAATGTCCACTTACCTAGTTTCCTCAATTTCTTAAGGACACAAGTCAAGTCAATAATCCTTTATTTGTCACATGCTTATGTATGTTACACATACATGTCGCCTGCAGTGAAAATTTGATCCCTTCCGACTAGGGATGGGTACCGGTTCTGACATAAACGGTAGTAACCAGACCGAAAAGCAGCGCACATTTCGGTGCTTTATTTTTCCTGAGATGTCATACACTTTGGATTCTAGCCAATCATTTTACCTTTGCAAGCGTAGTAGGCGGGCCCAGGTACGTACATTCTTTTAGAGCAGAGCTACAGATTAAAAATGCCCAAGGCGAAGCGGTCAAAAGTCTGGCTGTACTTCACAGCAAAAGATGCAAACTCAGCAGCAGGTGATAGTGTGATACAGTGCAAAGGAGGTAACACCTCGAATCTGATGAAACACCTGGCAACGCATAGCGTTTTTTTAAAAGCAGAGAAATGCACCGTATTTGATAGCTTGCTGCGAGGCCTCACATCGAGCACATCTACTGCGGGTGTGGTGCCTGTTATCGGTCCTGGAGTTAGCAACATCCCCCAAGAATCCCTAGCCCTGCCAGTGTAGCAGAAATGATGACAGATGATGATGCAGCAGCAGCCGTTCTTCTCTGCGTGAGTAGCTTAATGTTGTTCGTGTGTAATTTACGTTGAGTAGGCTAACCACGTTATTACATTAATGCATGTAAGGTGAACTAGCAAACACCGTCATAGCTGTCATGTTTCGGCTGTGTCCAGGCAGGAGAAGGACCCAAACGCAAAACTCACGACAACGAAATTAAACTCAAAAAGCTGCTTTATTGCAGGATGGCATGGAAAACTAAACTGGGACATGGGTAAACTAAAACGCAAGGAAACACAGCCATGAGGGAGACTACAACACTGACAAAGAGAAACACAGGGCTTAAATACACAGAGGGATAACGAGGGAATGAGACACAGAAGGAGAGCACAGCTGGGAGTAATCAGGCTGGACGAGACAAGGGAAGCAAAACTAGAAACACTCACATGAGACGTGGACCTTCAAAGTAAAACAGGAAACACACTGACTGAACTCAAAACATGTAAACTTAACAGCAACTGAGACAGAACATAGGGAGCTGAAACATGGGACAGAAAGGCAAAGTAGACACAACATGAACATAATGACGCCCACAGGGAAAGAGCAAAACAGACCACCGAAGCACAGGACCTCTTTCAAAATGAAATAGGAAACAATGAAACACTGACATGACTACATGAACTTGACAACATAGGAAACAGACATGAAACACATGAAGGATAAGGGAGACTTAACACAAGGGTTGAAAACATAAGGGGAATATAATAAGCAAATGAACATAGAAATCTAATGAGCTTAAACATAAACTATAAACATCAAAATGAACTAAAACTCAAAACGCTGGGTCATAAGACCCAGGATCGTGACAATAGCTACATGCGGCTGTCTTCTTGTTTGATGGCAGATACTCCCTTCATCCTGGCCAAAAAGGCTAAAATGACCAAAGAAAAAGTGGAAAACAGCTAAACATGAGAGGTTTTTGGACAAAGTTGGTGTTTTTTTCCCCCATTGATTAAGCACTGCTTCCAGCCAAGAGTGATACCATAAATCCCCTATATCTGCAGGAAAGGCTACATTGTTATCTTTTTGCAAAAAAAACAGCTAAACATGAGAGGTTTTTGGACAAAGTGTGTGTTCTTCATTCTTTAAGCACCGGCACCATTTCAAAAGTACCGGTTTGGTACTGGATAAAACCTAAACGATACCCAGTGTTGGGAAGGTTACTTTTAAAATGTATTCCATTACAGAATACAGAATACATGCCCCAAAATGTATTCTGTAACGTATTCCGTTACGTTACTCAATGAGAGTAACGTATTCTAAATACTTTGGATTACTTAATATATTATCATGCTGTTTACAACTACGTGAATGTACTATTGCTGTGATTTATTACTGTTACTGAAGGTCCGCGGCTCCGAACCGTAGTAAAGGGACCTCTGACTAATACGGTGGGTTCTGTGTCGGGCTCGTAGCCGAAAACTAGCTTTACTTTGTTGTTTGGGTCAACTTTGCTAGCTAGAGACAGAGAGAGGCGTTGAAAGGATGCACCAAAGGAACTTATTGTTTTTGGAGGAAAACACGAACACGGTGTACAGTCGAGTCTTAATAGCTTACTTACAACTGGGCTCGTCAGGCACTCTTCTTGGCTGCAGTGGTTAATATTATATTTACATGCTTCCAGCTCCCGTTTTTGCTCGATGACAGCTGGTACTTTTCCTTTTTCTCCCTCCCTCGCTCACAGACACATAACGTGTATGACAGTCCATTCTCCCTGCAGCACGGACTACACTGCCTATGATGCTACATTCTTTAGAGCTATACCGGTAGCATTCTGCCTATTAGCTTAGCACAACAACAACAGGCGCTCTCTCACCCAGGAAGCAGAGAGAGGGCGTTACCCTGTAACCATGGCAACCGTAACGCTGCCGCCTGGAACAACAGAACGTAGCTGTCAAACAAAACCCAAACAGTCCTGACCCGCCACAATATGAAACAGGGAAGTACCGCCGTGTAATCCATTTATTTCAACAAAGTAACTGTATTCTAAATACCACCTTTTTAAACGGTAACTGTAACGGAATACAGTTACTCATATTTTGTATTTTAAATACGTAACGGCGGTACATGTATTCCGTTACTCCCCAACACTGACGATACCCATCCCTACTTCCGACCATACATACATTGCACAAACATCACACTGGGAAGACAGGTTGGAGACAGGTAGAATGGTGGAAAACGATGGAAATACACACACTACATATCATGCAGAGATATGGCAAGTTCTCACTGTTTTGTGCTGACAAATTGTGTAATCTTTGGTATTTTTCAAAAATTAAAGACATGGAAACTAATTATATGTTTTTTGCAACAGGCTGGAAAGTTATTGTATTATTCCTTCTCTTTTCTATTTTATTGCATCATTGTTGTGCATTTTACTTATTTTAGTTGCATTTTACATTGTTAAGCACTTTGTGCAGCATGAGGTGTTGGAAATATGCAATAAAAATAAACTTGACCTTGACCTGACACAATTACTTTGCTAAGTTGACTATTAAGTGTGTTACCAGCGTTGTAAAGACATCCTTCAAGTTTTTTATTTTTGAATAATTCATAGGTCAGTTTTAAGTGGTTCAGAAAAGAATCCCCCTGAAAATGCTGAAAAATAAAAATGCAGAGAGTGTATCAAGAAAAACTTTTAGAAAGCTGGAGAACTATTATGACTCAAGACTTTTGCACAGCTCTGTTGCATGTTGCTGTAAAACTCTTCAGCTGCTCTTTGTGGACATGCATCCCAGCATAGACACTGAGATAAAAACTGGTTTTCACAGATTGTGCTCCATTCTCTTGACAGCTTTCAGTGTTACAAGCCAAAGACAATGTTACCACAGTGAAATCGACTCCTGCTGCAGCAGACTGGATAATAACAGAGAAGTAACAAATATATGTTAGTGATTGATTACTTTCTAAACAGTTTTCTTATATTCTGTAATCGAAACATCCGGAAAAGGGACCAGACTTTCAACAGGTTTCATTTATCTCTGTCTTTTTTCTATTAACTTTTAACTTGGACGTGTCAAACTGTGCCCTGTCTTTGAATTACTGTGGTTCAGTAACAGTGCAGATAGATAAATGTTGACCTGTAGCATGTTTGTAAATGTTTAAACTTCCATTGAAAAATCTTGATGCATGCTCAATCATCTGGGTAAGGAAATCCCAAGAAGTTGATTCAGCTCATCCGGACGTAACGTTTTCAACCTTAAGGTTGGGAAAGTTGCAGGCAGCGGAGACTGAAGAAGTCCCTGGAATGAGTGACAAACTGAAACTGAAACTGAAACTGAAAACGCTACGTCCAGATTAACAGAATCAGCTTTATGGGATTTTCTTAAAATAAAAATAAATTAAAAAGACTCCACTAGCTTTATAAAGAAACATCAAACAATGAGAGTTCACAGAGGCCAAAGATGGAGAAGTCTCCAGCATCGCTAAGGGAGCTGATTTCACTCACTGTAATCAACGTCTCTTTGCAGTTTATGCAGCAGGAAGTGTTCAGTAAACCTAGTTTTGAGAGATGTCGGCAGACAGTGAAGTTGGGATAACAAACACTGAAAATCCTGGAAAGTCCAGCAGGTCTTTATTACATCATAGCTTGGCTGTTTTTGTGCACAGCTGGGATTATTGGTTTGTGTTTTTAGCTGGCATTTTGTTTGCTACATCACAGACATTGTTGAAAGACATCTAATTATTACCTGCAGACCACTCTCCCAGTTTCCAGTTTTCTCATCAATGTAATCTAAAGCCATGCTCAGTGCCACTGTTAATGTCAGGTAATAATTTCTCAGAATATTCTTTTTCTAATGATTGACATAAGGAAGTTTTTCCAAGCCAGAGCAGTGCTGCAAATGTGAGTTGTGTGACTTTTCCTGTGGGAGAAATGAACTGGACTTTTACTTCCATCCCGGAACCCTGAATAGGTTTTCCCACTTTGCAACTTACCTGTAAAAGTAGCATCTTAATCATGCATTTTGTTTGAATGGCCAGTGGGAGGCGACTGCTCTGGCTGCAGGAAGACATGAAGGTGTGTTGTCACCATTCATTCATCTCAATTCAGTTTTTTTCATATCCGGTCGTTAAGTGATGACTTGACGAATCCTACTTCCAGGCCTAAAGTAGTCTGCGTTTAATATGGCTTTTGTGTTGTTAACATGTTTAATGTTTTGTATTTTCTTCTATTTAATCTCAAAAAGCTCCTAAAACAGTCAGTGATCACTGTTGACCTCCCTCGGCTTTTATTACCGCTAATCATTTATTTAAGCTCAGTTTTTAAAACCTTAGGATGTAACTACAGCCCAGCCCATGCAGCAGTATATGACTAACCTTATTATCTCAGCTGATTATCTCAGTTGTTCTCCTGGCTGAAGTTTGGTCCTTTTACAGCATCCTGCCATGCGATTACATTTGTTCCTGACCACCGAGAACACTCACGTTAACTTTTATCGAGTGGAAAAAAAGTTAGCTTGTTTATATTATGCTAACATAGCTGTGTCGCTAGCGGTCACGTAGCACATCATTATATACCAGCTAGCCAAACTTCAGTAACCCTACAAACGTCACTGCTGTTTAGTTTTCTGTCTTCATTTATGTTGGAAGTGATAACAGAGCTGTACGTTTTAATTTGTTTCCAAAACCCCGCAGTCAGGACATGCTATATTGTATTTAGATAGAAGCTAGCGAGCTAACTTCCTGCTAACTTCTGACTCCGTTAAATGTCATAAATTCCGTTTTCATGGATGCCTGGATGTTAAACTCAATTGTTACACCTGGTAGAGCAGAGCGCTGATCATTTTATTAAAGATGAAAGACTTTAGACAGTTTTTCAACTCTCAGTAATGCCATAGTGATCGTTTGATATATGGACCTGCAGCGGAGTTTAGGCCCAGACACGGCTAGTGACGTCAGACTGAACGACCGGATAGTACAAATTCACAACAACAGTCATCCTTAGGCACTTTATATTGTAAGGTAGACACCCTAAAAGATTAGTAAAAACCCCAACAATCAAACAATCTCCCTATTGGCGAGAGTGGGAAGGAAAAGGTGTAGTTTCAAAACATTAAGCTGCAGACAGATAAAACTGCAATCTTTATGCTCTGTAACGTACTACAGTGGTTAAGACTGTCTTTTATGGTTTCTGATATATGATTGCAAAGTGTGTCTTGTGTGTCTCTTCACCTCCTTGCCTCTATTTTCTCTGCATCGTGTTCTTTTTCCTCTTTGATCTCACTCTGAAGACTGCTTGGCTCAAAGTGCTCTCATTTTGTTAATAGGAGAAGCATGATATAAGCAAAATGCAGCTGGACTTTATTTGCAATACAAATGCAAATTTCATTTCCTCAGGAGCAGCGTGCATGTCTCATTCTTGGCATCAAAGATGTCTCCTCTTATTCTTCTCCAAATAGTTAATGAGTTAAAGCGATCCAGCATGACTTATTTATGAAACCAAAGCCAGTTCGATGGGTCAAAGTTCACCAGTTCAGTTTAACATTCAGAGTATCACTGTGTCGCAGCTTGTAGTATCACCAGGTAATCCGAGCTGTGATCAATCTGCAGTCCTCTACCAGAGCACACAAATGTAGTTTCTGTCCCATATATGGAGAAATGTTTGACTTTTCCCTCATTTTTCTTTGAAGCCTTCAGTGTGAAAGTTTGGACTTTGCAGTGAAGCACAAATTGCACGGCGAGGCACGTGAACAACATGGAAAACAGACAATTAATAGAAACACCTTCCAAACCTGCTCCATCCCCATCTGCATCCCTCAATTTTCTCTTCACCTTCAGCTCTCTAATAACAGTCTTAAGTTGACATTCGGTTTTTCCCAGGGCCAAGCACTTAGGGTAGTGCTGTCTGCTTTCTAATTGTAATAATAATTGTGGTTCCAGCTAATCTCGGCCAGAGCTGTGACCCTAACCTGCTGTGAGCGGATTTGAGATAATGAAATAATTGCCCCAAACGCTTTTTACCCAAGCAGTCGCTGAAACCTGAACCCCCTCAGACGAAGTGGCATCGACATTCATTCAGTCTCTATCAGCGGCGTTTTCCACTTTAATTGAAATTTAGATTGTTGTTGACCCTCTGGGTGAGGTTTCATGGACCGAAATGTGTTGCGGGAGGATAGCATGCAGCTCTAACGCAGCTGCCATCTAGCCATCACTGAATGTCTGTATGCATGTGTTTGTGGAAGCTCGTCCTCTTCATAATAAGAGGATATCTGTGCCATTTATCTTCCTCGGCCAGCTCTGCAGACGTTTTTTGCATATGTGTGTTAGTGATTAGACAAGTACCCCACACACACTAATCCTAATCACTCCCTGTTTGTCATACAGTGCACACCATTCACCATCTCCTCTGCTATTTTATTTCATTTCTTTCTCCACAAAATATTGCCAACAAAAATTCCATAACGGAACAAAAAGACGTTTCCTCTAACAATGAGGCAGTGCATCGGGCTACATCCGATTGTCTCTTTTGACAGCTTAAATGCCACGCTGCATTTAAGCTGTCAATAATTGCACAAAATTATGATAAATAAGATTCCAAAAGCTGAATTCAAAATACTCCTTTTTACTGAATAAACTGAGTCACCATTATGTAAGGAGCAGAAAGCCATGGAGTGGTCAATTTAATTCAGTTTGGAGGTTTTTTTCTAAAGAAAGAAGTCCAAACAAAAGTAAACTTGAAGCCCTTTATACTGTAAAGATAAAGATAATACAAATGTAAGATGGAAAACCTTAATATGACAATCCCCATAAGTCTGGTTCTGTCAGAGGTTTCTTTCTGTGAAAATGGAGTTTTTCCTTCCCACTGTCGCCAAGTGCTTGCTCAGTGATTGTTGGTGTTTTCTGTGTGATATTGTATTTACCTTACAATCTGAAGTGCCTTGAGGCAACTGCTGTTGTGATTTAGTGCTATATACTATGAGCAGGAAGGAAACCCTGGCTCAGGGAGGGGCAGAAGAGAAGACAAATGAAAGCGAAGAGGAAAATGAGAGATAAAATACAAACTGTTGGAGAGAGAGAGCAGACACAGTTTAATGGCATGCAGTAGTTGTGTATAAACACATGAGGATTAAAAAGAAAGACATGGAGAAGAAGTGCTGATTGCATCATGGGAAGTCTTCCAGCAGCCTAAGCCTGGAACAGCATACTGCCTCTAAGACATGGATCCTGCCCTAACTATCAGCTTTCTCACAAGGAAAGCTGTACGTCTAATATTAAAAGTAGAGAGGGTGTAGGTCTCCCAGCTAAACATGAGAGGTTTTTGGACAAAGTTGGTGTTTTTTTCCCCCATTGATTAAGCACTGAAGGAAGAGAAGGCCATACTGGCTTCTCTTCATTGTTAAATCCAAAATCAAGCTGAAAATCCTTCTCCTCACATACAAAGTCGTGAATAACCAGACCCCTTCTTAAATTAAAGACTCCAAAGTACCATCACCCTAATAGAGCGCCCATTTTCTTTCTCTGCATGTTTGCATGCCACTCTGCATTTAATCATTTTTTATTATCATAAATCACTGGCTGTCTCCCACAGTGAGTGTTTTGTCCTGTCTTCCTCCCAACAGAGTAACAAACACATGGACTAGCTTTTCAGCATCACCCTGACACAGGTCAAGTGGGTGATTTCTGACACGGCCACACTTGAAAGATAGATTGTGTCTAACTGCTCACGTGAAATTATCTTATACTTGCGTTCTTTCTGCTGGCCAGCAGGGGGCGATTCCTCTGATTATTTATTTATTTTCCTAAGCCAACACAATGTTTATTTTCATTTCATTTCAAGTTATGTCCCAAATTGAAGTCATATAGTATAGTAGTAGTAGTTGTAGTATATAGTATACATATTACATATAATAGTATATAGTAGTAGTATATAATAGTAATATAATATAGACACCATGTAGTCGAAAGAATGAGTGAATATGGAGGAAAATTCCTGCAGAAATGAATAAAGTCTTAAAAAGCTCAAGCTTAAGGATATCAGAACACATCAGCTTCTGTTGTTCGAGTTCTGCATCCTTTCACTGAAGCACTTTAAGGACCTTAGAAGTGAAATCGACACGAGCTATCTATACACCAGCTATTCAGCACATAAGGAAACAGAGCTGAGCGTAGAAGTGAGTCAGCGTGATATAAACTACTCTAGTCAATTTAGGAAGTACAATTTAAACAGTGTGGATTCAAATTGCTGAAGACCAAGACATGACGTGCAGTCATGTGCTGCATTAATGAGCTCTAACACTATAAAGGCTTATATGCAATGACTTTCTTTTCTTTTCTTTTTTTTTTTTTTGACGGCTATTCAAGGATTCTTCTGTTTCGCACCTCTTTACTATTTTATTGACTTTCCAAGGACTTGACTCATGTGGGAGCTGTAGAAACCACTTTGAGTGAAAAGGATCACTGGAATTTCAGGATGATTTGCAACCTGATTGGCAGAAAATGTAAAACGTGGTGCAAGTTTGTCCCTCTCTTTCCTTGTTAGGGACGACTTCACACATATCTAAAATCAGAGCCTAACACGTAAAGATGGATATGAATTAGTAATAATGCAGCAATATGGTGCGTTTCACAATGATTTGATAGGACATGAGAGTTGTGCCCTAAATGAACCACAAAGTTTGACTAAAACTAAAGATAAATACTGACAGTGTCTTTTTTTTTTTTGTCCTGGAAAGGAGTATTTAAGGTGCATAAACAGATAAAAACAAAAATCACCAGGTATATTTATACTGAGATTTCTGTGGCAGATTACACAGCTCGGATCTGTTCTGTGTGTTGTATACATTTATCTTACCAACTTAAAAACAGCAACAATGCAGCAAAGAAACAAAACACCCCCCCCCCCCCCCCCAAAAAAAAAAGAAAAAAAATTCTGACTTGTACAAATAAAAACCAAAACTGAAAAGATGGAACTGTGAAAAAAGCTCAACAAACCCATGCATGGACCCAAAGTACAGCATCAGTATGGGCGCCCAGAACTTGCATCCATCTGGTTTCTTAGCTGCTTATCCAAAATAGGGTTGCAGAGGGAGCTGGAAGCTATCCCAGCTGTAATTGGGCAAAAGGCAGAGTACACCCTGGACAGATCGCAAGTCCAACTCAGACCTAAAACAAAGAGAGAGACCGACAACCCCACACTCTCAAATTTACACCTAGGGTCGATTTAGAATAACCAATTAACTTAACAAGCATGACTTTGGAGGGTAGGAAGAAAATCACAGAGGCGCAGGGAGAACATGAGAGCGATTCTTTCTACTGTGAGGCAACAATACTAACAACTGCACCACCACGTCGCCCTAGGAAACATACTGAAATATAAAATCTGTTTTTTGTGGGTGTTTTTGGCATCTTACAGCTTCAGTGTAAAAAAATAGAAGCCTTATCACAGCCAATCAGCTTCATGTTAAATATCTATAGAGATTTTTGACTCTGCATCATTGGTGGGAGACACCGTGTTTACGCTGTATCTTTGTGAGAGTTCAAATATCACTGAGGGGAATCACAGAAACATGACACCAGGAAAGCAAGAGGCGGATTCCACAGAACGACTCGTGTAATATGGAAACCCCTTCTGTGCCCAGTTTGGATCGATATTTCTAGAGAAAAGAGAAAATGAGACGTCTTCCTCTTGCAATATCTCACTGAAACACAAACACACATGGATGTGCACTGAAGCACACAAACACATTTAGTGCGAAGGCCCATTGTGCTAGAATTGTAGTTATGAAAGCTATGACACAACAGCATGAATAATAGTGGCTGTGAATCCACTTCAGGGCCACAGTGGCCACAAGATCAGGAATCAGTGAGCTTAAATTATTCAGGCTGTGAAGTGATGGGACTGTGAGAGTGAACATCCTGTTTGAAGATTAAAGGTACACGGATGAGCTGTATATGTTCTCTAAACACCACAAAGTGACAGTGTTATTACCGTTGGCAGATTGTGTTGTATGTTATGAATTAGACAATCTTCCCAATTACATTTAATGGCGTTTATAAATGAATTAAAGTTAGTATGTTTATTTTTAAGACAGCCCGTGTTCAATCACGGCACGTTGCTTTTAAACCGCGGCTGCACCTCGGAAAATTAAAATTAAAATGGAAATAAAGGACAAAGACAAAGATTTTTGCTCTGACTCCACAAAAAAAGAAAGTAACGGCCTTTCTGTGCTGAATGGCATTTAGATCCTATTTTTTTTAAACACTATTCATCGCACTAATTAAACCGACTGGGGAACAAAAGCCAACTTAGCCCATCCAGTTTCCTTAATTGCTTTTGACACAGTGCACAGATGATCAAAGATAAGATCCATAGTCAGTTTTAGAGTTAGTACAATTTTTAATTAGTCTCTTTTATGGAAGTAATTTTCATGGAGGCACCAAGAAAGAGACACACAGAGAGTTTTCCCGACCGCTGAGAGTGCTCAGCTTCAGGCAGCACTCAACCGAATGTATGACCTGATTCATATGAACACATTGTTTCTAACATGATGCTCAAATGTCCTGCAATAGTGTGAAAGGAAGGAGTCATGCTAAAGCAATTACACCGCTGGAAAAGGAACACTGTGAAATGATGCTGAATACCTATACTCAATGTTGGGTAAGTTACTTTAAATTAGTAACTTAGTTACATTACTAGTTACTTCTATCAAAAGTAACTCAGTTACTTCAAGCTACTCGTTACTTTCAAAGTAACTAGTTACTAGGGAAAGTAACTTTGGTTTTACTCAGACTTCTCTTGTTAATGTGTTGCTTCTGTAACTGGATACCCAGCAGGATTGCCAGTCTTCTAGCTTGCTTACTTGCCACAAGTGCACTGTGCCACCTACCAACAGAAAGGAAAAAAAAATCTGCATATTTCCACGAGAGAAATCCCAGGCCTGGACCTTCGTTGACCGCCGCCATGATTCTAGCCTACGTCACAGCGTCATGTGCGCTTTTTACATCCAACACGAAAACTGCAGTCGTGGTGCTTTCGATTGTACTCAGAACTCGGAAATTCTGCCTTCCGAATAGGAAGATGTAGGTAACACCACACTGCAGATGAGCTGCATACCGGGCTGGACTGGGACAAAAAATTGTCCTGGGCATTTTGACTAGAGAGCGGACCACCATTATAGGAAAAATCATAAAGCCTTTGAATGAAAACAAACGCTGTTGTGACAGTGATGTTCACTGTTTTGATGGTATATATGTATCAATCTATCAATCGTTTGTTGTAAGATTCAGATAATTATTTTTTAAAAGCTAGACATTTTAAATGAGAATAAGAAGAAAAGTACTTTGTGCCCCCCTTTCCCTGTTAATGCCCTACCTGGCCCCCCTGGCAAAACTTTGCTAGACCCCCCCCCCTGCTCAGTTACCAGGTGTCAGCTACTTAGAAAAGGATCCTGGTGTTATTTGTCTCTCAGAAACAGTTCATAACTTCCCTTCAACTCATTCATGTCACCTAAAAGGTAAACCTGTTTCTCCATCACCTGTTCAGCTCTGATGATTCAGTAAGGACATCTCCTGGTTTCATCTTCATGTTTCCCTCTCACCACATAACCAAACCGATATCATGACCAGCAGCTTTACAGCTGTGGCTCCAGCAAACATCAGCTGATACTAGAAATTAATATTAAATAAATTCTAACAACAGCTGATCAAGCTGAAACGTGCTGCCGCTGTTGTTTAATGCGACCTCTGCTGGTTTCTTCTTTCTGGCGCAAAGTGGGCGATAAACAAACATGAGAGAAAAGCCGATCAGCTGATCATTGATCAGTTTCATGATTGAAGTAGAAACAAGAGAGGGAGGGGGAGAGAATGAGAGAAGAAGAGGCAGCTGTGCAGCTCCAGCTTTGTGTCTTTTTCATTCTAGCTGAAGTCCGGGACAAACTGTGCTCCCTTTCACCTCAATACGAAACGCGTGATATTTTCTCTGAATACGAGACGATTCCGTTTTTTACGGCAACTCTACTAACTAGCCTTATGAACAAAATAACCTTATGAACAAAATTTCAGCAAAAGTTCAACATCAGTAACATCATCAGCACCCACCCAGCTGTATAGAAACTCGGTCATGCTAGCTAGTACGCAGTACGAAAATATCAGCACAACGAAAATAAACTCCACCTAAACTTGGTTTATATCTGACCCAGATAGACTTCAGGTCATAACTCCTTACCTGAAGTTCAGTTCACACTTGGACCGGCGGCCGCCTCGGGTCTCTGCTCCTCCTGTCTCCCCTTTCCCTCATCCACCTGCTGGCCTCCACCACTTGCTAATGTTACTGAATCTGTGGAAGCTCCGCGATAGCCACCACACGAAGTAACGAATAACGACCCTATCTAAATCCCAGTAACGACTAACGCGTTCCTGATTTTGGCATAATAACTAGTTACCGTGCTCGTTACCACAATAATAACGTAGTTACTGTAACGCGTTACTTAATAACGCGTTAGTTCCTACACTGCCTATACTGATATGCACTTTTGGTCAAGTTACTTGAAAAGAGTAATTAGTTACTAATTACTGAGTACTTCTCAAAGAAAGTAATTTGTTACTTTATTAGTAACTAATTTTATTACGTATTCATGACCTGAATACGTAATAAAATTCTATTTTTTCTGCATAATTAATCATATAAAATTGAATCAATTAAAAAAGTCTCTTTTTAAAACTTTGTTTTATTCGTTTTAATCTTTTAACTTTATGCACATTGCATCAAGCAATGCTTGATGTGTTTACACTCACTCTTTCAAATAGATGCAAGCAAAACACAGCAAAAAAGAAATAGAATCAAAGATTCAGCAGCACTAAGTTTTCATCTGTTTAGCAGGAGTGGGGCTGGTGGAGATATGCCAGCGTGCTAGGTGCTTGCTCAGATTTGAAGTTTAATTATTCGCTGTAGAAAGAAGTTTCTTCCCACTGTTGTGGGATTTCTCTTTAGTGTATTGTCCTTTAATGTATTGTCTTGCTTTCATGTTACCTAGTCTAGTATGGGTGGTGGGATTTCTCTTTAATGTATTGTCCTGATGAAATGCTTTCATGTCACTTAGTTTAGTATGTCTGGTTCACACCTTATTCACGCTGGGAAACAGACAGTGAGAAACTGGTGAATGTCTCCCAGGATGGGGAAGCTCACACAGGAAGGCTTGACCCCAGAGTGGGGGAGATTCACACAGATGGTAGAGAGTCTGTCTGGTTAGAGCCAAGGTGTGAACTGAAACTGTAAAAGCCTTTTGTTCTGTGACTGTATAAAAAGGACCTGAACTGTTCATTGTCAGAGACGACTTTCAGTGCCCCCTGACTGACGTCCCTCCTTATGCATGAGATAGCTGAAATAAAGGTGTTGTTACAACTCATCGTGTCTGCAGGACTTGGTAATTGAAATTTCCACAACAGTTGGCGCTGCGAGCAGGGCGATCCAGTGTTCTCGCTGAAGGACGGCTCTGTGACGGCTGATCACCCCGAGGTAACAAGACGCTTCGGTCCTGCCAGCTGTTTAAAGCAAAGAGAAAGGCAGAGTTGCGGAGCCTGTGTTTCAGCGACCACCGAGATCACCTTGACGAATCGAGGGGAAACTCCTGCAGAACGGTGAGCTGTATCTACCATTTATACAAGTCACGAGAGTTTTTTGTCTGGCAAAAAAGGGGGAGAACGCCTGCCGACCCCGGAGTTCGAGTCTCCGGGAGAAAAACCTGGTGGTGTGAGGCCCCAGGCTTGTGTTGGGTACGGCCCATCACAAGGACATTGGCTCGAGCGCGCTGTTGGGGAGAAGCCGGCCCAGACCTGTGTTCGGTCCAAGTACGTCACAGGGACAGCAACTCGGGTACACTGTCGAAATCCATTTCCGTGTACTACAGTGCACGGAGTGGCGGTGTTCGCTCCTTGGTCCGTAGAAGGCAAGGGCCTCACGGGGGACGCCTCGTGTAGTAAAATGGGATCTAGATCCAGTAGATCGGCAGACGTTCCACCAGGCGGCCAGGGACAAAACTCAATATTTGACTGTATGGTTAAAAAATGGGGAATTGGGTGTATGAAATATGTTGTTAAGTGGAAAAAAGTAAACGGGTTTCCTGAAAAGGGATCGCTGAGTGTTAACCAGTTAAAGAAAATAGAGGAACAGTTGCGGGAGGAAGAAGCAAAATTATTGAAGAAAGGGAAAGTTAGGACTGTAGATCTGCGTAGGGTAAGCGATGAGAAGGAATGTTTGAAAATGTGGATGAGGGAAGCAGAAAGGAGAGAAAATAAAGCAGCTCTGAAAGAATTACCTAGAGAAGTGCGTGGAAGGGAGGCTGATGCAGAATCTGCCTCAGCGCCTCTACCACCTCCGTATAACACGGAGAACAAAACATCATTTCCCTGTTCACGCACTGTCTGTGCTTCCCCAGTACAGGCTGTTTTGCAGAGCCTGAAAGCCGATGCGGACCTGGACTCCTTTCCCCCCATATCCCGCTCTGCACCACACGACTCACCGCCAGAAGATGCCAGCGCCAGTTCAGCGACTGAGGAGCGGCAAGCCCGCCAGGAGGAAGCGGAAAAAATGACACTCAGACCCAACAGAGGGCCGAGAGAGGCCCTCCAAGCGCACAGTCACACACGGAGCGCGTCGCGAGCTGGAGAGATGAAAGAGAAAACACAGGGATGGAGGAAAGAGAGAGGAAAGTGGAGAAGTAAGGACAGCCGCCATGGATATTACGTCCTGCCTTTTGCCGCGGATCAGCCTGAATATTGTCCCACTGATGACGACCGGGACGATACGGAGAGTGCAGACAGCAGCGAGGAAGTCGAAAACCTCCAGACTGTGCGGAGAATGCGGAAGTGGCGACAGGCAGGAGGAGAAGACCTGCAGCTCCCGATGGTGGAAGTGGCAGGGCCCGAGGGACCCATTTTAGTTCACAGACCCTGGACACAATCGGACATTGCTGACGCCACAAGTCATCTACCTGACCCTCTCATGTCGGGGGCAAGGTTCGGTGAGCAGCTCCTAATTTTCTGCCAAGAATATCGTCCCACAGGTCAAGAAATTAGACGCGCAGTGGCAGGCAAGCTGAAACCATGCGACCTGAGGAGAATATCACCTCACTTGCCTGATCCTACGCTGAGGATACGACACCTGACCTATGAGCATGGCGAAAACCGTGAATATTGTACTGCAGTAACCCACCTGATGGATAAGCTAAAGGAGGTTTTCCCGGATAAGGTGGACATGTTAAAGATTCAAGCTTGCAAACAAAGAAAGGAGGAATCTGTGGATGATTTCATACATCGCATGACAACTGTGTTTGAAGTTAATGGTGGAATACCCAAAGATGACATGACGGGCGCCTCCGCCTCCACATATGAGCACCATCTCTGCGGCCATATTTTCCGGGGACTGAGACCAGATGTGGCAGCCGAGGTGAGGAGTTCATATGTGGGAGGAGAAGATGAACCTCGGCTAACGGAACTGCGACGCCATGCACGCCATGCTCAGAACCACCTTGACGAAAGAAAACGCAAGAAAGAGGAAAAACAGAGCGCCGACCTCCACAACGCGGCCTTAACGCTGTACAAGACTGCAACGAACCCGCGGAGTGACTTCCATGGTAAAGGCAGCTGGCGCGACCGAGCCCGGGGAGGAAGACGTGATCGAGGACGCGATCGACAACGACGACAGTTTGGAGGAGATCCAGATACCTGTTTTCTCTGTGGTGAACATGGACATTGGAGGCGAAACTGCCCTAGATACAGCCACCCTGGGGGTGACCAGCATCAACGGCAAAGTGACCAGGGCCAGCAGTGGGTGCAGGCGGATTGAGGCCGGGGGGAAAGGACGCCAGAGTACGCTTCAGGCTGTGGTTTGCCCACCTCATCAGAGCAGGGAAGTGAAAATCACACACACATACACACACCCACTGATGTAGAAAGTGTTTTACACACAGACACACACACTTTAAGACAGCACACTTTTGAGCATGTAGAGCAGATTTCTTTGTCACCAGTTGGTACATATGTACATTTAAATACTGCGCCTTATAAACTACTGCCCTTGTATAAAATGTTAGTTTGTAATCAGGAAGTAGAATTTCTTGTAGATTCCGGGGCCACCCACTCTGTACTACGCTCAGATTACCTCTCACCCCAGCCCGTGCTGGGTGAGAGGTTCACTCATTCTGTATCAGCATCAGGAACTATACAGAGAGAAACTTTCACCGTACCCCTGTATTGTGTAGACGGACAGGGTAGAAAATTCACACACGAGTTTTTGTGTTCAGACCTGTGCCCGGTCAATTTGCTTGCAAGAGATTTGATGTGCAAACTGAAAATAAGTTTAATCTCCTGCTATAATGGCATCACAATCACGCAAACTGACTATGATTATATGATGGTGAAATATGACCCCGTGACTCCAGCTTTCGCTTACGGGTGGAAGCTGGAGGAGGGGCCGCTTGTTACAGAATTCATGCAAGCGACTCGCAACTGCATGCCTCCAGATGTCTGTTTTATGGCTCCTGGGGAGTTGAGTTGCATGTCTCACTTTTCTCTGCATGGGCCTGATGACAGTTATGAGGTAGAATGGTACAGAACCGAGAATGATTTGCTAACTGTGAAATGTATGTTTTGGAGCTCCACATTTGCTGCGCTTGCGATTTCTCTCACCGATGAGCAAAGAAACATGTTTACTATGGATGCATCCGTCCCACATGTCCCCCTGGCAAAAGCTCACAGCTGCCAGTGGGAAGACATGGGAGAATTTATGCACCGGTGCTACCGCGCTTGCGATTGGGAGACTACAGAGAATCCCACAGTACTGTTTTCTCGAGAAATGAAAGCCTACAAAAAGACCATGACACGCACAGTCCAGTGTGTCCGCTCAGTTGAGCTAGTGAACATAGCTGTCGCACACTGTCTGTTTCAAACGACACCTCCTCTAAACTCCTCACACCCCCTGCTGACAGAGGTGCCTGACGGCCTGTGGGCCTCATCTAAGTATGATGTAGGCCTGATTACAGATTGTGAGCCAGTGGTAATCACTCCAAAGTCCTCGTTTAGACCATGCCAAAGACAATATCCTCTGAAACGGGAAGCCATAGAGGGGATTACTCCTGTGTTTGAATCCCTGTTAAAGGCCGGAGTAATTATCCCATGCCCCACCTCTCCGGTTCGCACTCCATTATTCCCTGTGAAGAAAATCAGAGGACCTAATGAACCTGTTGAGTGGCGGTTTGTGCAGGACTTACAAGCTGTGAACAAGGCTGTAATCCCCAGAGCCCCTGTGGTTCCGAACCCCCACACCATTTTGGCCCAAATCCCATCTGACGCTATGTGGTTTACTGTTGCTGACCTGACTAATGCATTCTTCTCTGTTCCAGTTCACCCAGATAGCCAGTTCTGGTTTGCTTTTGAGTTCCAGGGAAAGGCTTACACATTCACTCGGTTGTGTCAAGGCTACTGTGAGTCCCCCACGATTTACAATGCCGCCTTAAGAGACTCCCTGTCAGACTTGATCCTCTCCGAAGGCACAGTGTTACTGCAATATGTCGATGATCTGCTACTGTGTGCGCCCACACAAGAGCAGTGTCTGGCAGATTCTCTCACTTTACTGACACATTTGCATCACAAGGGCCACAAAGCTAGTAAGTCAAAACTGCAGTTTTGTAAAGAGCAAGTCACATTCTTAGGGCATGTGATTTCTTACAACTCCCACCAGATTTCCTCCAAGAGGGTGGAAGCTGTAATGACCATTCCAAAACCTCTCACCAAAAAACAGATGATGTCATTCCTAGGAACCACATCATACTGCCGCAATTTCATTCCACACTACTCCTCTGTGGAAGCCCCACTCACTGCACTCATTCATGGTGCAAGTCTGTCAGCCAATGATCACATTTCTTGGACACCAGAGGCTGAAGCTGCCTTCACTTCCTTAAAACAGCTGCTGCAAACAGCGCCCGCTTTAGCGCTTCCAAACCCATCCAAACCATATACACAAATGGTGGATGAAAAGAATGGTTTCATGTCCTCTGTTCTTTTACAGCAGCATGGTGATTCACTTCGCCCGGTGGGTTATTACTCTTCCAAGCTTGACCCAGTGGCTGCAGGACTGCCTGGATGCCTACGAGCAGTAGCTGCGTGTGAGAAGGCCGTGCTCGCCTCACGTGACATTGTAGGGTACTCTCCTCTGACAGTGCAGGTACCCCATGCAGTTTCTCTCATTTTGCTGGAGCAGAAAACTTCACACGTTTCTGCAGCTCGTTGGCTCAGGTACTCTTCCATACTGCTTGACATGCCCAACATCACAGTGAAACGATGCACAACACTTAACCCAGCCACTCTTCTCCCCACGCGAGAGGATGGTGAACCACACAGCTGCACTGCTGTATTGGGTGAAACTTGTACACCTCAAATTGACTTGTTAGATGTTCCCATCGACAACTCTGACATAGTGCTATATGTAGATGGCTCCTCCTCACGTGATTCACGTGGAACTAACCGGGTAGGTTTTGCTGTGTGTTCTGATCATGCCACTCTCGTTTCAGGCTCGTTGCCCAGACACTTCTCAGCACAGACTGCAGAACTGGTGGCGCTCACAGAAGCCTGTAAACTTGCGGAGAGTCAGTCGGCCACCATCTACACCGACTCTCGCTACGCGTTCGGTGTGGTGCACGATTTTGGCGCCTTGTGGAGGCACAGAAAGTTCCTGAAATCTGATGGCAAGCCCATCCTCAATGCTAACCAGGTAGCAGCGCTGCTAGATGCCATCCTTCTGCCTGCTCGCATTGCTGTAGTGAAGTGTGCAGCACACACAGGTAAAACTGATTCTGTCTCCCAAGGAAATGCCGCCGCCGATGCAGCAGCCAAAGCAGCAGCCGAAGGAGGCCTACCCTTCCAACTGGTCTTGGCACCACTGTCCACACCCAACCTCGCTGATCTTCCTGCTGTACAGTCATTTGCCTCCCAGCCAGAGAAAACTCTCTGGCGCAAACATGGCTGCACACTGGTCGAATCTGTCTGGCGATCTCCGGACGGCCGCCCATGTCTACCTAAACACTTCTTCCCCTGGTTTCTAAAATGGACACATGGGTTAGACCATGCGTCCAAAGGGGGGATGCTACAAGCAGTAACATCGCTATGGTTCACCAAAGGGTTTTCCACAGCAGCTGAGAGGTATTGTAAAAGGTGTCTCATTTGTGCGACCAACAATGTGGGACGCCCAGTACAGGTAAACACTGCAGCACACCCCCCACCAGACATGCCTTTTGACCATCTAATGATGGACTTCATTGAATTGACACCAGCCGAGGGAAAGAAGTATTGTCTGGTAGTAGTGGACATGTTCTCTAAGTGGGTAGAAGCATTCCCCACTAAAAGTGCAGACAGCAGTGCAGTGGCAAAAGCCCTCCTGTCAGATATCATTCCCAGGTGGGGCATCCCGGAAAAAATCACAAGTGATAATGGTACTCACTTTGTGAACCAGGCATTGAAGGAAATCAGCAAGCAACTAGGTTTCAAATTGCAAACACACTGTGCATATCACCCACAATCTGGAGGTGCTGTGGAGAGAATGAACAGCTCCTTAAAATCCAAGCTGGCAAAGTGCTGTGAAGAAACTGGCCTCACATGGCCAAAAGCACTTCCCCTCGTGCTGATGTATGTGCGCACGCGAGCCAGACCTCCAGCACACCTCAGCCCTTATGAGGTGTTGTATGGACGACCTGCCAGAGTGGGGGCAGAACCCCCCAAATGGACTGGCATATCCACAGAGTTGTGCAACAGCGAAATGATTGTGTACTGTCAAAATCTCTCCAGGACTCTCTCGCAGGTACACCGAGCAGTGAAAGCAGCCCTGCCCAGGCCAGCAGAAGGACCCCTGCACCCGTTCAAACCAGGGAACTGGGTGTTAGTGAAGGACTTCAGGAGGAGACACTGGAAGGCGAAGCGGTGGCTGGGCCCATTCCAAGTCCTACTGACCACACAAACAGCGGTAAAGGTTGGAGAACGAGTTACTTGGATCCACGCCAGCCACTGTAAGCTGTTTGGAGGAGAACCACCCAGAACGGAGGAGCAACTAGAAAAGACAAACGGGGCAGAATAATCCCCGCACCTCATTCAGGTAGTGGGCAGTCTACCCTCTACCTGCAACAATGCGACAAGCCAGGAAGCACCTCATCACTGGGGTAGCTCTGATGCTCTTCAGTGGGCTGATGGTTGCCCTCTGGTGGAGCCTCTGGAGAGAGCAGCAGCCAAGCACCATGCCAACATCCAAGGAGGTTCGTGCAACAGAAGGAGCAAACCACGAGATGAGAGACAAATGCCTTACTGAGTATGGCGGGTACATTGAGCTACACTATACGTATGCAACTACCCAGACTTTCAGTTTTGATCTGTGCAATGTGATAGACTGTAAAGGCTATAATGAAAGCTGGAGAGGTTATGATGTTTATTTGTGCATATTTGGACATGGCGTTCCGGGATACCAGAAGTGGTGTCCAAGTTGGAGTTTTGTGTGGTGGCACTCCAGGCCGGGGTACTGGGGAGAACAGGCAAAATCAACAGAGGGTAAGATGAAAAGTAAGAACAGTTTTTCCTTTGTTAGAGCCCAATTGGCGACTGGTACCGGCCTGAACCCATTACTGCTAACGATTAAGAACCTGAATTGGAACCCATTTTCCAGGAGACCAAACTTCCCAGGACAATGCCACGACTCCAAAGAAGACTCCTTTTATTTAATCATAGGAGTGGACCAGGCCGGTGCAGACACAATGGGCATAATAAAGATTAATCACAGTGGCACTGACAAGAGAAAGCGAGTCTCCCAAGTTGCAGCTTCCCCTATTGCAGGCTGAAGATTACACTGAGGATAGCGAAAGCGAGGATGATTGTGATGAGTGAAATTATTTTCCTGACACTGTAAGAATGATGCATATTGTGAAACCTTTTGAGTGTGCAATATGGCTGATGTAATTAACAGAATGTTAGGAAGAGAAATCCTTGGTACTAGTGATTGAGATACAATCAAGAGGGTGGGAACTGTTGTGGGATTTCTCTTTAGTGTATTGTCCTTTAATGTATTGTCTTGCTTTCATGTTACCTAGTCTAGTATGGGTGGTGGGATTTCTCTTTAATGTATTGTCCTGATGAAATGCTTTCATGTCACTTAGTTTAGTATGTCTGGTTCACACCTTATTCACGCTGGGAAACAGACAGTGAGAAACTGGTGAATGTCTCCCAGGATGGGGAAGCTCACACAGGAAGGCTTGACCCCAGAGTGGGGGAGATTCACACAGATGGTAGAGAGTCTGTCTGGTTAGAGCCAAGGTGTGAACTGAAACTGTAAAAGCCTTTTGTTCTGTGACTGTATAAAAAGGACCTGAACTGTTCATTGTCAGAGACGACTTTCAGTGCCCCCTGACTGACGTCCCTCCTTATGCATGAGATAGCTGAAATAAAGGTGTTGTTACAACTCATCGTGTCTGCAGGACTTGGTAATTGAAATTTCCACAACACCACGTAGAGCTTTCAAATCGCAGCAAAAATTTTCTGGCACAACTTCACCTGCTTCCATGGTGCATGGAGAGGATGAAAGAATTCACAAAGCAGGAACTCCAGCAACACTTGACACTCTACACGTAGAGTGTAAAACAGACGCTAGTGTTTTTGTCACTTTTTACAGAATCAAGTAAAGGAAGTACTTCCAAGCTTTAAACGCTGCACGGTCACACTCTGTCCATGAGAGTATTATCCGTTGTTGATCTACACACGTCTGTTGCTGCCACAGACGTCACACGCGCTTACGTCACTGTCATGAGACACTCTCACAAACAAAATCACGGTAGTAACAGTAACAGTAATGTAATTACTTTTTTGCAATAGTAATCCCTCACTTTACTTGAAAAAAGTAATTGGCTCACAGTGACTGCCCATCTCTGCTGATATGTACTGGGTAATAATGGATTGGATTTATATAGCGCTTTTCAAGGCACCCAAAGTGCTTTACAATTCCACTATTCATTCACTCACTGGTGGAGGCAGCTACAGTCGTAGCCACAGCTGCCCTGGGGCAGACTGACAGAAGCGAGGCTGCCACATACTGGCCAATACCAGTAGGCAGTAGGGGACAGTAGTACTACAGTGTCTTGCCCAAAGACACAACAGGGATCGAACTGGCGATCTTCCGGTTACAGATGCGCTTCCCAACCCCCTGAGCCACAGTCGCCCATAACGTGTTCGGAGTGAAAGGATGCCCTCTTGTTTAATGGAAATGAAAAGTGATCAACTTACAGATTTAGAAACAACTTCATTGCAGCAATTTGAAATGATAGTCAGTTGTGTTACGGATTCAAATATTGGGAATGGATACAGGAGGAAAACCAAAATAACAACACTGGTCCGGCCGGGTCAAGTCAAACGATGATTTAATGAACACACGCGTGGGAGATGGACACCATACACAGACAGCATCAGATCTCAAAATGGTGGAGCCTTGATCAAACTCTTATAGCCTCTAGTGGCCCCCACCTAATCATCAGAGCCTAAACATTCTTTCTCACACAGCGCCTAAGCTATGACCTTGGCTCCCTGTTTATCTGCTCCTGATGAGATGGGGCAGTATGCTCTGTTCTCTTCTAATCAGACAAATGAGACGATGACTTTCTGTGAACAGTATTTCTTATAACTCAGCAGTATAATGCATCATAAAACAATATCATTCATTCACAATAAATCAACAGTCTAATGTAATGCAAATCAGTTTACCAAATGTAATAATTATCACCTTCTTCTAGTTCAGGAGCATAATGCAAACTGAAACTACATAATAATTCACAATCTTTAATTAGGGGTCTAACATGGCATAAAATAATATCATAATCCCACAATTCCCCCTGATGAGCTCTTTAGACATAAAGAGCTCACTTACACCCTGCAATCCAGTGTTGCCGGGTTCATTTCTCCTTACTCCTGAGGCCTTTTGTCCCCCTGTTGGGTGAACCATATGTGAGATGACCTCTGTGTTTACGCAGTTCAGATGCAAGAAAAACTTTTATTACAACAACAACACTAGGTACAGATGATACTCCCATCACTCCCCAGTTCTCCCACAGCTTTATTTCGGTGCTACCTTATACCCTCCAAACGTACTCAGACTAGAACCTCTGTCCGAGGAGCTTTTAACCTTTATTTTATTGCTGTAGGCACCAGTGTCTTCCAGTCGGGTGATCCTCTGCTCTTGTTTCCTTCAACATCAGGGGTTAGACAACCATTCAGTCGTTGCACAGATCAGGGGATTATTCTGCCCCGATTTCAAACAATGATCTGTGTATTCTGGGGTCACCGCCGTGTTCCCCAGGAAAAGGAACAGAAAGGTGTTCTCCTTATGACCAACAGCCTCTCGAACGTCGTTGGTGTGGTGTTCCTGGATTTCCGTCAACCCCTTCATGATTATTGCTGTGTTTATGGGATCCATCCTTTTGAGGTGACCAGCTGGAGCCCAAAATGCCATGACACTTGAACCCAGTTGATGTTTCCGCAGTCACCGTGTCTGTCTCTGCTGCGAAGGATTCTCGTATATCTGTGACCTCGTCTGGTGTCTGTTCCTTTCTCTGTAAGAGACAGAAAACCAAAACACCTCTCTTCCTAGCTCTAACAATCTAATGTTGCTGTCTACTGATCTTTTGGTGATTCAGAATTTGTTTAGAATATTCAGAATGTCCCAAGGACTTATCCTAATTTAGTGTATGTGTGTGTAAGCGTGTTTGCATGTAACCCGCTGCACTCAAGGCATTTCTTACACTTTATCAGCCCGGACTATCGCCGAACGAAGCTTATGACCTTCAAAAGACCGAGTGCCAACTCATTATAAGCACATTTGCAAGATATGTATAAAAATGATTAAAACCACTCATTCTAATAAAAGACATCAAAGACAAAGCAGCCATTTCTAATTCTAACATGTGTCCATTCAATTAAGCTAGAAAATTGAAAGAAAAGGTTAGTGACCTCATATCTTAGAAAGTATCAGACTTTCTCCTATCCAGTGTCGTTGGTCCAGTCTTGTTATTCTGTGTTAGGGAATGAAATCAATTTAATTGTCATGTTAGATCTGTTCAACTCCTGGCTCCGCCCAGAGCCTGCGTCTTCACAGTCGTCTACAAACAAAACCTGTATTATTATGAACTTCACTTCAACATGAACTTGTTGACTACGTTTGACACCTGTAGATAGAAGATTAACATGGGGTTATAACAATCACTGTAATACAAATGTTAATATGTCAATAGCTTCAATAAATGTTCAATGCAATGCTTGTTATATGATTCTGATGTAACAATAATGCTGATGCTAAAATAACAGTAAAACACACCCCTTTTTATCCCTCACTGACCACAGCAGGGGCATCTAGGTTTTTGATTCAGCCATGAAGCTCACCTGATTCATCACTGAGCCCCACCGGCACTGGCATTTGACAGGGTGGTGCTGCATATTCTTCCTTTAATGTCACTATTTTCAATCTGTTAATTAGAGTGCTTAAACATGAAGTAGACTACGTCCACTACAAGTCAATACAACTGTGAATGTGGCCAATTATCAATCTATTACCAATCAATAACAAAAAATAGCTTTTATTTTATGCATGCTTTTAGTCAACCACTCACCCACAGGATCTCCAATCCCAGAAAATTCCTTCTCCTCATTTAATGAGTCTGTCCTCCTTCCATGCCCTGGTAACTGGTCCATCCAGAGCCATATCATCTTGAAATATACATACAACAAGCCAAACCACACCTTGGTCACACCAACCCTTTTCCGCCCTAAAGATGTCCAACGCCATCTTAGTCTGGACTGTCAAAGGTGACTTTAACGCTGCCTGTTCCGACAATCCATTTTATAACATTTCCTGGTCAGATTAGCCAATCCCTGCACACTGGAATAAACATAATCAACATGATCAACATTTTTCCTGCGTGTTATTTCACCATTTTATGAATTCCAATGGTCCATCCTTATGTGGTTTGCTGCATTATGTTTATCTAGAACTCCACTCTGTCTCTAAATGTTTGAAGAATTTTTCATGTTTGGGGTCAAATCTTAAGAATTTGACCATACGTGAAATTAATGGTGTTATTGTAACATGGTAGACTAGTGTGCCTGTGTTAATTCAGCTCCATATTATTGTGTGAAGTTGCACTCGGTTGTGAGTGGTTTTTTGTGTGTGTGTCACATTTTTGGTGAGCCAATGGCTAGAATCGGGTTGGACTAATTAGAGGCAGGTGTACTTGATTGCACTGATACACTGGTCTACTTATAGCCCACACTACAAACACTGCTGTGTCATTTTGTCTCTCTGTGCATGTATGTAATGTGATAATCTGATATGTTTGGGATGGATGGGTTTTGCGCTATGAATTTTATACTGAAGGTGTCATTTTGTCTCTCTGTGCAGGCCAGGGCCTATTATATGCCACAGCCTAAAGGCAGCATAGTTACACAGGTTGGAGTGATCACTGGCTATATGCTTGCAGGGTAGTGGGTCTCCAAGGACAACTTCTACCCCTGTTCAAGGCAACATGTGGAGTGCAACTAGCCGTGTGGCATAGCTGACTCTAGCCTTGGGACTGTGTGTTTTTATTTGATTCCTGAATGGGACACTGGACTGTTTTATCTTTTATCTCTTGATATTTTTGTCACTAAATTATCTTTTAGAATTTTATTGACTGTCATCGTTTTGCCCACGACTGAGACGGTTGGTCAGACCTAAAATCTTTCTTTGGGTGTGTTACATTATCACCCCCATCGGGGCTTACCTTTCCCACTTCTGATGATATTCCTCCCTATTCTTTGCAAGTACCCGCTTTTGGTGGCGAGAAACTGTTGGTGTGGTCAAGTGGGCGCTGTAAACACAAAAGCTCAGGACAGAACAGTTATCAGTCATGTACTTCATACAAAATTAGCATATATTGAATTTCATATTGATCCTCTGAGTGTAATGGTACATTTTAATTTTAATTTATCAAAGCTAAACACAATAATTTTTCTTTATTTTGCTCTTGTTCTTGTGCAGCACCACCTCTCAGCACATGCCCCTGTCGGTTCTATGTTACTTTTCTAAATTATTGACTATTTCAATGGAGAACCTAAATGACTTTGACCAAGGTTTGTTATTACATATCTCTATTTTGAATGTGACAAGTCTATCATTCCCCTGTTATTCATAGGTATCAATAGAGTTTTTTCTTGCTTTTTCTATCAAAATTGATTGACTTTTTACAGTGGCCTGCTATGGTTAATAATAACATGTTCAGTCATGAGTGAAATCAAAGCTTCTCTTCACTTTAGCATTTAACATTCCCAACAATATAATGTGCTGCATTAATCGAAACACAGCTAATAAAACACAATTTTCTTGATGGAAACATCAGTAGCTCAAAATTAGCAACCAAAGGGTTAAGTCTGCAGTTCACACTCATGTGAAGCTACAGCCTCCCCCTTTAGTCTCTGTCCTCCTTCTACTCCTGCAAAAACAAAACAAAGCGAGACAAAACATCCACCCTTCTTTTACAGGCTGGGTGAATTGTTTGTAGACATGTACTAATCCTAAAGTCGGTACCGTTTTTGTCTCAGTATCAAGTCAGTTAAAACTTTTAGTCGTCAGTCCATCACAGTCCAGTCACATGCATACATTCACACACATTCATACCAGATATTGCTGATAATGGAGTCTCACGCGCAACCTAATCAAGCCTCCATCACCAGCAAGATGACGTCATCATTTTAAAGGAAAACAGTTCCTTGTTTTTTTGGACTGGATTGACTCGCTGCAATCCTTTTAGGCTCAGGACTTCTCATGTGATCAATGTCCCATATAAGTGAATTTCTCCAGAGCCCATTATAATCATGGAGAAAAATACTTTGCGACTGTTTCTAGTAATCATGTTTTATAGCGCTTTAAAGTTCAATCTCTCAGGCCTGGATTAAAGAGCTGATTTGTTAAATCAGGAACTCACAAAATACCAAAATATCACCACCGGTGGATCACTCCTCTCAGATGTTCTTATTTCAGTGCACTGTAACAAAAGCAAAGACAAACGTAACCAATAAAATACTCATATAATAACCAATACTGGGGCCCGTTGGAAACATGTCCAAACATAAAACCATCTTTCTCTCTCTTAGAGAAAGAAAACAATCCAAACCTCACTGATAAAATCAACCTAGTGTTAAGCAAAACCCAAAATCAACCAAAACTTCACCAGAAAGTTTTTCTCTGTCCAGGGACAATATTGTGTAAGCATACAGGTACCGTAACTTCTTTTTGCACTGACAAAAACGTGTTGGACTTATTTGATTCAATAGTGGACACTAGTTGCACACAAATGTTTTGCTTTGGTAGAAACTTAAACAACTGAGTTAAATCAACACCACCTTTTCATATTCAGTAAACCTGTGCATTTTGAGTTCATATTACACGATTAAGACATGTTCATATGGAGTAAGTTAAGCTCCTGGAATATTTTAATCCTTCACAATTCTGTCATTTTATTTCAACACTATTCAATAACTTTTATCCAAATTCTACTTGGTCCCTTAAATACTACATGTTGTCTTCATATTGCCTACGGTTCAACAAAGTCTAAATTCTGATTACCATAAAAATTGAATGGGTCTACAACAACTACCATCCTCCTATCTTTATCCGAATTGCACGAGGGCTGGGAAATAACTCTAAAGTTATAGGTTATGAGGCAGGGTGCACCCCGAACAGGTCACCAGTCTATCACCTAGAAACAAACAACCATTTACACTTACATTCACGGCTAATTTAGAATCATCAATTAACCTAGCTCTAATAGCTGCATGACTTTTCACTGTGGCAGGAAACCAGATTACCCAGAGAGAAACCACTGCAAACTAGCCAGACTGTGGACTTGCACCCAGGACCTTCTTACTGTGGAGCAACAGCACTCACCAGCATGCCAACAATGTAGGAAATACAGGGAAGCTATGATTTCCTGTTGAATTTTGTACAAATCTTTAAAGCCTGAGGCAATTGTGTTAAATACATGTAGGATGCTTACATAAATCCGAGGGCTGGCCCCCTTTTCTTCTTTTTATTTTATATTTTATTATTGTTATTATTTTTATTTATTTATTTTTAGTGTGTTCCTCCTTCAATTAAATCTCAATCACAAAAATGTGGCGCTCCGAAATAAGGCTCACACCGTTAATTCATCATTTTCACTCTGTACCACTGCTCCTTATCAGGCTGTGTGAAGCACAGTAAACAATTCAGTCGAGGCCTTGAGCCATAAACAGACATCACTCACAGACATTGTTTTCATAACCAAACTGCTCTAGACCCTGTCCCCTAAATCTGCACAAATGCCCTCTGGGTGACATGAAATGCATTTAACCAATTAACAATCAATGGCTTCTTGTTGTTGTAACAAATTCTGTATTTGGACGTTTGTGTGCAGCATTTTGCATATCAGCATAGCATTTGTTAGTAAAGCATTCTTCATTGCATCAGCGTGTGTGTATCACTCTTCATTGCACAAACATGTATATGTATGTGTGTATGTGTGTGTGTGTGGATCACTTCTCAGTGAATTGAATCAGCATTTCGATTTGTGTGCGTGTGTGTGTGTCATTTCTCAGTCAATCAACAAGTGCATATGTGTTCATATGTGTGTTTCTCTTGCTTCTGAGTCAGTGTATGTAGATGTGTGTGTTTGTGTGTGTGTGTGTTTGTGTTCATCACCTTCCTGTTCTGGTATTCTGGGTAAACCACGGCCTGAAGCGTACCCTGGGGTCCTGCTCTCCTCCTTTTCAGTCCGTTTGGGTCCATTGGTGCTGCTGCCCAAAGTTCTCTCCATACTGGTTCTGGCCCCAATTGAGGCAGTCCTTTTCTCCAGTGTCCTGCATCTTCTCCTTAACTTGACCCTTTTTGCTTCTGTAGGTCCTTCAGGGTTTGCTCCTGGTGTTGGAGCTTCTCGTCAAGTTTGACAACCTCCTGCTCCAGCAAGCTCCGGCCTGATTTTAAGTCCTGTATCTGGGACTCCAAGCCTGACTGATGGGTTCGATTAGCAGCCAGCTCCTCCTGAGGCATGCTCAGTTTCTGCTCTGATGTCTTGAGCTCTCACTGAGGGCAGAAACCTCAGAGTCTTTTCCGTACACGTCAGATTGAAGTTTTTTGATGTTTTCCTTGCTTTGCTCCACGGCCTTCTGCAGCTCTGCTGTTCGGCTCTTCTCAGAGGTCAGCTCCTGGCTGAGCCCCGACACCTGTGCCTTCAGCTTATGTTCTTCTGCTGCTTTTGTCCAATCTGAGGTACCTCCTGACCTCAGTTACTCCTCGTGTCTCTGGCACGCCCTTTTTGCTGCCCGATCCTCCGTGTTGGTCCGTCATTGTCCTGCACAGTTTTGATGCAGAGTTGTTAAGGTCAGCATTCTTTTGCTCGGCCTCACTTTTCATCCGGGCTTAATAGGCGTCTCGTCACAGCTCTGTCAGCTGAAGCTGTCTGGAAATCTCCCCCGTGTAGTGAAACGGGCCTTGGATTTAACGTTCTCCGTCTCCGCTGCATGAGATCGCTTTCCTGCAGCACTGTTGACATTCTCAGGCTGTTGTTGTGAGTCCAGCTGCTGTAGCATTTGGTCAGGGTCACATCAAAGATGGTAGAAGGGAGAGCAAAGATGGTAGAGGGGAGAGCAGGAGTCCAGGTCAGCCTCGGCTTTCAGGGCCGACAAAGCAGCCTGTAATTAAGCATAAAGAGAAAAAACAAAAACAAAACAAAAACAGACGAACAAGAAAATGATGTTGTTTTGGCTGTGTTATTCAGAGAGGGGCCAGGCCCTGTGTCAGCCTTCTCCCCCCCTTTTTTTTGTTTTTTCTCACTATATAATCAACTCATAACCCACCAAGTTGACAGGACAACACAGGTACACGTTAAAATTCTTAAGATCATGTTTAATAATTCAAAAAAGGAATTTTATTTCATTCAATAATCACTTGTATTAATCAATCACAGGAAAACATGTCACAATTTGACTCTTTTAACCACTAAATTTGTTGTTTCATCACTGGTTTGTGATTTACCAGTGTCTGTCTTTTTGAAGTCAAGTTGTTGTCCTGCAACCCAGAGAGTTTATTTGTTAGTAGTGGATAAACTTTATCATTTAACATCAGGTGTATGTTAAGTTTTGCTGCTTTAACCTTGCTGGAAAATCTTCACGTGTTCATGAGTGTAAGCTGTTTCTTCATTGCGTGTATGTGCGTTTGTTGGTGGGTTATTTTAACTTTTTTCTCAAACAAGGCATTTCTCTAATTGTGTGTGTTTTTAATTTTGTTTCCCAAATTTTGATTTCCCACCTTAAATAACAGCATTCCATGTCTTCAGCCAGGAATTAGAGCTTGCTTGTGAGATTCAGGGACACATGGTGCCAAAAACAATTCAGTGAAAAACTTGCCTGAAAATTTCCAGTGATGGTAGCCGATAACTCGAGGAGAAGATGTCCTTTAAGCTTCTTTTTCGGGTGGGGACAAAGTGATAGGTCAAACTGTTAAATTTTGAGCCAGAGCTTGGCCTGTCTGTCGTCCCAATTTTATTAATCTATCCTTTTGCTGCTGTACTCAGGTCTCCTGGTTGAGAGAAATCCACCTGTATTAAGAGACTAAAACATTCATTTACTATTTTTCTTACAACATCCATTTAATTCATCCACCTAGATTTTACTCTCTCTCTTGGTGCATAGTTCACACAGTCAGGCAGTTGCCTTTTATGGGCATGCAAGTTTCCGGTCACTTACCCCCAGCAGCTGCGAAGCCGTCTCTCCCATATCAAAACTCAGCCAAACATTAACCATTCACCGTAGTGATTTAAAACTTTATTTGTAATATTGTAATCAGCAAAATCAGCGTTTTAATTACAGGCATGTATCATTGTTTGCAAATCATACTTATAAAACTCAATAACACGCTAAACAGGAAGTCCTCTGTGGGCTTCACAGCAGCCACCTCATTTGCATGTTCACACATTATCTAAAAATAGCTCGCAGCGCTGCAGCGCACTGTCGTCACACACAGCCTCGTTTCACACTCAACTCTCTATTATATTTTACAAAGACGTCTTATATTTACAATCACTCTCAGGCCTGAAAGTTTTAGCGCCTACACAATTTTGACAAATTTAAGATAACGGGTCCAACCGAAGAAAGTCCAACTTTTTTGTAATCAATTAACCAGTATCAGACTCTAACTGTATCTGGCCTCATCTCTAAAATCCCTAACTCAATTTACAGTGCCCAAAAAAGCGCAGATAAGGAGACTCTAACTCCTAGCTTGTTCCAGGATGCCCATACCCCACAGTCAAGCCAACTGAACTAACCCTGTTCGCCGACAGGTCAAGGTCGCGCGTCCGCGGCCAGGAGGGAGCGTAACCTCCAGGCTATGCGCCTCTTAGTGGACTCTAACCACCGTTCTAACAAAATTTATAATACTTTTAAACCGCCGTCAACCCTCTAAAACAAGAGTATGACCGACGCAGATGCAACGTTATGGACAATGGAGCCTCTAACTCTCAACATGGCCAACACAGATGCAATCCTTTAAACCAATGGAGACTCTAACTCACAAAATGACCAATTCCCTATCAAACTACCTGAGACTTTAACTCAGTATTATTTTCCTTTACCTTGGGACTCTAACCCAGTATTATTACTTTTAAGCTTATTTCAAGTTTCAACACTCATGAGATTTTTTCATCAAAATCAAAACAGGCCTTCACCAGTAATTTCAGTGAGTAGACTTTTAATTTATACAGTCCAATTTGGCACAGTTTGGATTTACATTCAACAGGTTGTGCCTCACCTTTAAATGTGCCGGCTTGCCCACTCACGTCAGACCACTGGCTCGTGCCTGCCCGTTCAACCACCTCGGACCGTCCAAACCTCCAAAACTTCCATCCCAATACCACAGGACGAGCCCCCAAAACTGTTACGGATTCAAATATTGGGAATGGATACAGGAGGAAAACCAAAATAACAACACTGGTCCGGCCGGGTCAAGTCAAACGATGATTTAATGAACACACGCGTGGGAGATGGACACCATACACAGACAGCATCAGATCTCAAAATGGTGGAGCCTTGATCAAACTCTTATAGCCTCTAGTGGCCCCCACCTAATCATCAGAGCCTAAACATTCTTTCTCACACAGCGCCTAAGCTATGACCTTGGCTCCCTGTTTATCTGCTCCTGATGAGATGGGGCAGTATGCTCTGTTCTCTTCTAATCAGACAAATGAGACGATGACTTTCTGTGAACAGTATTTCTTATAACTCAGCAGTATAATGCATCATAAAACAATATCATTCATTCACAATAAATCAACAGTCTAATGTAATGCAAATCAGTTTACCAAATGTAATAATTATCACCTTCTTCTAGTTCAGGAGCATAATGCAAACTGAAACTACATAATAATTCACAATCTTTAATTAGGGGTCTAACATGGCATAAAATAATATCATAATCCCACAGTTGTTTGCATGTCCCACATGTGGTTGTGTTACCATGTGCGCATTTATCAGTTAACTCTCAAAATAGACATTTTTACATAAAAGCAACAAGAAAACGGTCTGTTCACCATGTCCAAGGCGTCCCACAGAAATACAAATACACACGTTTGTTTACGATGTTTCAAACAGTATTTGAAAAAAAAGGACAGATTTTTTTTTAAAGATAGTGCCTTGCAATCTTCAAATTCACCTCTACTATAAAAGGTTTTAAATCTGCAACTTCTTGTTTGACAGTCTTGACCTCCAACATGGCAACATGGCAGACAGCACCCTTCATTTCAGTCATACTGGTACTGGAAATTACTTTGCAATAAATGGTTTTTAATGTGTGGGCCCACCGTGTAGTTATTTGATAGTATGAAAAGAATTAAAATGTTAATTTCTAGAAAAATTATCAGAAATGTAAATTCCATTTAACCTCACAAAGACTAAGCAACCTAGTGGAGGAATGTTCCACAGCAGCTGGTCTCATATTCTCATATTAAGGGGCAGGGATAGCTCAGTAGGTAGAGTGGTTGCCCCATGATCGAACATCCTGCACAAAGCAGCTGATACTAGCCCCGCTGATGGGTTAAGCACCTTCTACGGCCCGGTCCAGCTCTCCTAGAGTAACCTCCTGAATTTCTTCCATGCTCTTGAGACTGTGCTGGGAGACACAGCAAACCTCCTGGCAGTGGTATGTATTGATGTGCCATCCTGGAGGAGTTGGACTACCTGTGCAACCTCTGTTGGGTCCAGGCATCCCTCATGGAACTGACCCTAGCCAGAGAAAAGAGAAGGAAAATGTCAGAAGCCTCCACCTGTGAAACCATTGCTGTTTAACAGAATTTCCCATTGTTGCTCCTCTACTCCACCTGTTAATTCCATTCATGCCAAAGCAGCTGAATCTGATTAATAGCCCCCTCTGCTAGTTAACTGACCACATCAATATCCCACATGTTATTTATCTTTCTCATTGTTCAGTTTAATTTGGGCTCATAAGAGCTTTTCTAAAAATCCTAACTTTACCACATGGTCAAGAGCTGCAAGCTTGCATTAATAGTAGCTGTTAAAATACTGGCAACTAATATGAACGTTTTAGAAATGACCTTTTGGTGCACTTTCAGGTGGCCTTTACCTTGAATCTATTTTCTCAATGCAAGAACACAAAAATATATAAACTGTAATCAAACTCAGATGCTGAATTCCTTCTCATTATTTATTTATTTTCATTACTTGTACTGTTTATATCAGAATTAAAATAAAAAAAATCTCATGTTTTCACAGTGTAACATCCTCAAAGTAACATAAACATCTTCTCTGGCAGGACACACAGTTGTAGCCAATGATCCAGGCAAATTAGACGATCTCAGACCCTGCCAGCATCAGCCGATGACTAAGCTAATAGAGCTTTATGCATCCTATAGACAAAACACATTTGCAAACCCATTTGCAACCCACCTGCACCGCAGCCCCTTCATTTCATTGTATTCATGCTATTTCTGAATGAATGCCACACCTGTTATCACAAAAGCTCCCTGTGTTCGATAACATGGCCTTGCAGTTACTCTCCCTGCCTTTAGGTTCTTGGAGGAGAGCTGTACTGTCAAATATAAATGACTACAGATGGAATAATAATCCCACCACTAACACGATCCTGACAGAAACCTATTTAAATGTGCTGAAATCTGCTTTCTTGACACTGAGGAAGCTTTAACCCTTTAAAACCGGTCGGAGCAGGCACGCTCTGTTTTGCATAACTATTTTTAAATCCCGGTAGCACTGCAACCACCTGAGCTAGCGCAATAATTTTTTTGCATATGAAACCGGAGGAGTTGTACTTACATCTTATGCCATCAGCTTGTCCTCGGTCACGGTTTCCTTCCACATATAGCTTTGCAAAAACTGCATAAAAAGCGCTTGCAGCAACAAAAACATAATATTCCAGAAACACGCTTTGCCGATCCGATCAGCTGTTTGTAACACTTCCTACGCTGGAATAGACGGCAGGGCGAACTGACATCGCATGTCCGCCATTACCTGCCCAAAACCGGAAGTGATGTCATAATCACAGAAATGTCGTTTTTTACCATCAAGGCCTTATGAGCCTATACTGGTGTTTTTAAAAGTTATGTTTGACTTTCTGACTTTCTGTGTCGTTTCTGGGATGCTTAGGACTCATATTGCACTGCTGGAAATAGTTTATTTTGATGCATATTCTGCTTTTTTTACAAATTTGCACTATTTTCGTTTTTCCTGCAGTATATAAAAATTGGTGTATTTCAAAAATAAAATTATGAAGACACTCAAAATAAATTTCCTCTGGTGGGAAACTATTTTGTGCAACTTTTTTGTATTTACAGTTTTGAGGGATAAGCCTCTTAAATTTCTCTAACTAGAAATATATGTTAAAAAACAAAAACAATTTTCAACTTTTTTGTAGTTTATTGCACTTTTTTGCAATTTATGTAATTACTATGCACTTAATGCAGACATATTATTAAAATTTGGGCTATAATGGTTGTATTGATGTATATCAACTTGAAATGCTCCCAAAAATGGCTCCACAGCATGTATAAATATAATATAAGCTCTGGCGGTTCTATGGTAGGTCTTAAAGGGTTAATTCCCAACCACACAAGAAAAAAGAAACGGATCGTTGGGTAACCATCTCATAAATTTAGGAAGTACATTAGTCTGTGCTCCCTTGGATTAGTGGGGAGATTAAATCTGATCAGAATCTGAGACGTCCTCAGTTATCAAACACAAGGCCTGAGCTGACAGTCCAGAGTGAATTCATATAGTCGAGTGTGTCCACTGAAAAATGGGCTACATCTTACTTATTGATAGATACAAGCCTCAGAGTTAAAAATTAAACCATACAGAACATTTTAAATTGAGTGCAAATTTATGTTTCATATTTGGAATAAGCTTTCCCGAGTATTTTAATCCAAACATTTCAGCCTGCGCTCCTGAGAGGTTTGGAAATGAGATTCTGCTGTCGTGTATAATCCACTTCTATAATGACTTCTCTGTAAAAGGGATAGATCGTCTGAGGCCACGGGGGTTTGCTAAGTAACTCTGTCAGAGAGCTACAGCTACTCACCACTAACACAGCCACTTACTATAAATACACACCGTCTGCTGAGTAGCACATTTCACAGCTCTGCTCGACACTGTAAATAGACATTTTTCAGTGTCCTCACTGTAAAGGTGAAAACTTTGAGTCACAGCCAGCTTACAGCAGAGGCTCAGTGAACGACTGTTTTTAGATACCTCACTGTTTCCCCTACAAAGGGCCATCTGTGGTGCACAGCCACCGTTTTATCATACCTGCCACTGAATCATTAATAATGAAAATTCCATTATGAAGTCTTAAGCCGATTCATAAAGTGGTGCCAAGTAGTGCCAAGGTTTAGAGTTTGATGAGGAGGAAAGATTCGTTTTTTAAAAGAATCCAGTGTGTTGGTGCTGATGAAGCCACTTTGTGTCCATTCTGACAAGATGCATGAACGAGCTCTAATGAGTGCAGTTACATGAATGGTTTTTATCTAAGGCAAAATTACATGAAGTGATTCATCACAGTTTCAAGAGAAAAAATGTGAACAGTTTGATTTTACTCATAAAATGTGGCCAAATCTGAAGACACTCATTGCACACAAACAGCTGCATTTTTAATGTCTTTGTTGAACTGCAGGATGGAAAAAGTAGGTAAACTCTTAGAACCACAGTCAGAGGCTTCCTGCAGCTGCTTATGAGCCTTGTACACAACAATGAGGTCAATTTTTGATTATTCCTGCTATTAAACTGTTTCAGTTAGTCAATATATTTTTCAGGTTGTGCTACTCCCATCTCATCTCTCTGACTAGCTTATTCCAAAAAACTTGTTGTTTCTCGTGTTAATTTGTTTTTAGTCTTGGGTCATTGCTGCATCGCCAAACCTACCTGCTATTCTGGCATCCTCCTGGAAGTGTTCTTGATACAATCCAGGTCCAGGTTTGCAAAGCATCCAGCCCTTGGGTAGTAAAGCAGCAACAAACCATGAGTCTTTCCTTAATTTTCCATAGCTGTTATGGTTTTTTTGTGCGTTTGTGCGTTTTGGGGTGCAGTTAAATTATGTTCGCAAATGTATTTTGCCAAATTGTTTTCACTTTTGTCACATCTGTTGACTGTTGTCTGTTTTGTTTTATACTTTGTTATCCTTGTGTGAAGCACTTTGTGATCTAGAAAAAATAAATAAAGTTTTACTTACTTATTTATCTGTGCACTGAACACTGTACCTGAAGTATTATGGAACATCTAAATGCCTTTAGCAAACCACCACGTTCACACACACTCTTGAACCCAGTATCTGAGATGAAAATCACTGTTTCGCCCAATCGTGTATTATATATGTGGCTACAGACCGGCCAAATACATATTACGTCAAAGGCAGAGGAGAGGTTTGCTTTGGAGGCAAATTTGAATACAAGTCTGCACTTTCAGACACAAAATATAAAACGTAGGTTTTATCATAGGTCCCTCTTCAAGAGACAACCCCACTGGCATCTTAATAAAATGTCTCTCTCTACTTCCCCACCTCAAGCCTCCTTAGCTTAAGTCATGACTCTAACATGAAAACATACCTGGGCTCATGTATTTAATCCTGATATTATCACAACTACCTATTGTTAGCAGATTAGACGTGTAACCGTCCCATCTCTGAACAGGTGACAACGAGTGGGTTAAACAACACCTGGTTATAAAATAACGTTATTCAAGCTAAAGTAAGGTTTCCTATACAAATCACTGTTTGTCTCTGATAGATCTACATCGAAGAAAGTTTAACTAATGCTGGCTAACAGCAGCTAACAATTCACCTTCGTGTCGCTGTTGTCACCCAGATATATGTGACTCCTTTCTTGAAGATTCACAGCCTCTTCCAGAGTAGATACATGTAGACTGACAGCCTATACGAACTACAGATGAATGGCAGCCAGAGTTGTTTGTCTTACAGCTGCCACCGTAGATAGATAGAAGAAATCAGAATTCCTCTGACCACAATCTACTGACACCTAGTGGTGAGATTTTACACACTCTACCTCGAAGAGTGATTTCCTTCATGGACAGTTAGTAAAGAGGTTGTAATTATTTCTGCACGTCTCAGTGAATAAAAGCTAACATTGGTTGATTTCTACAGTTTACAAACAACATTCTGTTTCTAAATTGATTAACCTCCAGGTCTTTATAAAGGTTCTACTACAGTCATGTGAGGGTTGGGATGGTTGGTATGTTTCATGCTGACCAGTCTTCTTATGCCTTATTCACAGAGACTTAGAGACTGTTTAGTTACAATCTGGCAACCACAGATCACAAGTGTTGATGGAAGTGCCTGCTGGCTGTCGCTAGCTAATCAACTACTAAAGCCCCTTCATTCAGGCCAAGAGAACAGTCAGTAACCCTTCAGCACCTGCCAGTTGTTAGGAAAAAGTAAGGTACAACTTTAACCTCTTAAGCCCCAACGCCCCCTGATACGGGGGTAAAAAGCAGGAGATCAGGTAGTCTTGGGGCTTAAGAGGTTAATTTTGACCATGAATGTTTTCTGTTTCCATCTTTTACTCTACACTTCTAAATCTCACACATCTCCAAGAGTAGAAATTGTCCATGCAAGCCAGAGCAACCACAGAAATCTGCTTGCATCACAAGTGCATCACAAGAAGGTTTTTGATGTTGCAACCTACTTTCACCTTGCATCAGTGAGCAACATCCCACAGCCACTAATAACTAGTTGAAGAATACACCTTTCCTTGGTGGTTTAGAGCCTCTATGGAAAAGTGTTTCTACAACCCAAAGACAGTCTTATCTCCTTAACTAGAACACCTTACCTCAAGTAGCTTTTGGATAAGACGTATATTTTATAGCCTGGAGTGTGAATGGCTAAGGATGAAAATACCTGAAAGCATTTAGCGTGATAGCGGCTCTGAAGAGACCTACATGACTGCACAAGCTTAGGGTGAGAAAAAGAAGAAAGTTGCTTTATGTTATTAAAAAACCACAAAAATCAAAGACTACGTTAGTTGAATACAGTAATGTGAGAAGTCTTATATCTAAATGTCAGATGATAACATTTTCAGTGGGTCCCAATATCTGGTGCTACAGCTGTGGTGTTCTGGCAGAAAACGGTTTAAAACCCTTTAAACTTGATATCTTAGAAATATTATTTATTTTCCTTTCTGATATTTATATTTGATGTGAAACTACAACAAAACTGTTGTGCAGTTTCTGTCAAACTATCATCTACAAGAGGGTTTATGAAAACAAACAAAAAAGCTAAATTAGATTGCCAATGAGTGTGACAGCACCTTCAATCAAAAGACTGTAGCTAAGCAATTTCTATTAGATAAAGAATTATAGAGCAAGCGGTGAATTGAAATATTTTCTTATGCTTCACAGAATATAAAGTACGAGGAGAAAATGTGGTTGCAACAACCTCATCACCTTGAACGGGGCAAAAGCAATATCGTATTGACTTCCCAATTACCAGAAAAGAATATGAACCCAGTATGTAGAAGCAAACACTTTCTCATCCTTTAACTGGCACGTGTTCTCTGTGCAGAGCAAAACAGATTCAGGCCGACCAGCCACGCTGCTATAATGAGACAAAACAAACAAAAGAAAATGAGCTTAACCGCTGCAGAAACTTTTCAGAGCTTATATGCAAATTTGCATTGATTTGGCAATCCCCTGTAACTGTACGGACTAAACATCTTTCTTCCGAACAATGTCCCCTCATTTGGTGCTTTTGTGATGGTGGCGGTGGCGCCTCCTACCACTGCTGACCCCAATCTCCCTGATTTGAAATGTAGTGATTAGCGAGGTTATAGCGTATGATTTACATCATCTGATGAAGGATTGTCAAGCTGGCAGACACCACTCCAGTAAGTTTGTTTCATCATAGCGTGATAAAAAAACAATTGCTGCTCACGTTGTGCCGAAAAACAGTTTGTTCTATACACACACTTGCCTGTGCCTGTGTTATGTTAAAATCACACCATTCGGCCTCTGTTTATCATCTTCACAGAGAAATGTGAAGATATGGAAATTTGGCTTTTTGTAGCACATACTGCTACTATTTCATTCAATTCAGTTTATTTAATATAAGTAGAAAATAACAACAACAGTCACCTCAAGGCGCTTTAAATCGTTCGGTAAAGTCCCTGCAGTAACAGAGAAATTCCTAATAATCAGCTCTCCTGTGAGTAAGCACTTAGCGACAGTGGGGCAGAAAAACTCCCTTTTAACAGGAAGAAACTTCAAGTAGTACACTGCTGAAAAGAGCCAGAGATTAATAATCACTAATGGTTAAAATGCAAAGTGGTGTATAAACATGCAGAGAGTGAAAAGAGGTGACAAATGTACATTTCATATATATATATAAAGTTTACTTTAAGTTACTTATGCAACAAATGAAAGAGCTTCTTTGCGCATAGTGCTGGGTGCAACACATTACTGTAACCACATTAAAGTTTTCAGTGACGCAGTAATGTAACGCGTTTCTGTGGGCGAGGAGGAAAATTGTGGAGCAGGAGTGGAGATATGGACACTAATTGTCATTGCTCAAGAGCGCTGTGGTAAAGGTAAAACTGCATTCAGGACAGAAACAAATGTATTACATATATATATATGCGCAAGTATCTGCACAGATAGTATGCTAACACAAAGCTACCCAAGAACCCAGAGTGATGACGAACCTGAGCGATTGCTGACACTGTAGCCTGATAATTATGTGACAGTGCGCTCCAGGTCGTCTTTATGGAGTAATGAGAAAGTAATGTAACAGGACATGTAACAAATTACTTTCTCTGACAAGTAGTTAAGTAACATACTGCATTACTTTAAAGAAAAGTAATGAGTAACGTGTTATAAGATTCTTTATTTGAGTAACCACCTCAACACTGCTCATGGAAAACAAGCTTCACAGATATTCTTTAACAGAACAGGAAAAAGTTTTTTAGCACTGTTAGCTAAAAGTCCTATTTATTTATCAGGCATTCATTCCAAAAAACAGGAAAAGTGTTTACTTATATTATAAATCATATATAAGATTTCATTAAAGTCCTTGAATTTTACATTAAAAGCATTTATATTCAGTTGCATATTCACAATAATTCCTTCTGCTGCTTCAGTCATATTGTATAAATTCTTTAATGGTGAACCAACTGCTCTACACCTCTGGCAAATTATCACAAATTGTGCCCAGCACGGCTCACACAGTGACAATGTTTTCCTCTAAAGGAGATTAGCATCCTTTACATTTTCCTTAGCGACTCAATCCTAGTTAAAACCATCAGCAAAACCGCCCCTACATCCAATTAGGGACAGGCTCCTCTGTCTCTAATTTGCAGTAATTATTTCTTAGATTTGACTTTTCAGGAATTTGGTTCAGAAATAAAATATTATAACTGAACCTACTTTTCCTATTTTCAGAAAAATAAGCCAGGAAAATGTAGAAAGAAAGCACTTTGTGCATGTATCTGAGTATCCATCCACCTTTCTTCTTATTTGCTTATCCAAATCAGGGTCGCAGGTGTCAGAATGTAAATTTGTGCAAACCTTTACAAATATTTACCATTGCACCTTGGGGTTTGAATGTGAGTTGCCAATTTGGGCTGGATCTAGCATGCATATATGCATCCTAAAGGTGAAGGCTGCATTGCATGACCCAGTAACTGGATGCTGTAGAGTGTGAAGCCGCCAACACATCAGTATGCCCATGACTCATGCTGGACTCACACCCGTGCTCAGGCATAACACAGATTGGTGTACATAGTGCACATGTGCACACACACACATTTCACACTATTCAGGCCACTGACCATACATGCCTCCTGTAAGTAGAGCACCATGCGGCAGTACTCTTCAGTGCTCCTTGTCAGCTCCTGTGTGATCACACAGTACAGCATACATAACATGCACTTTGTGTTACAAGGGCAAAGCCTCGCATTTCCTTTGTGAAGAGCCATTTACATCAGGTTGACTGCTTCGTGGAGCTCCTCTCCTTCCCACAGTCATTTATCTCATGCACCCTGCTGTCATCTTATTTTAACCCTCACTTCCTTTCCTTTACATATTCCTCAGAGACTCTGTGTAGTCGAAGCCTGCTTCCTAACAAGACCAAAATGTTTTTGCTAGATATTAAGATATAGATGTGGTTGATTTAGGCTTGCAAAATTTTGCAGATCTTATCCCAACTGCCTGAGATTTGAGCAAAAGAATAAAAAATAAAAATGCTGATCTACCGATCTCTGGAAACAAACCAGGGTCCGTAATCCCGCTGGTACCAAAATAAAGTCCAGAGCGGTCATATCGTCGTCACATGGAGGTTTGAGAAAAAGCAGGAGAAAGCAAATAACATGAATTGCCAGCGAGTAGCCGTGCAGCCAGCCTCTGTGGGCTGCTTGAAATACGTAAAACTTCCTGAGCCTGAGGTTCCCCTCACAGAAAATAATTGCCAGAGACGGGGGTGGGGTGGATGTCTGGGGTGTGTGTTGATTTAGCAGATTTGTTGCTGAGGCCCTCAAAAATGGTAGCATTGAACATGAAAAGATTGCATCCCATGTCTCCTGCTGATAAAACTTTATCACTGTCAAAGGAAGCTGTGAAATCAGCGCAGGAAAAAATAAACAGACATTTTTGCTCTCGGGATGTTCTCACGCTCGTGTATCCACTCGCGTAAGGGTCAAAATGCGGACTCGTTGCACTCAAAGCCACCGTGGCAACTTTTATGAAAGGCTGCTGCGGTTATTTTAAACACGGAGCTCAGTATGACCAGTGCTAATTGCTCCATGAAAACAGTTACATAATGTCAACTACAGCTCTGTAAGGGAGCGCTCCATCATCGAAGAAATAAAATAGCCCTGCTGATATCATCAAGGTTTGGGCCCTAAAAGCTAAAAGCTTTGTATCAGACTGGGGTATGGCTGCTGAAAGATATTTGCAAATGCAAAGTGCAAATGGCAGAGTTACAAAGAGATTTCTGAACTGCATTACATGTAAGAGTACCCGGATACTTTATTTATAAAGTGCATTTGATGCACAGGATCAGCGAGTTTTGTTTCCAATAAATATTAAAATAACTCTGAGCGTTTGTTTCATGCCAAAGAAAACTGATTTAAGAAAGCTGCTCTTTAAATATCAGCAATTTATTCATTGTCATGTGAGTGGAGACGACTGAGAACAACTGTTGGGTTCTATTAAGATTTTGTTTTAATGTATTAACCGCCTTAATAATCACACCAACATTTCTACCATTGTAGAGCAATAGAAATAACCCCAGACTTTATGGATAAGACATAAAATTATATTACTGCTCTATAAATGCTCAAGTGGAACAGATGTGAAGTACAACAATGCTCCATATCATCCATGTCCATAATAATACAACACGGGCTCTTCACTGAATTTGCTTTGCTTGGGCTTTGTGATGCATTTTAATACCATACAAAGTCATGTGAAAAAGAAAGTTTCCACTTACTGTGGGCACAGAGGGTAAGTAACAGCCAGGTGCTGCTAATGAAGTGCACTTCATAACTTGATCATCAGCAAGTGTGAGCACCTCTATAAACACAGAAGTTGTGGCAGTTTTCTGGTGTGAAGCATTCAGGTGCGTGTTAACACTATGCTGCAATTTTGGAGTGAAAATCCCAAGACGTTCACCACACAGTCAGACTGTGCAACGCAGATGCTCGGAGAAACTGCAAAAAACCTAAGAGCTAACTTTAAACTCAGGATGTTAAATGTTCCTGACAGAACAATAAGGAAAACATATAGAATAGATTTGATTTGTTTGGAAGTCCTGTCAGGAGAAAAGATTCTTCTCTCTAAAAAAAATAAAGATGGCAGCACGACGGCTTGCAAAGTTACAACCTCTGATTGCTGCCCCTACTTGAGCCTGGTTCTACTGGCGGTTTCTTCCTGTTAACAGGGAGTTTTTCCTTCCCACTGTCACTAATTGCTTGCTCACAGGGGGCTCCTGATTGCCCCCAGAGTTTTCTCTGTATTGTTATAGGCTCTTTACATTACAATACAAAGCACCTTGAAGTGACTATTGTTGTGACTTAGGCTATCTCCACACGTACACAAGGAGATTTTACGTTTTCGTTGTTTTTTTATATTGTCCACATGTGCAGTTTTTAAAAAATTGAAGTCAAACGCTGTCAACAACATGCCAAATCCTAACCGTGTAGAAATGTTGGCCAATCAGGAGTCTAGAAGCCTGGGAGAGGAAAAGTAAACAGGGTTTTGGGACCGGACAAAACCTTAAGTACTTCTGAAAAGTTTTTGTGTTTTTATGGGAAGGCAGCTAATTGTATGTTATTTTTCAAGTGGCTTCATCATTTCAAATGTTAATTACTAAAAACAGTATTTTGGCTGGTGTAGACTCACAATTTAGGAATGAACAAAATGCATACAGCATACATAAATTAAAAAAAATATTCAAAACCGACGACGATGTTGGCATCGGGATTTGTTTGTGAGAGCATCTGTGTTGAATGTAGAAGCCACGTCCTAAATTCACTCTGACACCTCTGTCTTTCTTAATGGAGGGCCGGTAACTGTGTGTGTATATGTGAGCGTGTAAAAGCTGCAGATAGCACGATCAACAGCAGCAGTATTTTGTCTCTATCTGCCATTGTTGAAATCTCATGTAAGCAATAACGTGGCGCACAGCGCACACCTTTGACATGACTAATCTCACTTTTCCTCGTCCACATGTAAACGCTAAAATCAAGTTTTCAAAAATCTCCACCCTGGCAGGAGTTTTTACACATCTGACCCGAAACACCGTTTACGTGTGGACGAAAGGCCCAAACGCGTAGAAAAATCTGCGTTTTCAAAAACACCCGTGTACATGTGGTCGTAGCCTTAGTGCTTTATAAATTAAGCTAAAATGAATTGAAACAAACCACAAGACTTCTGGAACAGTGTCCTTTGGACAGATGTTCAGTCATAATGCATAACGTCATGTTTGGCAAAAATGAAACGCTGATAGGCTGCGTCTGGGTTTTTGATTCAAGCAACAACTCCTCTGTATTCTAGAGTAAAGTGTGAGACCATCTGCCCAACAGCTAAAGCTTGGTTGAAAGTGAGATGTAGGGAATTCCAGGATGAAAAGAGTTAAAATGCATTCTTGTATCTCAGCAGTGCAACAGACTCAACATATCAGAGCAAGCAAGGAATGCATCTGGTAATTTTAAAATTATGAAGACTTGCTGCTGGTAGTAGCAGGAGCTAGCAGCAGTAAGTGAACGAATAAGAAGAGTTACACTGATTGTGATTTCCAAGCCTGACCACTTCCAAATGTGGTGTGGATGATCACAACTATTACATTTAAATGTGTTTTTAAATGCAGATAATGTATTCAGATACAGCTTCTATCTTGTAGATGAAGTATCATTGAAACAATGATGGCTTCATGTTTGTGGGGGCCATGACCGCCAAAACAAAGCCTCTAGGTTTTGGGTCACATTGTGAATTAGCAATGAAAACTGTCACGAACACAAGTAGACACAGTGAAACCTCTGTGGAGAAAGCATCAGAGTGACTGAAGGAAAGACATTCAGGTTTATGTGTGACACACTTCGGGTAAGGTGAGCATCAATCAAAGTGAATCTTTTTTTATCTCCCTCTTAAGTCTCACAGTGCATGTCTGGGTTAGAAGACAACAGGTAATCTATTGGTAGGAGGAAGGACTAAGGTGGCAATAGAAAAGTAAGATTTAAAAGTTTCCAAGTAAGTTATGAGTCTCTCTTCTCTGAATGAGCAGGGGATGGAAAAAGTTTTCAAGCCCAATTCTTCTTAATCTACACGTAGACAGGTATCGACTGTTCCCTCAGACTAAAGAAACGTAAACAGCAGAAGAAAACAACCTCCAGATAAACATCAGACAATTCAATAAAAACTATTTCTTCACGATCAAAACATATCATTTATAGTTAACCAGAGACCCACGCCAGTCTCTTAGAAGTTCATAAGTGCTCCTTGTGAAGGAGAAAAAGGAAGGGTCATTGCTTACTGCAGCTGACCAAATCAATGGTGTGATTAATGGAGCTAATTTTACCTGGACACTGTGGATCATTACTTCCTGCTCTCCATCTCCTCCTTCCTCCTGTCTATATGGAAGCCAGTGTGGATAATGTGTTTGCTTCTCTAATGAGAGCCCCGCAGAGACGCAGAGGACAGTGGAGGGTAAAAGCCACAGACGACATGTCCTCTGGGACTGCGGCCCGCCCCACAGAGATGATATCTGCAGCAGTCGCTGAAAGCATCACCACAGCTTACAGAGTCGTGACCTTCCACCACTGACAATGTGCTGACTCAAATGTTACCCCGCATACCTGTCTTGTAACAATATTTCATTAGTTTGGAATTTTTGCCTCAGAAAAGATTAACATGAACAGAATTAAAATCCCCAACCCCCCTCCCTGTGGCGAATGTTGCTGCCCGTTGAGCTTTTCATTCTCGTACGGTATTAAAGCAATTCATGACTACAGCAGCAAAATGCACAATTGGAAATAATGAACTTGGGTGATCCTATTTGTATTTCCTGAATGAACTGACCACTGTAGCTAACTCACTTGGCAGACACTCGAGTTTGTGGAGTGCCTCTAAAAACACAAAATGCACTGCGGTTAAGATAAGGTCAACATATAGTCCGAGTGCTACGTTTAGTTTTCCTGAGCCCCTGCAAACCTGACATTTTGGAATTTTTCATCCAACATCAACAGTAAGTAAGAGTTGATGCTGAGTTTGAGAGCATGACAGGGTCATATGTGCCATGGCCTTCCCCGTGAGCTTCAGCCACGGCCAGCTGAGACTGCAGTGCAGAATACAACTGAAAATATGGAAGCTGGTGGGGGCGGTTTCAACAGGATGACTGCAACAATGTCCGAACTTATGACCTGTGAAGGAGAAGAGAAAAAAGTGGCCCACAGAGGCTCACACCACAGTATATATGAGTTAGGTGAGCTCTCTCCATAAACTACTGAAGAGTGCTGTGTCCCTTCATCAGCAGTGTGGAACCTCTTTTGTCTTTATTGCCATGCAAATAGTTTGGATTTTATTTCATTGTGCTTCAAAGAACTCCATTTATTATGTTAATGACCATGAAACACTTTACACCAAACAAGTGCTCCCTATAAAAACGACTGACGATGTCTCCTCATGTAGAAAGACTAAACAGAAATCCATAACAGTCACATGAAGCATTAAAACGTCAAACAGACACTTGTGAAGACAATGAAGCACATGTAAAAAGAAGTACTAGAAGACAGGAAGTAAAAGCATGGAAAGCACACAAGTGACTGGACTGGAAGCGCAAAGCAGAAAGACAAGGGTACAAAAAGTCAAAATACTATTTTGAGAGAAAAGCTGAAATGTGGAGAATACCATTGTTGTCTCAAGACAGACTCCCGCGGCTGCTGTAGCCTCTACACAATGACTTAGATGAAAAACTGAAACAAATTCATGTGATACAATATACATCCTCTTTCTTGCCCAAAATAACCATTGATAACCTTAAATCTGTTCATTACAAGCCATTTCAATCTTCCAAGATTGTGTGTTCTTCCGTCTGACCAGATGCAGCTGTCTACACCTTCTTTACTACGTCCTCACACTTAACACCAGACTGTGTTTATGTGCTCAAACAAAGTACAAGTACACAAACTGCAGCACGGTGGCACGGTGGTTGCCTCACAGCAAGAAGGTCTTGCGTTCAATGTCATCATCAGGCTGGGGTCTTTCTGTGTGGGGTTTGCATGTTCTCCCCGTGTTTGCATGTATTCCTCCCAAAGACATGCTGTTAGTTGGGATAGGTTAACTGGAAACTCTAAAGTGCCCGTTCACTCTAAAGTGTGAATCGTTGTCTGTCTCTGTGTGTTAGCCCTGTGAGAGACTGGTAACCTGTCCACGGTGAACCCTGCCTCTTGCCCTAAGACAGCTGGGATAGGCTCCGACGACCCTGAACAGGATAAGCGGAAGAGAATGGATGGTTTCCATAAACTCAGAGGGTATAGCAAAGTCTTGATTGTCTTGAAACAACAACGTTAATCTCCACATTTCGAGTTTTTCTCAAAATACAATTTTGACTAATTTCTCATAATGGTAGATTATATATTTTTTTCTTAATGTGGCCCTAATACTCTGTCATATGATTGCACACATAAATAGAAAAAGATAGAGAAACACTGGGGACATCAGGAAAAAAAAACAAACACTAACACGGGAAGTAAAATTCAATAAACTCAAATCAAGAACCTGAGACTATGACAGGCTTTCCTTTCTCAAAAAAGTTATTGTCTCTTTACATTTGATGTCAGCTATTTCAACATATTCTGCTCCCGTAGAATAACTATCAGTTACAAATTCAAAGTGAGACCTGAGAATTATGCCCATGCACTCCGACCATAGCGCCTCCTGCAGGTGGTGAGTCCACAAATGGTAAATGGTAAATGGACTGGTTCTTATATAGCGCTTTTCTACTCATCTGAGCACTCAAAGCGCTTTACACAACTTGTGCATTCACCCATTCACACCCATTCGCACAAGCACATTTTTCTAAGTGCTTTTATAGCTAACATTCACACACATTCATACTCCGATGGATGCATCGGAGAGCAATTTGGGGTTAGTATCTTGCCCAAGGATATTTGGCATGCAGACTAGGGGAAGCCAGGAATCGAACCACCAACCTTCTAATCAGTAGATGACCTGCTCTACCACCTGAGCTACAGCCACCCCATAAGAGAACAGCTCCGTGACGCTTCTTCGAGCTGCTCCCAGCTGGGCCCCGGGGGCTAAAGCCACACGCACACTCGAAGCGATTCACAGCAGTGTGATGACTACACACAAAGTCAAGAACATTCAGGAACTTTCAGCAACTACGGCTGAAACAACTGTTGCTGACAATAAGTGACGATAAAACGATAAAAGTTTATTTCAAATCCCAGGGGAGTGACGTTAGCAGCTACCAGTGAGAACAGAGGGTTGACATATAACCTAGTAATAAATACGTAACAGGTTTACCTAATCTTGGAATATCCACAAGCAACCAGCCATTTCTTCCCATGTATATTTCCTGATTGAACTGACCACTGTTGCTAACTTACTTGGTGGACACTCAGCGCCCCAAAAACATTAACTGCAGCGCGGTTAGAAAAGGTGACGGAGAAGAGAAGAGAAACACTGTAGGCCTGTTCTTATGCTGAAATGCATCTTAGTCGCTGTCTTTATAATTAGCCATAGCAATATTGGTGGAAGGTTTTTGCTTGCAAAGTTAGACAGTAATGGAGACCTCAAAGTAGCAGAGGTTTCATAGCTGAAAGCAGGATCAGGGTTTAATTGATAAGCAAATGGCCTTTAAGTTCTATGCACTGAGTCTATATGACCTTAATCTGCATAGTAAGATAATGTCTGCTGCTCCATTAATACCTAATTGTACGTTGTGCCATGTTGTGTTTGCAGTACCATTAAACTAAATGCAAACTACGGTAGGAGGGATCGCAAATGGACCCAACAGGAAGCAAGTGAAAGCACAGCATAGAACTTTTTCTTTGCTTCATTTAGGCCTGCTCTGTATTAAACCTACTTTCCTTTGTGTTTCGATCCATCAGCCCCATACCATTGAAGCTAATGATGTGAACACGGCACGTATAAGAGCAATGCGGGAGACAGCCGGGGGAGCGCAAACTCAAAAGCTTTCAGTCATAACATGGTGGGAAGGCTAAACAGAATGTCAGCAATTAGAAAAAAAATAATCTAATACTGTTACAACAGTGCTGAAATACTTTCAACAAAGGCCTAATGTGTCTCATTTGAGTGTCTGGAATGTACACTATGCCGTGGGTATGTTTTCATATGCATGTAGGTGTTATTCTAAGCAGATTTCAGTGAGAAGGTACACCATGGAGGAAAAAAAATCCCATTTGGAACCAATGATGGAAATGATAGAAATTGAAAACAGATTACGAGCCCGTCTGGTCTGAGCAGTCCGTGCACAGCTAGCCGACACGAAATGGGCACTTCTGTGCAGATGCAGAGCTGAGCGTGCTGCAGCCGAGAGGTGCCGCTGATTGGTTCATTCAATCTCATTCTACATGGTGCTGTGTTTGAAATTCTCCTGTCCTTTCAGAGGTGGTTTATGGCTGCAGAAATATGAAGATGGTCTATTCTGTGGTATGAGGAGAAAGGCTCTATGCCCCCTGAATAGACCTGAGGGAGACTGGAAGATGGTTTTCATCTGTCACACTCCACATGCTGACAGTAACTATTCTATTTCTTTACAAAGAGAAAAGTGAAAATGGCTCCGTTCATCACTCTGAAGGAGTGATGGAGGATCTCTGAATGGATGTGGGAGGAATGGCATGAAAGGCAGGCATATGATCAAACTCCATATGCAGCACTGGAGGGAGTGAAATTGCCAAAAAGGATGCATTATAGATCTCACAGGTATGTCTGATTCATAGTCAAACACAGATAGATTAAAGTTAAAAAAAAAGTTCCTTGATCATCTTTAAAATTTTCCCAGCGTCAACCTGTAGTGTCACGACTGAGCGAGCGCGACTTTAATACTGCAAGGAATGGTGGCGGGCGAGGACTACGCATGGATGAACACAGGCACCAACAAGACAGGGATGCATGTAAACGTCTGAACAAATGTATTTATTGATTGACAGAGCACTGCGTTGAAAGACGGGCAACAACAGAGGAAAGAGGAAGAAAGATGTTCAGAGATACAGGCGCTGGGGGGGAGTGCATAAAAGAGCCTACAGAGTTTTTTTAATGGGTGCTATCACAGGGCCTCCTCAAAGATGATGAAGCAACGGACAGTTTGTGGTTTGTTAAGAAATCACCTTTCTTCCTGTGTTTGCCTGTTCCTGTATCAACCTTACAGTCCTTGCAGCAGCACAATCACCACTTTAAATTTGTGATAACATTTGAAACAGCAAGTGCCTGATTTTACACATTGGTAGACCAAAGCAGGATTCTCATTCCTACTGAGCAACTGATTTATGGCACTTGTGCCTTTAGTTGCTGTCCATGTAGAGTGACTTAGATTAGATAAAGTAATAACAGTAACCCAGATAACAAAGTCAGATCATGCCACAGTCCAAAGAACCAGTAGAGAAAAAGGTCCAAAAAAGCCAGTTCTAAGGCTTTGTAACTCATGAACCACAGTGAGAGCCATTATCCACTAATGGAGAAAACCTGGAACAGTGGCCGACCTGCTAAAACTACTTCAAGAGCACAAGAGGAGGTTACAAAACAACTCAGAATCATCTAAAGACCTCCAGGCCTCACGTGTCTCAGTTAAGGTCAGAATTCAACAATAAGAAAGAGACAAAGAGGCAAAAATGGCATCCATGGGAGAGTCGCAAGAAGAAAACCCCTGCTGACCACAACAAACACAAAGCCTCGTCTCACATTTACCAAAAAACATCTTGATGATCCCGAGACTTTTGGGAAAATACTCTGTGGACTGATGAGATGAAAATTCCCGTTACAGCTGATCTCAAACTAACACAGCAGTTCACAGAAAGGACAGCACAGCAACAGTCAAACACAGTGGTGATAGTGTGTGGAGCGGGGGCTGCTTTGCTGCTTCGGGACCTGGTTGACTCTCTAAGAAGGCTCGGCCATCAGTTCATGTCCTGAAGCTCAAGTGCACTTGCACACACAAGCAAGTCCAACACTGAATGACTAAACAAACAAACAACAAAATAAAAAAATAAAATAATGAGGCGTTGGAAAGATCTAGTCAAATTCCACATTGGAATCCAACGGAGATGCTTTGGCATGACCTCAAACAGGTCATTCATCGTCTTATTTAAGGTGATGCCAAAGCAAAACCCTAACAACTCTCTAAGAAGGCTCAAATTAATTCTGAGTGGGTCACAATTCTTCCCCAGTGATGTGAAAGACTCGTTGCCGGTTATCGGCAGTTATTGGTTTGGAGTTTGAAGGGCAAGGGAGATTTGGATCACTTTTTTACCCATAATAAATAAAATTCTCATTTAAAATCTGCATTTTGCATTTACTCTGGTTATTGTCTACTTAAAATTTGTTCAACAAATATTCACAAAACTCAGGAAGAGGCAAATACTTTCACATCACTGTATTTATGTTTTGATTAAAAAAAGAATGAACACTACATCGTGTCAGGTAGCATCCTTACGGCCAATCATCCACCCACGATCAAGCGTTTTACGTGTGTTTGTGTATGTGTGGCAGTAGAGGTCAAGTTTGTTTGTTTTTGTATGTAATCTATAACCCTAAATATGAATGCCTGTCTCTGGTAGTAACTCCTCATAACCGAGCTAATTATATACGCATGCTAACGATAACAGCTTCCACTAGGACTGATAAAGATGTTTATACGTTCGCTGTTTCTGTGTTTCTGGTCTCGAAACGGTTTTCAATAAAGGGCGTCAAATTATCTGGAGTGGGTCCACACACATAAAACTGCAATGCTTGACAAGCCTGTTTGGCCCATTTATTTTGGGGGAGGTTCAACAAACGGTGGGTTTTGACAATGAGTGAGCTGAGAGTCGAGGAGGAAGTGGTGGTGCTGACAAGTCTCACAGACACACATAGAGGAAATGTCATCAAACTCCCATAAAGACCCAACGAGCACGTAACAGAAAACAGTGAGAGTCACACAATGTTTGTTTTTTGCTTTCTCTGAATATAGACGATGCGCTGGCCTTTCTGCTGCAAGACAGTACAAGTAAACAGCCATTGATCTGCGTGTGCATGTGTGCAGTTATGTGTTTTAACCTTTTTCATCCAGCTAAAAGCAACAGCTTGATCCTGACTGACCTTCAAGAAGCTCCGTTCAGCTGCTGCCTGTTCTGCACTAATACTAGGAAATATGGTCCTTAACCTAGAATGAACCATCAAGAGGTGAATTACAAGCACTTGGGTTAAAGCATGAATTCAGTTCCCATTATAATAATCCGACAGCAGGAGGAGAAGCAGTGCTGCCAAAAATGGAACTGTTGAAAAAACGCTGGGTCCAGAGTTGCTCAGTTTAGCACCCTTGTTTCAGCCTGGCAGGAGCAGTGGAGCCTGGTGAGCCCACGGGGTTTCGTCCAGGCTCCAGTTGTGCGACTAAATGCCCTCAAACACATATTCACTCTCTCTGGCATTGTACACAAAGCATGGAGACCAGAGAGGGATCTAGGCACAGATGCAGGAGCAACATGTTTAATGCACACGAAGCACTTTTCTCTGTGTGTAGTGTTGCACATACAGACTGTTTTGAAGCTTTCTGACTGACTGAACAGCTTATATTGCTGCTAGAGGAAAGTACATACACTAAATACACCCCAGGACATCTGAGGGAGAACACAAACAGGGACGTGGACACACACTCCGAGTCTGTATTTACAGAGACAATGACTAAAAGCCTCTGGAAAAGAAAAAAAGCACCGATCTAAACATAGCTGAGCATATAATGCCTTTGTCTAACAGCAGAGGCAATTTCACCATTGCACAGGCCTATGACGAGAACCGATGAAGGGTTTTCCCTAAGAGTGTAATTTCATCAAACACACCCACACTCGGAGTCGTGACCACAGTCAGTAAACTGGCGTGACCTCACCCACTTTGTTGTCAGTAACTATATGTCAAATGTGTCCCAGCGAAGCTAGAATAAACAGTATCGAGGCATACGCGGCTCCTGTTTCACATTCAGTCCGCAATAAATGCCAATGCTGCACCTCTGGGACTGCACATCCAAAGAGCCGATTTTAATCATGCCACATAAAAATACAGCAGCGCACAATACCAGAGGCCTGCTGAGCCCAGATTAGCACGCACACACATTTCTCTGAGCGTGTTATTTTTTATTTATTTTTGTATATCTTTCCTGCCGATGGCTAAGTTTAATCTCTGGAGTGTAGAGTGCACCGTGGGCTGAGCCAATACCTGTATTTACTGTATGTCAGCCCTCTGACTGCACCGTGTGGGAGGGCACAGTGAACGCTCCCAGTCATATTTCATGTCAGTTTGATGAGCTCGATATCACCCTCGCGTCCGCAATCATGCCGCTCTAACCAGCAGCTGATTAGTTTAGCTTAGGATACACACACTGGGGATGGCAACTATGTGCTCCAACGTTAAGAAAGCCAAGCACTTTTAGAGCTCGGCAGATAAGTTGTATCTTCCTGTTTAATCCATAAAAAACTTAAGTGTAGAGGAAGTGTTAAACCATAACTGATAATTTCACCCTGTGGCTTGTTACACAAGTCCAAGGGTGTAACACTCTGAAGCAGAGACTGAATTGGACTGTTTAGGAATTACAACCCTTTCTATGCATTGTTTACCATTTTGAGAGGCTTAAAAATAATCAGACAAACTAACATTAGTTTAAATAAAAGCATTATTCATAATACTTGGATTAAAGTCCTCTGCAGGCAATGATGGCCTAAGGTCTAGGACCCATAGTCCTGTGTTTCCATCCTTAGATGTTCTGCCACCTTATGTTGCTTCTTGCATGTGGGTCTGCAGTTAATTAATAGTTTTCTATTTAACAACTGAAAAGCAGCTCGGCGATATGCACTGAAGGTCGTGAGTTTGAGTCGTTTGGTGTGGAGTTTGCATGTTCCCCTCTGTTACTCCGCCTTTCTTCCACAGTCCAAAGACATTAGGTTAGTAGATTACCCATAGTTGGGACTGTGACTGTTCTCTATGTTCTGCAACAAAGTGGCAACCTATCCTGGGCTGACCCTGCCTCTTGCTCTATGGCAGCTGGGATAGGCTCCAGCCTGGGGCAGGTCGAAGGTTTTGTGGTTTGATTCCTGGCTGCTACAGTCTGCAAACCAAATATCAAAGTGCTTTATGTTGCATAAAGCACTTTGAGTGGTCATGTAGAGTAGAAAAGCACTGTAAGCATTTTTGTGACCCTGAATTGTAAGACTGACCCGATTAAGTGGAAGAAAAGCCTGCTCTGTTGGCCATTGAAGAATAGTTTTCTTTTCTTTGCACTGGTTGTTTTTGTAGCATGCTTTGGACCATTCACCTGCACTGTGACTTGTCCAATCAGTTTTGCAGCATTTAGCTGAATCTGAGCAGAGTATAGCCCTTCACTTCACATATCCAGCCTCCTACTTCTATCAGCAGTCTCATCATTAAACACTAGTAACCTGTTTCCACTGGCAGCCATGCATGCTACAACATGATCTCTTACCTGAAGGCTTTTTAAAATCTTGAACACAAATATCATTTTGCTGCTTGTTTTAAACTCTGTGTATTTAAATTAATAAAGCCTGCCTCCTTGAGTGCGTTGCTGAGTTGTTAAGATGTTGTGAAGTTGCTTTTCCTAACCGTGGAAATAATTCTGTCATCGTGCACTTTTAGTTGTCTTCTCTGGCCTTCCAGGCCTTTTGGTGCTGCTGTGTTTGCTAGTGCATCGTTCTTTTTAAGAATAAACCCAAGTGTTGAGTTAGCCTCTCCTAGGTTTTTCTCCTAGGTTTTTGCACTCTGATATATATTTTTGTCATACATTGGTGATGGAACAGGACTGCTTGGGAGCCAAGGGTCCCATTACGTTTGAGGTTGGGAAGATAGGAGAAAGGGTATGAATATGACAAACTAAACATTTATCACAACACTTTTGTTTCTACATCTGACTGATTTACTATCCACTGTGGTGGTGTACAGAGGCAAAGTGAATGACCTATGAATGTAATGAAAAACTAACTCATCACATTGCAACAGAAAGCCGTTAATATCTGGTTTAAACAGAAGACGTTCTGTTGTGATGGATATCGAGTAAATAAATAAAAATGTCCTCATTAAGAGTATGTGTCAAGAATCGATGCTCACTATACCTTTTACTTAATGTTTCAAGCAGGATGAAAATAAAAATCAAAACGAATGCATGAGGACAGAAACTATGATAAAATGTACTGAAACTTTCATTAACGATGGGAATTTACCTTTTTAAAAATCTTTTATCGCACATTTATGTTTTGCAGGATAATATAGTGTTGAAGGAAAACGCCACACCCATACATCACAAGGCTGCAGTGGAAAATTACTGGACACAAAGGACAGGGCATAGAGTCTGAGGTGTGTGTGGGTATGATGGAGTTTTGTTTCTCTTCACAGGGAGAAGATGCTCGACTGGTGTTAAGATGTAAGATGAACCAGCTACCAGACCAAGTGCCAAATTGGGAAAGCCAAGTTTCCCTACAAACTGCATCTCCTTTCCAACTTTTTAACCAACCATACACACATCTTATTTGTGTGATACAATAAAAACTTCCTTCACTAGTGTGGGCGGGTGTTTGACAGGTCCACAGTGCTGTGTAACTTGAACCTTCAACCATTTAATTAAACTTTGAAACTGTATATTTTACATTTGCTCACCAAGAAAACATAAGAAGCTTTCACACTTTAGATGTAATCTGCAATAATCTTATGATATTTAACCCTATAAAAAACACTAAAGCTAAAAGGATTTAGATGCCTGAATGAAATTTGACACGGTTTCAAAATGCAGTCTACCTGCTGAGTTTAAAAAAACGAGTAGAGAGTTTGAAGGCGGTTCTTCAATGTATATTGATCAGTTTATTCATTCAATCGGGACATGTTTTTCTCTTGTCCCAAAGTCTTACACAAACAAGTCATTGTGACATGTCCAAGTTGTTTTGACCAGAAAACAGGAAAGAAAGAAAAAAAAAAAAACAGTATGTGATCATGAAAACAAACACACATTCAAAGACTACCCGTCATGACTCCATGACACTACGTGTTTGGTTCAGGCCAATTTGACTTGCCAATCACCCAAATGTACCACTTAAATCTTTTACAGTTTGTTTGTCTCGGATTTAATTGTAGCTGGAGGAAGGCAGGCGGTGGGACCGGGGTACACTTAAAAGATACAAAAGTGAACATAAACAGTATTTTTAAGAGAAAACTTCCTCCTCGGCTCGATGGGAGGGAAGGGGGTCCAAAGCCATGTTGAGCAGAACCGATAGGGTCGTACAGTAAATGCTTGCATGCACGTTGACACAGGCACTGATCTTGACTTGCTGTCTCACTTCAGTCTTCAGACAAGAGCATTCTGGGAACTGTGAGCTCTCTCAAACAAGGCAGTCAACAGGATTTTATTATTATCATTATTTTTAATTAAGTCCATTCACAAAAAAAGAAATAAAAAAATCCAAACAAACAAAAACAGAGGAATATGGGCCAAGGACAAATCCAGAAACAAGACTCCTGTCAGCCTGTCTTATGGAAATATCAAAACTAACAGTAACAAATACCTTAACACACAAAAATAGTGGCTTTACTCCAGAACCTTCCAACATCTTTTTTTTTTAGTATACAATACATTACTTTCAGTACAGGCTGGACCTACTGTATTAATCTGTCCAGAATGGCTCAGCAAGCCAGTGCTGAGGATTCTGAGTAACGTAATAAAATTCATAAAATACCAACCACGAGAAGCAATTAAGCAGCTTCTTTAAAAAAAGGAAGAAGAAACAAAAAGAAATAATAGCGGTATACAAATTAAAATAATAAAAAAAAAGAAGAAAAACACCAAGAACAGCAAAACCAAGCACAAGTAGTATGATGTATAATTAAGGCGAGTTAAAATATTGCAGAATAATTTGGCCCCTGTGTCTCAAACAGACTGCCACAACAGTCAGAGCTCCCCCCAACTCGTAATCGCTGCAAAGATCCAGAGAAGGGAAAGAAGGAACTAAAGAAAGAAAGAAAAATGTGATCCTCTTTGGAGAGAGATGGATTTTATTTGGTTTTGTTTGGTCTCTTCTTCAGGGATGTCTTAAAGGGAACAGTGAGGACCTCTTTTCTCACATGAATTCCAATAAAAAAAAGAAGAAAAAAAAGAAAAAACAAACAAAAAAACAGATGAATGATTGGTTACGTAATAAAGTTGTGTTTATCTGAGACTTATATTTTTTATTTTTTATTTTTCTGAGCCCAGTCTGAAGCTGGAGGAGGGGAGGGGCACGCGGATCAGAAAATAGAAAGCTGTTTATCAACAACCTGATATGACACAGTTGACAATGCAGTGCCCTGTGGGAAGAGTGTTTGTTCCCCTGAAAGTCCTCCGTCTGAAAAGCAGTCGGGCAAAGAAACAAAAAGAGGACGGGGATAGGAAGTCGAGTTTCTGAGATACAAAGTGATGCTGACCCTCTTGTTGATTTTTTTTCTTTTTCTTTTTTGTTCTCATTATTTTTGGACCGGGATCGAAGGTCACATCCGACAAAGATCCCCCTCCACAAACTGTCCCTCTGGTCCCCGTTTGTTAAAAAGGCTGGGGGCTGGAGAAAGTCAGCTTAAAGTCCTGGGAGTCGCCTTTTTTTAAACGCGGGATCACCGTCAGACTTCTCGGCTGGTTCTGCACGAAAGTATCGATCGCCGAAGAGGAGGAGGCGTGGCTTGTTGTTTTTCCCATAAAGCTGTCCAGTGTCCACCGTCCTCCTCTCTGTGAAAAGTGGGGGGCTGTTGTACTGTTTTTCCACAATCCTCTTAACTCCCACCCAGCTCTGCCCTCTCGTCTCTTAACCCCACCCCCCTCCAAAAAAATTCAAACCCATTCCTGCATGGAGCGTTTGCAGTACAGTATGTGGCGAGGCGTGCCCTTCCTCTTGAACTGCACCACGGTGTAGACCAGCACCAGCAGGCACAGTGCGAGTACGCAGGGGATCACTATGGCGATGGCCTTCACCGTGTTGGCCTCGTTGTCCAGCTCGATCACCACGTCCGAGTTGCCGTCGTCGGCCGGCGGGCGGCCGGGGTCGATGGGCGTCAGCTCGCAGCCCATGAAGTCCTTGAGGATGGAGCGCGGGTAGCCCGGTTCCACTCTGAGGAACTGGTTGCTAAACTTCCAGTACTCCTTCCCCTTGTAGAAGTAGGTGAAACCTGAAGCAAGGACACACGCACACAAAAGTTGTTAAAGAGTGATTTAGCACGTTTTCAGCTAATGCTCAGCTCTGTCAGTACTGTCAAAATGTGCATTAAGCTGTCACCGAAAAGCCATCAAACTGGATATAATGATAACAATTTCATTCAGCTGACGGAAAGGTCACCAGCTAGGGCGAGTGCTAAAACGTGAGGAATACGTCACATTACTAGCTTATAAGCCATTTGCTGTTAGATCCTCATCGATACACGTCAGGCATCATTTTTACTGCTAACATATTCTGAAGTAACCGGGCACAACTGTTGCTTTGGAGGAAGCTCTTTCATGTCTTTTCATGTATTTAATAAAGTCACAACCTATTCAAAGAATTTATTACTAATTGAATCTTTAAAAAAGAAAACACCTTTTATCTTAAAAGGAAAAAAATTATTCAAGCGAAGTCAAAATAAAGATAACCAGCCAGTAGTGTGTGTGCTGCTCTGATGCTGAGCCACTGTTACGGTTTCAGTTCAGTTGTTCTGCTGGGATATCTGTGTCTGTCCCTCAGGACTAATTATACCGGTCATGAAAGAGAAAACACACCCGAGCGGGAGTCAGTCCCCGTAGCTACGCTCACACAAAAGCGCAGCAAATGTCACTGGCAAACAAGGCGCTTTCTAAGCCACGAGAGCGACGGTCGATTATGTGACGGGACGTGAGGGCAACTGTCCCACCTCTCCACAACGGCTCTAGCGATGGAAAAAAAAATCATGAAACACAAAGAAACTATTTTTTTGTTGATCCATGCCCACAATATGTTCATTTCAAACTAAACTTTGCCTCCACCGTCCCTCAAATGCTCACTGGGAAAATGTGCCGTGTAAAACTGGTCCGGAGAGCCTGGCTGAATTCTCGAGCTCTCCTCTCCCTCGTTGGCCTCCTTTCACACTTTGTGTTTGTCCATTTATTATTTATGCGCACTCCTCTCTGAGAAGATGAGGAAAGAAATGTTCTAAATTTCCAGGCGAGGGAGGCCAGCGCTTTTTAAACAACGTGTCGGTTGGAGATGGTTCGAGCGAGGAAATGAAACAGCGTAAGGTGGGATTTTAGATGAAAGCGGGGCCGGCCTGGCTGAGTGGGAGACTTGATCACCTTGTCGGGCACAGCTCTGTCTTCACAACCTGACCGCGTATAGTGAGACAAGCCAAACCACACAATGCCCTTTGAATTAGTATTTACAGCTCAGCTGAGTACTGTGATTAGCTGATGAATTACAGCCACTGTCGGGCGGCAGGTTCTGTCACACTTTTCTCCTACATTTAACCCAAATTAAGCGAAAAAGGGGTTTTTGTTAGAAATAGAAAGATCCACATGAAGACTAACTATACAGCTCCATAACAAGTAGAACTATTCACTGAGAGACACAGAGGGGGAGAGCAGAAGAGAGGTCAGACAGGCTGAGCTTGTATGGGTTAGAACCAGGTCAATGTCGCCCTGGGCTCCCCGCTCCGAAACGTGCCGTCTCATACACACTGTCGTGGGCTACAGTAGCGTGCTCAATTACGCCTGGCGATCTGGGTCAGTGTTATGAGCGGTCCACTTGGCGCGCTGTCTCGGCAAACAGCCGGCTCGCTCAATAAACGAAGGCCGACATATTTACGTGCAGAAACATACACAAACAGCCATCGTCCGCTTGGATATCAGTCCATCCTTCATGCTCTGATTGATGTCCGCTCCACCTGGCCTCACCGGCAGAAACGCCCAGCTACAGGTCTGGCAGGGGATCTTCGGCACAGATGGCGCGAGCTTTCAACACCACCTGCTCTGTTTTTTCCAAACGACTTGCAGCCAAGACCAGACCCCAAACCCACCTGGCACGGTGCATCCAATGGGAAAAGATTATTTTTGTAGCCTTGCCATCTGAGCGGCCTATCGTTGAGCTCCCTGCGAGATTTCAATCCCGCCTACCCAAGCCTGAAGAGAGTCAGTTGGCTTAAAACCGGAATGAGCACCCAGCGGTGGTCTTGTCCTTTCTGCTTTCCACAGTCCGGCTCCGACTGGGTCTTATGGCATTCAGAGCAGGATGGACCGATTACGCAATATTTTCTTGTGAAGCAATTCATAAAAAACAGGGAAAAATGTATTTCTGGATGATCTGACCTGCTTTTTGTTTGGAATACGCAAAAAACATTTCCCTCTGTATTGCATGTATGGAAGCGTGCCACACACTGAGACTCAGTTTAATAAGTGGGGCAAATTTCAATCAATGCTACCCTGCCAGTGACCATCTGAAATCAATGCAGCCTGGCAAACGAACTGCGACTTGCTTGCCAAACCAGAGTATTGTGCAGGACAAATCGTACCATTGGCTTTGTCCACGAAGGCCCCCTGTGGCGATTCAGGCACACCTCTCCACACTGTGATAGGCTTAGGATAGCCAAGGTCCATGATTCTCATTTCCTCATTGTAGCGCCAGTACCTAAACAGGAACAAACGATGAGCCACGGGAAGACAAAGCAGGTACTATAAGGCTAGAGGAACACAGGGCTGAAAATGGAAACAGATGGCATTTTATGTGTATACCTAGTATCTTACTATCACACTGTCAGCTTCCTCTAGTGAGTGAATTCAACTAATACCTATCATAGCAGGTGTGAGAGGCATGGGGAAAATCTAACTCTATCCCACATTTTCCCTGAACCTTTTTCACCTTGATGATGTGGGACAGCAGACAAACAAAGAAAACGAATGAACCGTCCTCTAAGAGGAGTCGCTGACCTGATTTTGTAGCAACATATTACAGATGGTTCTTTAGCACAAGTGTTAAATGAAATCAGATTGAGAGCGACTCTGTGTCAGATCAGAAACACTACTTTAAAACATTCTTCCCGTTCTTGTTTAGTTATACTAAATATCCACCAACTTAAGATCATACGCTTCGCTTTTAAGAGACCTTTGCAGGCTAAATTTGCACACGGCTTTCAAGGAAGAAAGTCCAGATCTGATCTAAGACCTCCACTCGCACCCACCTGTCCCCTTTAAAGAAGTAGGTTTTGGCCACATCCTCCCACCACAGGGCGGTGTCGATGCTCTGTGAGGGCATGCCATGGGCAAACTGGGAGATGTCCTTGGGGTATCCGGACTGCAACACCGTGTCCTTAAACACCCAGAACTGCTTTCCTGTATATCAAGAAAGAGAGTGAGAAAAAAAATTAGAAGGAGGACGAGTAACCGTGGGGATTACCCTCCGGGGGGGGGGGGGGGGGGGGGGGGGGCAAGAAAAACCCAAAACGCACTGAACACACGGCAGGCAATAACCTGTTGCGTTGTATTACTGTATTTGATGCTGATACTGTTGAAAGAGGGAACAGAAATGGTGACAAGCTCCCCTTGCCCTTGCTTAGAGGTGCTCTGGGAACTTTTTGGCGCTGGCAAACTGAGCTGGTAGCTGCTCAGCTGTGATAAAAGGAAAAAAGCTGCAAAGCTTGTGGGAAAACTGGCAAATTAAAACCTTTATTTTTTAAAAGTTTCCTGGATCCATGAAGCCAAGAAAATACTTGGGTTGTGATATTGTTGCTGAAATATTAAAAACCATATATCTTTTTCTGCTTTGTTCCTCGCCTCCATTTTTTCCTGTCTACAGCCTCCTTCCTGTGGAGTAATTAGGTTAAACAGCACATTTCTGACACCGCGTGACCCCAGGAAGTGCATTTCTTCATCAATGGTGGAGGCGTAGGGTGGGTCAAGAGGAAATGTGTGTTGGGGTGTGTGGGGGGAGGTACGTGGCAGAAAAGAAAAAGGGAAAGAAGGAGTTGGAATGACAAAGGCAGAGCAGATGGCGTTTTTATTATTCCCTTTATATGATTAAATCAAATGAAACGGAGCCTGAGGCTATGAATGTTTGCTGTTTTATGAGCGGGAAAAGAGCAATCATCGGTTTAATATCTCCAAAATACTTACAGTATTTCTTTCAATAATCGCGGCGCTGACAAAAATAAATCAGGGTTTGGAGGAAAACATAAAAAAGGGCTGACAAGGAGGAGTGTGTGACATGTGCAGATGTCAGACACACACACAGTACGCTTCAGTCGCCTCTGAATCTCTGTAACATTCAAGACATTGAATATAAGTAAATTAAAGTTTTTTATAGCTTGTTTTTAAGACAAAAACAGAGAATCAAACATTCAAACAGTGTTCGCAGAATCTGATTAACTGGCTGTGTTTAAAGAGCCGGATCCTCGCGCCTCCCTGGTGTCTAACTAAACACCAATCAGCCTGAAACACTACATGGAATTTCTGCAGGGTCAGCTTTACAGATGACCACACAACTTCTTTCTTTCTTTTTTTAACAAATGCAGGAAATGGATGTCAAATAAGGGAGGCAAAATCCCAGCAATATCTGGCCTCATTCATTTTCTTCACAAATTCCCCATGTCTGACATTTCACCCTAAAGTATTTAAACAATACGGATACGTTAGAGATGGAAAGGTGGAAGGAACAGTAGGACAGGGTGTTGGCTGAATGTTAAATGGGAAGGCGAGACCTGCGACGGCCTCTTTTTTTCTCAAAAGGAAATTCCTGTCATTTCAAGTCATTCTCTCTCAGCGCTCCGCTCACCGTGGGTCACGCTTCCTCCCGGCCTTGATACACCACGCTAACACGCCACACCCTGAGGTTAATAGTGACCCGTCCTCAGAAAGAATGAGTTGAAATTGATTCATAAAAAAACTCCCAAACTTTCCCTTCTCTCACTCTTTTCCCCCCCAATCCTACATAGAATGGGATTCTCCGTTCTCGCTTTCTTTTTTAAATTGGAGTCGACTTGCATCGGCCTCCACATAAAAGTTGAGCTTCATCTTCAGAGCTATGAGAGCTGCTTTGATGTAGTGGTGGCTCTGGCATCTGCTGCACTGCAGCGACTAATCCCCCCCGCCTGCCCTCAACAGTGTATGAAAAGTGTTATATAGGATGAAGATTTGTTCCAAAAAGGAGACGCCTCCTCTTTACACAGGCCACACACAAAAACGGGAAAACCAGGAACCACACATGCGCCTGTGAGTACTTAACTTATTATGCATACGCACGCCCAGTGTGACCCCGTGGCAAAACCTGCTTTAATGTCTGCTTGAAATCATCGCGTTCAGATCTGGAAATGCATTCTTCGACATGGCGTTTAAGCAAAAATCATCGCAGGCTTTTCCACGTACAACAAACAGCCAGACAGTCTATGGAGATTCTAAGTTTGTCAGATATTCTCCCATAAAACTAAAAACTGCGCCGATGGAGCAGGAACAGTGCTGACTGCAACTACTGAACATAAACCAAACATAACCCCCATTTCTCACAAAAAACAGAAGTGTAAACTGACTGCTATTTTGCATGATACCTCCATCTGTAACCCTGTGGTATAAGGTAGGGAGCAGTAAATGTACTAAAAGGTTACACTGTGTTAGAAGAGTTCCTGCTCAGGACCCGAGCATTCACCCTTTCACTGAGCATTCACCCTTTTGGAGCCAAAATGCCAGGGTATTAATGTTTTGGCTAAAATTAGATGCTCTGTCCTAAATGTTTTATTTTGTCTGGGGCAATGAACATTCATACCTAAATTCATTATACCATCCCCTCTTCTCTACTTAATGTTTCAGATTAGAATCTGCTGCTGAAAATATCTTTGTTTGAGACATTTTATCCTGCATTTAGCTATCGAGTGCATACAAAAACCTCTTTATGGGGTAACAGTTTTACAAAGAACAGCCAAAAACAGTAAAAATGTTAATAAAATCTTTATATAATTCATGGAGTTAACATTAGCTGCACTTGGTAGCTAGCTCTGATGCAGAAGTGACAAGCTAACAGTAAGTGGCTAACAGTAAGTGGCTAACAGTAAGTGGCTAATAGAAAACATACATTACTATAGAGTATTATATAAAAAAACACTTTTTCTACTTTTGTTTTGCTTTATTAAACTTCTGTTAAGTTTTGAGTGTTTTTGCAGCATGTTTATATTTGCCTGTGTTTTCTTAAATTGCAGAGCATTTGACCCCTCATGGCCACCGTGAATATCTGCACTGACACAATATACCACACAGGAAGAGAGCCAGACATAAGCAGGATACCAAATACCTGTGGCTGTATATAACTGTAACCAGCACCATGACCTCAAACTTGAAATAAGACCCTACAAGAATGCGGAGAAAACCTCTTGAGCAAGCATTTGGAAACAGTGGGAGGAAAAAACTCCCTTTTAACAGGAAGAAACAAGAACAAAGCAGAACCAGGCAAAACTGGTTGGGAGTGAATTCAATGACATTTTTCATTTAAAATTCAATGTACACGCCAATACTGGTCCAGCCTACAGCTCGAGTTCAATGTGAGAGTTTTGATCATCTCTAAGTGATTAAAATTGGACGTGATGAGCGAGCGGTGAGTGTCACTGATCTTTTATGACTCTAGTGGGGACCATAGGGTTGCCAAATGAAAATCAGGTTATATTTAGAAAGACTTGAAACTATCAATCAAAGTCAAAATTTTCCCATAGATTTCTACAGACCTTTATTCTTTCTGCAACGATAAAAGTTGCCCCCTGCTGGTCATTAGAAAAAATGCAGGTTTAACCTGCCACATTAGCCGAGCCTGCGTATTGTTCTGCTCTTAATCTGAAATAAAACAATATAAGCATGTCTGCATAATTTAGATGTAGAGAGTAGCTTTGTCTGTCTTCTGACACAAAAGCCTCAATCAAGCTCTGATTGGATCCTGCCTCCCAGGAAGAAAATACATACCCCTATATGTGTGCTGTGCATATGCAGGGCGCCTCCGAGTAAAGCTGCAAAAGCCCATGCTAATCTGATTAATTTAATTTCAATTCACAACACAGCTTCTTATTAATCAACATTTCTCCATGTAAAACACTCTTCTTCTAAATCTGCCTGCATGGTGTTGCCAAACTGTGAATGGTAATTCTGTAAGGGCATATAGCCTGATTAGCAATCCACACAGCAGGCCCGGTTCGACTGATGCGTTTAAAATTCATGCTGAACTTCTCGCGTCTCTGAAGAATTCAGCGAGGGAAACAACTAATACACTGACATTGGCGTAGGAACGAAGAGCACACTCTTAATGTATACTGTGTCTGTTTCCAGACCTGCCCAAAAAGCACTAAGCTAATCAGTGTCTCAGCCACGACAGCCAAAGCAGACTCCAACGTCCCCATCTGTGGATGTATTTTAAGAGAATTCATCAGACGAGAGCTGTTCAGAGTATATTCAAAACGCCTGGTTAGACGAGGAGTTAAAGTGCCGCCTTCTGCTTTCTGACCGACTTTCTTCCTAATTTTTCTTCCAAATGGTGACAGTCAGAACAAGGCCTTCTGGGAAATCAGCTGCGTGTGTTCAAATGAAAAAAGGCATTCTGTTAGTATGAATTTTCTAACTCTACCGCTGCCCAGTAAAGAGCAGGGTGGAGGAGAAGGCAGCGAAATCAAACTTGCAGAGCTGGTGGCACACCCGGGACCAGCAGTCTGCATTTCCAGGAATTGTTTGGTGTTGGAAATAGAAACGAGTTTGAGAGAAGATTTGTAGTTTTTTTTTTTTTTTTATCCCAGCAGATTTTTGTTGCTACCTACGTCTCCTTTCATCAACACCCTTCCTTCCCCGCCTTTCCCTGCCTCCCGTCCTCTCTGTGTGAATGCAAATATGAGGGCCGTGTTTGTTTGCTGCTTCTTTTAAGTGGCTTTGCAGCTTCAGACATAATTAGTCGTAAAGCTGTGTTTTGTGGGCTCAGTCTAGATTTGAATGTGAAGACAAAGCTTTCAGTAAAGTAAAAAAAAAAAGAAGAACAATTAAAATCAGGTCTCATCAAGCGGCGAGGCTCTCCTTGCACATGCTGTTCCAGTGATTTCCAAGACCTGTGCATACAGATTGTGTTTAACTGCAGTGGACGATTTTATATGAAAATATATCACTGGAGCAGAAAAATGCAACATATGCATTATTAAAAGGCAAAGCTGTTTGTGGTAAACTTTCCTACCAAAGCAAAACAACTGCTTTAATCCTCCCCAGACTAAACTCAGTGCAGTGCTCGGAGGGAGCACGATAACATAAAAAAATCCCTCTATTTTCAACATACACACATGGAAATATGTGTGAATATAGGAGGAATGAGCATCCAGCTTATACAAGACGATGACTTGTGGGGATAACAGAGCAGACATGGAGCTACTGTAAGCCGCTACTGCACGGAGGCAACTGGGCTACAGCACTGCAGGATCAGATTAAAGCTTTATGATGCTTTGCCTGTAATGAAAAACAGCTTTACTAAACAGTGATGGTGGTGGAGTGTAAAGGCCTCACCTTTGAAGAAGACAAACTTGCCCTCGCTGTTCTCATAGACTGCGTCTATCTTGGGCGGCAGGCCTCTCCAGAACATTCGGATGGGCATGGGGTATCCCTGCATTACAGCGTTATCTTTTACCCGCCAAAACCAGTGGTCCTGAAAGGGAACAGAGGACTATGTTAGGAATAAATGAGAACCTTTTAGGTCTGACACACAGATTGTCAGAGGTAGAATATACCCTTAGAAAACTAAGTTGAAAGCATGATGTGTGCCGTCATCCTATAAAGACCTTTTTGGCAAAAAAAAACAACAACAACAAACAAAACCAACAAAAAGCCCGCTTAACGAAGATTTAGCTTTCCTCTTTCAGTGCAGCAGCAATCACAGGAAGAGTCCAGTGTGTTCTAGAGAACAAGACACACGCATGTGTGGAAAACATCATCAGAAGATCAAGTAGGAAAAAATGCACTTGAATGTTTCTAAGATCCCAAACAACACGCTGCCCTGATCTAAGAACAAACACAAACTACAGCTATAAGGAATTTCTGCATATAGTGACACAGCTGGCAGTGAATCTATCTGATACACTGAATTCAGGTCAGCGCCTTGCTTTGCTGCTCATACAACAAAGCCTGCTGGTGACAGCCGTGATGCTTTTAAGCACATGTGCTTTCTCAGGTTGTCTGGAAAGCCTCGGCGACTGTCGCTACACATGCAGAGCCTGAAGAACATGCTGGAAAAACCATCAAGTAACAGGGGCAAAAGTGATAGCCAGGAGCTTTATGAGGACCCAAGGGGCTGACTTCTTTTTTGGGGGGGAGTGGGGAGGGGAGTGGGGTGGGAAGTGGAGGGGGGGGGGGGAGTGGAAGGTGTGTCTTTTTGATGTTCGATGAAACTTGATGACAGAGGGAGCCGGGGAGAGACACAGCTGCAAAAGCCATTAGGACTCAGAAAGATGTCCCACCCTTTGGCAATGAATGGCCAATTGCACCTCCTTAACACGCTGGGCGCTCGGGCCAAAAAGCCCGACCTCGTAGCGAGGGATGCAGGGGAGACAGCACATCATTGCACCCTGCCTCATTCACAGCGAAAGCTAAATAAACAGCCAATTTATCAAAGACTCTCTGCACAGCTCTCTTTCTCTCTCTTTGTCTAATCCAATTGTTTCTCTGGGACTCTGCACTCTCCCTGGACTCGTCCTCCTCTTTCTTTTCATTTCCCCTTGTCTCTCATTCCAATTCCTCTGCCTTTTCCTCCCCTCTCCCACTCTCGCTCCACACCTACTGCCTCCATAGATTTCAGTTGTTCAGCATTTTCTTCTGTACGCGGCCCGGCCGAGTAATTGAAAACAGATCAAAACTGTGAAATCCGAGCCATTTGAGTCCTTTTGACTTTATAAAAAGGGAAAATGTTCTTTCTCCCGCCTGCCCCAACTTCCCACTCCCACTCTGAAAACAAAGCTCGGGCGACTTGTAGAGAATTTCAGCAGGCGCTTCTCAATTACAGGAACGTTCAGAAAAATCAGAGCGAGTTCAGTCTTAGCGAAAGATGGAAATATCACACCGCTCTCCGCTTTGAGGAAAAGGGCGGTACGTAGTTTGTCACGTATACAGTCTCATGGCACATGATGATGCATTCAGAGCGATGAGGCTGAATTCAAATCTGGTTTCTACAGGAATATAAATTCTGCCCTCCTGGATAAATAAAAAAAATCTGGTTCTACCGATGAGTTTCTGTGCTGAGGAAAGTTTGCGAAGCGGATCCCAAACTGCCTCGCCAACAGCTGAACCGAGTGTTTTGTTGGCAAAATCAATACTGCACAACACATTGGTGTACTGCATGAAGTACCTGACCTGCTGAGCTGACAAATCAACAAAACACACACACACACACAATGGAGAGCACTTTGCACTTCATTAATTCTGAAATGAACAGGTATCTGTTTAGCGCATTAATTCATGAGGATTCTGCCGCAAGATGACTGGCAAATAATCATTACACAGAGACACCAATCAGCAATCACGACTAAAACTGTGTGCCTAATTAATGCTCGGATCCTCCTCGTTCCACCTTAACAGCTCTGAACCACCGCAGCATTGACACCTGACCTGTGGGAATATCTTTTGGTGTCTGCCACTAGCCAGTAGGGGTGGGGAAGATTATTGATGACTGATAGATTCAACAAACAAAACAGCCTCAAGTGTCACTTGAGATTTAAAGTGGCACAAAATACTAAAATGAGGCGCAAAACAGCCATAAAATTACACTGAATGACTACAAAGAGGCGAAACAACAACAGAGTGAAGCCAAATGTGCCCAGACATCCAAAAAAACTCGAAATGACTACAAAGAGATGCAAAAAAATCATAAAAGTGACACCAAAAAATGAGAAAGAAATGCAAAAGAACAAAAAAATGCAATAAAATGTACAGAAATCCAAGACAATTGCATATGTAGGCAAAATGATTAGTAAAGCGTGCAAGTGAACATAAAGTTACACAAAAAGATGCAAAACAGCCATAAAATGACAACCAAGTGAGACAAAATGACCACAAAGAGAACACAACAACAACAACAACAGCAAAGTGGCGTCAGACGTGTACAGAGATCCAGAAAATCATAAAAAGACTAGAGATGCAAACGACCATAAAATCACAACATAAAGCGGTAACCAAGTGACACGAGACGATTAGAAAGTGAGAGGGGCAAAAAACCGATCACAGAGATTCAAAACAACTCAGCATCACTAATCTTTGTGAGCCGAGCGGAAACACACTGGTGTGAATTACACTACGTGTTCTCACGCCGACCCTTCACAGCGGCATGCTGGGTACATGACTCAATCAGACTCTTAGAAAGTTCGAGGCTGATGATTTACAGACTTTGCCCCGACGTAAAGCGCCAACACAGGAATGAAAAACAAGAACACAGCACATTTAAGAAGTCTCTCAAATCGTTGATCACTGCATAAATACTTATCAATCAATGAAAATGAAAAGAACCGGCGTGAAATCTTTCTGGAAAGGACAAAAGAGCAAGTAGACCGCCCTGTTATTAGCAAAGAACAACAAGTGGAGACAATGAAGCTATTCCGAGAGATCAACGCTTTTTTTGAATTTGTTGTGTAAAAATGAGGTTAAACCTAAAAACCTCGACACCCACGTCAGCCCTGGGTAAGCATCTGCTGCCGCCTTTTGTGTTTATGTGCCGAGAGAAGAGGTGAGAATATGACAGACAGTGATATTTGGATGACAGCCGCGTTGACCTCTCACTCGTCTAACATGACGCACGCACTCGGCTTGAGTCGTCAGCAGAGGTGCAAATATTTCAGACGGACGAGGATTGAGGTCACAGTTCTGCCGAAGTCTACTCTGTTCGCTGAGGAACTGAACTCTACAAGATTTTTTTTAAATACATGTGCGCTGATGCATTTTGTACGCCTTCTACATGTGCTCAAGGCCAAGAAGCAAGACTGCAGGGACGTAACTGTAACTGCTGTAAATAATGAAGCGCGACCTTCATCAGCGCAACAAAACACGGCAGCTTTCACTTCTCAACCTGCAGCTCTTTCTTTCCATTAGATTTTAATTCTAATACGCCAGCTTTACAGTTCATCTTTGCGGGGACATTTTCCAATCCAATAAATGTCAGCGCAGCGCTCTGTGCACGATGTAAGCCTCCATCCCCAAAGTCAAGAGTGCAGAACGGTGTTTAGCAGCTCCGGCATCAAACTGCCAAAATGACTGGCTGTGTTATCAGCTTCTGCAATTTTATACTCTGAAATAAACTTCAGTCGTATTTTTTAGAGAACAAAAAGGGATTTCATGGGAAACAACAATTGCAACTGTTTATTTTAACTAGGTGTGTTTATGTTTCAGGAAACACTATGTCATCATGGGAAATTTGCCGCTGTTAAAAAGGCTAAAAAGCAGGGGTGTCAAACATAAGGCCCAGGGGCTAGAATTGGCCGAGCTGGCTATAATGGAAAAAACGATGGATGGCATAAATTTGTACCTGTATTTGCTACACCAAAGATAGAATAGATAAACCATAGAATGACTTTCTGCTTAGTGAGCAGAACCTTTTCTATAATTTTATGCAGAAAAGCTGAGATGTGCTGTTAAAATTACACTTCTTCATCTTATATTAAGATATCTCAGGCATTAAATTAGTAGTTAAATGTCTGTACGTTGACAGAAAGTCAAGTTTCACTCCTCTTGTCCAACCTGGGATCAAAGTGGGCTGTACGTGGCCCCTTGATATAAAATAAGTTTGACATTCCTGCTCTGAAGCACTGAACCAATCTCACAGGAGGACATTAAACATATGGTAAGAGAAAAGGATCAGAGAGTTAGCTTAGCTTAACATAAAGATTAGAAAATGGGCAAGCGGCCGGCACATTTCAAACTGGAATGTGGGTACAGATTAAAACAAATGATAACACATAACACATTATTAAGTGAAATTCAGAGGTGCTGGTAGGGGGGGTTTGTTACCTTTGAGCATGCCCAAGCTGGCTGCTTCCCCCCTGCTTCTCATCTTTCTGCTCAGTTAAACTAAGCTAAGCTAATCACCCAGAGGCTTTAAAATTAGACACGAGAGTGGTGTTCAGCTTTTCATCTCTCTTTCTCTTTGAATTCTCAGGACACCTGAAAAAGAAGTCTTACAATTGTCCGAAAACTGAATTGGTGGCATTAAAAATGCACTCCAGACGCACGCTATTTTTGGACTCTCTCTCTCTCGCTTTTCATTCCACTGCTGAAAAAGATATTAAGAAGACACGACAGCTCACTGCCCATTTGGCAACTGCTTTCTCATTAATGGATGTCATAGTCAAAGAGCGTGGCTCCGGCATCGGCAATCCTGAACAGCGAGGCGCCCCGCGGCATCCCAGAATCCCCTGCTCTATATCTGTCCACATGAAGGAAGGAAGTGTCCCTCAGTGAGTGGGCGAGAGGGGTGGTAGTTTCCATTATTATATGTCTATATAACGGGCAACGCACCAATAATGGAAGCTAGAGTAGATGAAAGCATTAGTGTGTCGAGTGTTTGGTGGAAGCTTATATATAGACTTGTAGGGGACAAAACGTATACCTGCATGTGGGCACAACAAAAGGCTCTAATCCTGTCCATGTAATGCAGCTACAAGTGTCAGAACATAATGAGTCACAACGACAGCAGAGACATAGTGGGTGAAATGAATTTGGAGCTTTAAACTATCACCTAACAAGAGCACAGTAATTTCCCTTTTTGTAATCCTTGCATCCTTGTTTTGAATTCTTGCTCCATAAAAGCAACACTGCAGCTATAAGAAAAGCATGTTGTAGGGAATGTTTAGTTAAAATCCTCAAATCCCTGTTTGGATTTTCTGCCTCTAAAAACTGACAAGACAGCAGTGAGCCATGAACCCAAATCCAAACTTTAATTATGATGTCTGAGACTCCATCCATATTTTACTACAATCCAAGCCTGATGGGAGTTGAACGAACTCCTGGAAACTTTTTTTTGGTCTGCTTGTTGTCAGACAGCATAAGCGTCACACGCGGGCACGTTTGCGGTACAACGGGAAAAAACTGGTTGCAATTAAAGCCCGAGAAAGCACTCTTCACCGGTGTACGCATGCATATACATGAATGTGTGTGCTGCTTCCAGCTCCGGTGGGAGAGCATATGGCCTGCGGGTTCACAGAAAGTTGAACCTGAAGTGGCTGCGACCATAAAACAACAGTAACTTTGTAGCTTTACGGGGCATTTACCGTTGACACTGGATCTGTGAAGTCATCGGTGAACCCCGGGTGACCCCGTGTCACCTCACTAGGAAAGAAAAATGAGCCACCGTAAAAAAACCACCTTTAACAAGCATGACTCCCGGCCTGGCTGTGTAGATTAATGTTAACCCGTATAAATCAGACATCTTTCAGCACTGCTTGAAAGACTAGTCTATCCCAGCATTCCTTATAACAAGGACTTCTGCGTCATAAGGAGCCACAATCAGGGCGTCTCAGCCCTGAATGTTACTCATCGATCCTGAATCTGTAACGTTACGTGACAGTGGAACATTTTTCCCAGCGAGTCTTTGATCATCTGCTCTCCGTTTTAAATTCACAGGTGGAACATGTCAATATTTTCTAAAAGCAGTAACCTCTGTCTCTGCACGGCAGCGTTATCGCTCTTGATTCACTGTTTTCTTCTGCTGTTTTAGTGCCACTCATTAAGAATACCTGCTCTGTGAGCATCTGAAGGTCTAGAACAGCAAAAATATTTGATGAGTATCCGACAGCAAATATCCTGGAAAATTGATAAGAGATGTACCGTACACAAACCTGTAGCCTCCTATATGTTTTAAAACAGAATACTTGCGATATCCAAAGTTTCGACATACATCTTTGTCAGAGTTGTGCCCTGAATAATCATTTTAAATACAACAATACTTTTTCCTGCAGCCTATTTTTCCTTTTGTAGACCAGCGGGTCCATGTGAAAAGAAATCCAAGCTCTGAATTGCTCTAACAATGAGCAGCAAAAGCCTACTATGATGCATATCAACAATGAAATTGCACTGAAAACCTCACTGCTCCCAGTGAATTTCACCAGATCACCCTCACTTTAAAGCTCCCTACTTTACATTGCTGGACCACCTGTGGACCTCAGGGGCGGCGGGACCGCTGAGATCTCTGCTATAATGACTTGGCATCGACTGGCCTTTGGTTTTCCAAAACAATCAAGCTGGGATGGTGAGTACAACCCAGTTATGCGGGGCCAAATGGACCCGCAGAGCAAAGTAACCAAGCAAGGAATCAATCGAACAATCAAGTAAAGAACAAATCTGCCTTGTGAAGTTAAAAAACACCCCAGAAAACTCAGCGAGCCATCGCTGCAGCCAGTCTGTAGACTCATGCGTGTACATTGGCTGGTTCTGAAGGGAATTTATCAGAGTCCGGAGTAATCCAAACATCTCTAATTATGATTCCAGATAAACTGTTTTACAGCTGGGCAGCTTCATCTACCAGGAGGAAAGAGGCGTTAACACGATACGTCAGTCTGCTCGCAGAAAGTTGGCAAAATACTCACTGAGAATCAAGAAATATTAGGACCACCTGCTCCTCCAGAAAAGCACACTTGGAGAGAGAATCCAAGTCAAACCCGTGATCCCTTATTCATTTCACTTCACTAAACACACTTGATTCACGGGCCGAGACGCAGATTACTCTAAGGGGAGAACAAATCATCATGACTCTGATATTGCTGGTGGTCTTAACGATGTGAACACAGTGGATTTACAGCTACGCTTACATGTGTTCGGCAAATCTTTCCCCTCCGCTCCCCGGGATGTTTAGGAAAATGTGAGGCGGTGCCAGCGAAACGCTGAAAGCCAACAAAATAATGGAAGCACCATGCCAATTTAACATAAGTGGATGCCCACTTAAGCCGAGCAATTACAGGTTCCCCTGCTTATTTAGCACACTATCATTAACTAAGACAAATTGCAAACATGATGTCTTTTTCATACAGGTTGTTTTTCAAGCACTGTGCACATAAGCTATCAAACATCACAGCTTTACGTTACAGAGTTTGTGAATTATGAAATAATTGATAATACAGTGCTAATAGAAAAGTGGCAGGACTAAGCCAAATGATGCGTAACAAAACAAGGCTGCAGTGTACAGATGAGCAGCAAGTGGGACACAAAAGAAACAGCTGAAATATGACTTCATCAAAACGCTCCTTATCGTTTTAATATCCGTTTGCTAAAATGGGCTCTCTCCCCACAAACCATCACATCTCTGCAGGTCCAATGCATCCTGGAGAACTATTGGAACATACAATAATAAAAATGATTCTTTTATTTTGAAAGTGTAAATATAGCAATACACAAAAACGAAATCAATACAAAAAATTACTGAGCAAAGGGTTTAGGCTAAAATTTTAGCTTATTACACTTACACCCTTTTATAACAAGTATTTATTTATAAATAACTGGACATTATTAACTTGAGCTTATTGTTGTTATTATCTATATAACTAGGAAGCTCATTCTCCTTCTCTTGATGATACTTTAAAGATATAACACATTTTGGGATCACCTTAGCAGAAGGCATCGACAATATCTGTCATGGTCCTGGGTCGGTGACCCAGCGTTTTGAGTTTGTTATTAGTATTTTCTAGTTTATTTCTGATCTTGTATTGGTGGTTGGGGTTTGGTTGTGTTTATTTTCCCTACCTGCGTCTCCCTCGGTGCTCTGTTCATGTCCCCGTGTTGTTATGTAAAACAGTCTGTGTGTTTCCTGTTTTACTTTGTAGGGTTGTGTCTCGTTATGTCCATTAGTTCCAGCTGTGTCCCCGCCTGTCTGCCATTACCCGATTACCCTGTGTGTGTGTATATATAGTGGGTGTCGGTCTGTGTTCGTTGTCGGCTCGTCTGTGTTTCATGGTGTCTGTTCCTCGTCTGTGTCTCTCTGCCTCCCACCCCATTCGTATGATCTCAGGTTTGTTATTTAGCTCACCCAGTTTAGGTTATGTTCTGTCCTGCCCTCAGTTGTGTTATTTGTGCATTGTAAATAAACCTCACTCGAATCACCAGTCGCTATCTGCATTTTGGGTCCTCCTTTCCTCCACACCACACGGCTCACCCCGCCAGCCGTGACAATATCATTTCCTAAATGTTGCCAGCATAAACAAAGGCAGTAAAATTTTAGCTTGTTTTAAAGATAAAAGCCATTTTTATAAAAGTTTGACCTTATTTGACCTTGAAGAAGAGGTCAGAGGTCCAAAGTAACATGGCATTTAGAATCAGCATAGATCATCACCTGTATGTTGTCAATACAAACAATGGCAGGTTTCAATAGATCCAAGTAGCATTATTATCACTTTGACCTTCAGATTAATCTATTGGCTTTGAAGGAGAGGTCAGAGGTCAAATGTGACATGCTATTTTAAATCTGTCAACAGTACTTACTATATGCTGACAATATACACCACACTAAGAATCGTACTTTCTAAGTTATGAGCCTTTTTGTCAGTTTTGCACCAATAAATCGTGAGGATGAGCTTGAAGATGTCGGTGGATGGAAGCCAAATTTTAGCATGACCCCCGCTACACCCCTACAAAGTTCTAGAAGAATTCATTCACAATGTTCGAAGCTATCGTGTGTCCTCATCACAACTGCCAAGGACGTTTACCCCTTTTACAGAAATACATCTTTCCAGTATTTACCCTGACCCCTGCCTTTTAAACATACCAGTGTCTAATTTTAAAGAGCCTCTAGAAGCAGATTATTTTGTGCTTTACACATCTTCAGCACAGTGCTGAGATCAACAATATCCTACAATTTTAAGGTGTGAGTTATATGAAATGGTTGGCTCATAACAATAAAATCATGACATCCCTTGTTTTAGGTCCTCACAGTAAAGCAGCGGAGCACATACACAGCATCCTTCCACCAAGGCTGAAAATTCACTCAACACCGAGCATCAGTAGAGTCTCTTGATCCAGAAGAATCCAGGTTTGTGTTTGAAACCTTCTTGTGAATATAAGGATGATTTCTCACCTCACTGTTTTTTTTCCTATTTTAATTGATATTTAATTGTAATAAATAAATATAGTCTGTGGGTCAAGCCCCACCTCTGCAAAACTGTTGTTTTTGAATAATAATTTTTCAATAATCCTGAATCCTGCAAAAAAACTAAACCAAACACATAACCACTTTGGCAAAGGTAAATATATAGGTAGCCATAAATTAAAAAAAAAGATTGAAATATTCATGTAGACTGAGAAAAAACAATGCTTGGATATATAAACAGATTAGATATAAACAACATCAAAGTCATGCTTGAGACGACCAATGTGATAAATTAAGACCAGGAAACTTCTGCAGCAGTGCACCACATTTTAATTTCAGACGCTGGGATCACTGGGACAGATATTTAGAGCCTTTCTCCTTCACTTCCTAAAGTCATAAAACATTTGGCTGATTGCTGAACATCTTTTTTATCTCAGCACTACCTCTGAGCTCTGTAGAAATCCCATGATCCTCATCACTCCATCAGGACAGGCTGTTGCCCTGGGAGTAATGAAGGCTGACAGTAGCTGCTGCTGCAGGCACCATGTGAAAGAGAGAGGCTGGACTAGACTACTGTGACAAGCAGGTATTGTTTCCACAGCCAAACCGGGCTCAGTGTGGGCTTCGAGTCTAATTTTGGGTAAATATCCTTACAGGTAGCAGCTTCAGCTCCACGAGTCCTTTTTTTTTTAATTTATTTTTTGAGTCAACAAGAAGAAATTTGCAGCGAGGGGTGCAGAGAGGACATAAACTGGTTTTACTCTGGCTCCACAAGTCTCTTATTTAACCAATGATACTGTCTATTTATATCCACAGAAAATACAGTCACACTCACATAAAGCATCAGAGGCACTCTTTCTCCTTTCTGTGGAGAACACAGGACAGCTTTGTGCAGCCCCAGGGTTTTTCTCTGTTCCTTACTGCATGTTGCCAAGGTCTCGCTCTCACAAGCTAAGACCAAGGATAAAGATGTGTTTTTTCTCTTGTACTGGAATGAAAACCAAGCCGAGCTTCTCTAGAGAAGGAGAAACTGTATTCTACTGTGCACTGCATGCCTTTCCTTCTTTGTAAATTCTAGTTCAATAGACCCCAAGTTAACAAGGAAGTCTTCCTTCAGACATAATAGCCTCTTTGACCTCTTAAGCCCCAACGCCCCCTGATACGGGGGCAAAAGGCAGGAGATCAGGTAGGCTTGGGGCTTAAGAGGTTAATAATGGCATAAAATACAGAGGCAATAGCTTCAAGAGAACAGAACTGGTTCCACAGTATTTCTACAAGCTAGAACCACACTGTGAAACTGTGAAATAACTTCTATTACCATCAAGTGAAGTTTTCCACACTATGCACATGCTAAACATGAAGCAGAATAACAGAAAAAGCTCTCATTTAGGTAATAATATTTAGATAATCCTCCAAACTCACAGCAATTTATTCTGCATGTAACTACAAACCAAAACAACTAACTGATGATAAGAAACACAGGATGCAATCAATTTAAAATCATGTATATTAGATCCTATTATATGTACTATTGTGTATTATACGATTACACATTTCATATTACACATATTTATAATACATATTTACAATATTGTTGTTTCAAATGGAGATTATATCCTCAAAGCTAAACTTCGTCAATATCTGTTTAATCCGATTAGATGCTGCAAAATGAGATTGTTGAGCATGCTAACACTGACCTTATGACCTGCCATGAATCCTACCATAAGACCGAGCCGGGCTGCTATCAGTCTGAAATTGAGCTCTCTTGTTAGTAGGATTCCCAGAGTATTTTCATGTATTTATTATTAATTGTGTTTTCATATATTTAATAAAATATTTATCGCAATTTTTTCTCTGTTGGTCTTAATTAAGACTAACAGAGATGGACTGTAGGGCCAGGTTCTTCTTGTGTTGGTGTTATCAGCTTGTCAAGTTATGTATTACACCCAGACGTATGGTGCAGGGATGAAGTCTCTTCTAGCTCAGTGATGATTTGGACTGGGAACAATGATTTCTGTGCTCCCACACAGCTAAGAGATCCAGGCTATTGGTAAAAGAAAAAAACAGCTCTTGGGTTAAAAACTTGAGATTGCTGGAAACAAACCAAACGTGAAGAGCCCCTAGCTTTGTTTTGATATCACATGCTGTTGTTTTACCTTGAAGACGAACATCTCCCTTCTCAGTATGGCCAGGGTGTTGAAGCCTCCATCGCAGATGTTGGGTTTAGCATTGGGCTGCGACGGTCGCGTAGGCAGCATTGGGAGTTGCGTCTGCCTGTCTTGTTTACGAGGGTCCGAAGGAGGATGGGAGCGAGGAGAGGGCGCCGTTGGCAAAGGCTTGGTGGGCTGGGGGAGTTTATCAGGCGGCCCTGCAGGGAGTCAGAGAAATACATCTTATATGTATCCGCAACATTTTGTTTTGCTTTTTCATTACTTAACAAGTTAAAGCTAACCAGCACTCTGATCTTGCAGGAGAAACGAATGTTCAAGCCAAGTTTTAGTGGTGCCACTTGTAAAAACAACAACAAACAAACAAAGGTAAGAAGTGATGAAGGCTGCCAACGAGGACTCAACAAAGATATGAGAGAGAAAGGAGTCCACGGATAAACAAGATGAGGTCATGCGGAAATCAGTGGGTAGATGTTAACACTGCCAAGTTTAGAGATTCAGCTTAGCAAAGCATAATATCATACGCTAAAGAGGATAAAGACACAAAAAAACATGGCCTAGCAGAATTAGGTTTTAAAAATGTAGATCATGTGAAGACCTGCCAGAGAGATGCCTGGGTGCCATTTCAAATTCATGAATTACTGTACGTGATAAAGGAAAGGAGTTATGCACACTCAGGCAGTGGCTAATAACAAATGGGCTTTGCCTATGAATAACGCATGACGCTGCATGATTAACGCACTCTGTGACTGTAAGGGGATGAGGTGCAGACAGACTGAGGAAGACAAGACTGTGACAAGACTAACGCTTGTTCCATGGTACTGCGCCTGTGTCACGTTTGCGCAGGTATTTGCCTACACAGAGCTTTCTAGAGTTGTTTTCAACCTGTGCTAACGAGATCCCGTGCAGACTTCCAAAGATAAAAAATTGCAGTCTTAAAAGTACAGACGCTCATTTCACGTCAGCTCTTTGTGCTTATCATTTCGCTGACTGATTGGACCAACAATGACACCACATACTTGGCACGCAAGCCTCTATCTGGCAGCAGACGCTTTCTGCAGGTAGACGTTTCGATCCGTAGATCCTTACAGTCTGCCAACAGAGACCAATATTCAGCCCATAACGTGACAGAAAGACCTCACCTTAATCAGATAAAATGTATGATTTTAATGGCCTTCCATTCTTTCAGCAGACTTTCACAGACTTGCAGAATCAATGCCAAGGCCCACTGAAGCTGTCCTGGCAACATGTAGTGGCTACTTAGACATTTTACATTGGCTCTTCCTTTAATGTGTCATCCATCTGTAGTTGACAAACCAGACAATCGCAGGATTAAGCCATCACCCAGTCCACAAAACTGATCAGCGGGTCTACGCGAGAGTGATTCCATTCACTGACTGAAGTTAATCCCCTGAAATACATCCCAGATTAGTGGAGCCAAAGTACTCTGAAGTTATGTAAGCATGGGGGAGATTCACAGTCAGATGGACGTGTAAACAAACAGGCAAATGTGTACTTGCAGCTACATTGTGGTAAACCGACGACAAGAAAAATTAAACACAGCTTTTTTTGGGCAGATTTTGGCTCTTTTGGTCACCCTGTAATTTCAGCATCTGGCTGTCGTTAATTTACTGGAGATGTCCAGGTGGCCCACGTGTTACACCAGTACTGTGGTGACTGGCTGGACCAATCAGCTAATTCCAGCAATCTGTGCACTTGAAAACAGGAATCTAATCAGCAAACTCTGTGGGTGGGTGTGGGAGACGAACTTCCCACACTTACAGATATTAGTGGAACACAGATGAAAACCCGCAATGCAGCCTAAGAACAAAGGAGCCTGGAGAGCCTTTACAAGGAACTGTATAACCACAGAATTCATTCATAAACCATTTGTAGTTCACGTTCATCTGTTTGGATTTAAATAAATACTGTGTATTATGTAAAACACACAAAAAGTTCAGACATTTTTCATAGTGCATGTTTGAGGTACTTATTTTATTTTTAGTGGGCTACATACTGAATTTAGAGGACAGAAAGAAAAAAAAATCCTATCACACTAGTATCGACCCGATACTGATACCAGCATAAGTATCGATACTATTGATATTTGGCTCGATTTGCATCATGGTTTCACCTTCTCATGTTACAATTCCCTGACCACTACCTCAGCTGCTGCTCTCACGCCTACTACTAAAGCCATTAGCAGGATGTGAAGAGATGTAAGTGCAGAAACAGGAGGAGGCCTGTGTGACAGAGAAACTTCAGAAGTATTACGTGACAGTCATGGTGGAGTAGTAAAGGATAGTGTTATTGCTGTAGCTGACTCCAGGGTCACTACTGATATGTTAGTCAATCTATGTGGACATACCAACAAGCAATGTGGATATGCTGACGCCTGTTTTTAGCATGCTAGTGTGGTTAAAGATATAAATGTGCAAAGAGTGAACTCCATATACAGAAAATGAGAATATTAATATTGGAGTATTTTGTTGTTGTTCATAATGGAATTATGACACAGGCTAATGGTCATGGTTTAAAGGAAAAACAAAATATCAAACAAAGATTTAACGAGGCCTAAAAGATAAGACATGTGAGACTTTTAAAATTTAATACAGCTCTTGTTGGGCATCCGGCCATTTAGAAGTTTAAGGCAGATTTACCCTTTTGTTGTTTATTTAAAATTAGATTTAGCTCATTTTGTTTTCTTTAAAGGTCCTAAAAATATAAACTCCAGCCCAACTTTTAAATCATGTTTACTGTTTGAGGGCTTCAGCTGAATTTCAATACAATTATGGCCCGAATAACATCAATAATTTTTGTTTCTTTCATCCCAGTTATTGACATGGTGCCTGAGATCTGCTGCTTCTGTAAAAAGGAAGTGGGCTCTGTCATTAAGTTCAAAGCCCAGTGAGAACATTGGGATTTGTCCAGGAAGAAAAAAAGATTACATGACAGAAATGCCACATCTATAGGTTTGAATGTGATCTGTACTTCATTCTTTACAGGTTCAAGCTGCCAAACTTTTTATTCACATAAGTCAATACATATGCACTTTAATGCACTTTACGGTGTATTTTGTGACTACGGTTCAAAGAGTTGAAGGAATAAACAGAAGCAGCAAAGCCAAAACGTCCAAAAACTCTAGCAGTCAAGTGATCCTCAGCAACTCTTAGCTTCCCACAGTTCCTCGTATGATTGTGCCCGACTCTCCCAGACTGCAAGCCAACAGCTGTAAAGGAACGCCAATTCACTCGCATTTCCTTCACATCTCGTTAAACCGCTTCACCTTCACACAGAACCAAGTTGCACGTTTTTCCTACTCAACCTTAAGTGCATCACCTTGTACTTGATGTAAGCTGTGTACCTCCCACCTCTTCTCCTGTTTAGTACCACATCTAGCACCGGCACTGGCATGTGGGAAAAAAATGGAGGCCAATTACTGCTAGGGGGGTGGGGGGGAAGCTGAGAGCAGAGCTGTCATCAGTCGTCCTGCCCTTCAACTCTTGGTACGACACAGAGGAGAGGGAGGGAGGGCAATGCAGAGGAATAAAACACGAGACGGATGAAGAGAGATTTGATCGCTTGCCCAGGTCTGTCACTCCCAGAGGGACGTGCCCTGACCATGTAAGCAGATGGCAGGTTCTATGTGTGTGTGCGCATGCAGCCATTCAGCAGAGTGTGACTGGTGTACAGTGTCGACAGCTGTAAGGAACGATGCTGTCATTCGCCAACGAGTCGTTTCCGAACTTAGAAGTCAAGCTGAGGTTGAGACGACAGCATCGGCACTCCCGATAACACATTTAAACATTAAGGCTTCCTCCTCCACAAGCCAGCCTCGTCTGAATTATCATTACAAGTATCCAGACTGATAACTGATTTTGCCACTGCAATCTACTAATTCAACTATGAGTGAAAAAACTGAAGAAGCAAACTCTGAGGGTGCTTCCATAAATCCTTTGCCGTCAAATTGAATTTCACACTGCCGCCCCAGAGCTATATCAGCTTTATGAGAAGACAAAGCACTGTGCAATCAGCGTCTGTCAACTCCAAATGTGTGTCGATGAGGGACGCGTGCTGTAGGCGCCCTGATGATGAAGTATGATCGGAAATGTAGGTCTTAATTGGATTCAATTTAAGTATTTGAGCCTTAATTTGAATCTTGGTCTTAATCTTATTTCTGTAACTTTGAAAGTTTGTTACAATAATGCAGAAAACAAGAGCTCCAGGTGAAGGAAGATGACTTACTTTAGCTATGTCAGCTTCATATGGTTAGGTGTGTTGGGCAGTGTACTTGTAGTTGAGCTCTTACATGGTCTACTGACTTGATATGTCACAGGAAGATGACTATGAATGCTTAGTATGTTATTGGCTTGCTTGTATGACAGCTAAAGCCTGAAGACTAACCCTTTGAGTTGTAAAGCTCCTCAGACCACACTGATAAATTCTAATACTTGGCTGTGTCCTGCCTTTGCTTAACAAACTGCTGTATTTAAATAAATAAATAAAAAAAGAAGGCTTACCATAAATTTTCTGGATGCCTAGCAGGTCATCCATTGGTAGTTTGAAGTCATCCGTGTCCATGTACTGATAGAAAGGAGCCATGATAGCTGTGGGGTCGTTGGAGTGTTCGAGGCCCAGCGCGTGACCAAGCTCATGGACGGCTACCAGGAACAAATCGTTACCTAGAAACACGAAGAGAGAGTGAAGGAGAGAGCAGCTCTGTCAGTGCTGTTGGACGTAAACGAAAGCAAGCGAATTCGGAAAAAGAAAAAGAAAAGAGAAAACTTTGTCAGCCCCAGGTTATTGTGGCTTGTCAGGGTCCACCTGTTCTAGTGCCAGAGAGGTTCCCTCAAAATAAGGCCAAGTTTTGAAAGTTTGTACAGCCATGTTTAAATAAGCAGCAGCCCTACAGGGGAAATGTTTTCTGTTAGTTTGAGGTTAGACAGCTGACTGTGTCTTACAATATGCATCCATACATATATAAGGGTCTATGCACGAGCACAGATAATCCACCATCTGCGCTCCTAACCAGTGCATCTTCAGACAGAAACACAGGCCCGCACACATACACGTGTAATAAATACAAGTACACTTCAAAGAGCACAGGCAACCCTGCGAACTGTAATTAGTCTCTAGCTGCGGAAAGCTGAAGACTACACTGGGTTCTTGACCTCTCGACTCAGAAACTCTCTGAGCCAACTAACAGCCAAACCCCAGCCCAACCCTAGCTGTATTAAAGCTGAGATATTTGGGATTGAAAGCCTCTTATTCCTCAACTTACGTCACTGGCAATCAAAACAACAACAAAAACCAGTCCTCCTCATCCTCCTCTCTGATGTTCTGCCAGCGTTTTGAATCTGACCCATAAAGAAGCTCATCATCATACAATTAGGGTTAGACTGTCTTCTATTATTTGTGACTATACACGGGCTGTCTGTGGGAAACTATTAATCTGATTCCAATGAGACGTCTTACGCTGCAATATGTTGTTGCTGAACTTCAAAGGAAAGCTTTTTTCCTAGCTGTCAGACTCAAAAAGTTATGGTTTACTGTTATGCATGAAAATGTAATAGCAGTTAGACAAAGGTCGGCTGGAGTTTAGAATCAAACTTGTCAAAAACAAAAAAATATGGGGTGAGCACCATCACCTCGCAGCAAAAAGGGTTCGCTCTGGATACTCTGGCTTCTTCCCACAGTCCAAAGACAAAGATGGGGTTAGGCTAACTTGTGACTCTAAATTGAGCTTGTCTGTCTGTGTTAACCCTGCGACAGACTGGCCAGGGTGTGCCCTGCCTCTTGTCCTGCGATGCTAACCTGGATTAGTGGAAGAAAATGGCTGGAGAAAAAAAATAGGATTTAATGTGTTTTGAGGGGGGTTTCTTTTGCACTCTCCAAGCTGCCATCTCTCTTCAGTTTTACCTTTGCTTTTTTTTTCCCCTTCTCCCCCCTTATCGCGACAAGACTCAGTGGGGATAAGCATCACTTATTCATTGGTATTCCTACGAAAGTGAGGCACTTATCTGCTGCAAAACTGTCACATGAATAACGTATCAGCAGATACAGAGACAGAGATTTAGATCTCTTCATCGTAGGTACAGTGCGATACTTAGGAATTTACGGACAAGGCTACAGCAGAGAAACGGGTTAATTGGGACCTCATGAATGATATTTGACTGTATAAATGTCAGCAGGTCTTTATAGGCTTGATGGAAAGCTCTTGCGTTAATACCCAGGTTTTCGCTGAAACAGCTTCGGGTTTCAGTCCAAGTCGTCCAATGAAAATAGATGGCTTGTAAAAGTTAGAGAAGTGTAGAAATTGAGGCAAAATTTATGCAAGCTTGTAATATTGAACAAGTGTCTGGAGATGTGGTTTATAGCAAATAAAGAGAGGCAGAGAGAAAGAAAGGAGATAAAGAGGAGAGAGATACAGCTCAGTGATTCAGGAATTATTTGAGGAGGAAATCGGGTGAGCCAGCTCTGCAGCTGAAGATCTTCCATCCCCCGCCCGAGTTGTTTCCTGGGATAGCAGCGGAAGCAGAAGGGTAAGAGTGAACAATTAAGTCTAAAAAAAATTTAAAAATCAAATTAATTCTACGAAAATAGCCGGTAGAGTTACAGCACACAAATGTGATGGTGGTCTGTGAAGAGATTTCGATCTTAGTGTAGCTGTACACGTGCTTGTTCAATTTACCCACACTAACTGGCATCATTTCTGACTTCATAAATCATATTAATAACTCACTGACCGCATCAGCACTCACTGACTCACTGACCTCATTTTTTTTTCTTACCAAAAAAGACTTGAAGCTTAGAGGAGTGTTAAAAAATATGTGTGTAGCACGTTTTGACATCATATGTGAGTAAAGTGGAAATATTGACTGTAAAGGTTTGTTTATGTGGCACTTTTCACAGACTAGGCAGTCACAAAGTAAAAAATATTGACTGTAGTAAGTTGTCCCAGTAAATATATATATATATATATATATATATATACATATATACACATATATATAGCTCTCATATACTGTTTTATTGAGAAATACATTATATGAGAGCTATTGCACAACGAGTTCTGACACTACAGATGTTCAGGTCATCAGGTGCACGACTTAAGTGAAGAACTGTCTCTGCTGTTTTCCGTCTCCATCTCGTTCCATCGCTCAATCTTGAGTCAGCCTTCCTGCCTCCCGGGTCCCTCTGAGGTCAGTGTTGTCGCTTTGACTCAGCTGCTTATGTAAGTCACGTTGTGTTAGATGGGGATGTCCTGTCGACCCCGGGGCCACAAACAAAGCTAAGACAGTTTGTACCGCCTGGCTAATTATCAGCTGGAAGTTACAGAGAGCCCAGAGAGAAAATGGTGACGCCTAGACAGACATGGGTAGATGAAGAGGATGGAGCCAGATGAAAGAAACAAAGAGCTTCGGTGCACAAGGAGGGAAACCAAGCGAGGTGAAGGTGAGAGAAAAAGTTATGGAATGGGGGAACGGAGGGGGGGGCAGACGAAGATTTGATATAGTGGATACATAGAGAGATAAAAAAGGTGAAGTAAACCAAGGAGAAAGGGCGTTTGGAGTGATAGCTACATGAGGGAAACTGGGGGGAGAAGGATGATAAAAAGAAATAGAAAAAACCTGAGGCGAAGAAAACGATAAGGTTCGGGACAGTGTACTATCGTGTAAGAGTGCTCCGGTATTCGTTCAATCACAGAGGACGAAAATGATGAAGTACACGACTCCAACTTCTGACCTTGGCATTTATAACATCGCTCTACTGTCAGTGGCCCAATCGCAACCCCAAACACAAAATAATAACGCAGAAAATAGAGGATGCAGTTGAAGAAAACAATACCAGGAGATGAAATCTGTGCAGGGTTTGTGCGATAATCCACAGAGGGTCACAGTTTTTGGATTGGGAGGATTTGAGTCCTGTATTTTCATCGTACGGTGACTCATCGTTATGTGTGCCGTTTGCGTATTTGAGCAAGACTTCAGCACACAAAAAAGACAAGTATTTATTTAGCACATGAATGAGTTTTAAGTAATAAAAATCTGCTTGTGTTAAATGATTCAGCACGGGGTTTTTTTTGTCCTGTTAAGTGGGCAACGATCAAGCGGCAGCTGCAGTGTTGCCCACACTGCTCAGGATAGGGTCAAGGTTGCTGCTAATGAGGGTCGAGGAGAAAAAAAAGAAAAATGAAATTAAAAAAATTGAAGTTGGAATGAAAGTGGAGATTTACAATCTTTTCCCACAGGATGTGCAGTAAGCAGGGGCTTTGATTAAAATGCAGAAACCTCTACCTGCTCTCCCTGAACTTACCGCGAGGAGTGCAGACAGACTGCGTAGGGTTGGAGATGAACACACACTATGGTCACCACTGTTCAATTGCAGTAATAGCTCAGGTTGTCAGCAAAAGCCTCCAGGGGCCCATAACCCTTCCTGCTTGCTTACTGCTTAACTAAGTGCCCGTGGTTCACTCAATACATGGCATCTGATGTAAGCTACAAGCCTGGGTGACCAGCAGTCAGCCCACTTGTAAGTGTACCTTGTTCTTTATCCCTCCCAGCTCTCACGTTATCACATTCTTGTGCTTCTTTTTTACTGTATACAAATCCCAAACGCCACCAAAGGACCAAGTTTTCAAAAACACAGCATCCCCTGTGACTCCTAACTACACATCGACATCAAGCTAGTGAAAGGTGTCAAACAAAGCAATTACAACTCTCACTTGTTTTATTACAGTGAAGAGGGCACCCAGCAGAGATGAACAAAACTCTAACTCCCCCACCCTTTCTTTAGAAAACACAGCTGTTATTGTGCCGTCCGAGTGTAAGCAAGCATAAGCACTCTCTTTGTCTCAGGGGATCACAAATGTTTCCTATTGTTCAGCTCCCACAGCGCCCTGAATGGCTGACACTGTGATTTCAAGAGTGGTGTTCGAAGAAGCAGCACTGCACAGTAAAGTAAATGCAAAAGGATGTTAATTGCCACCTCAAGAGCGTCTCTGGTGGATTGACAGAGCACAAGAAACAAGAGCAAGGACTCTGGTTCCTTGGTTTCATACGGAAGTCTCAGCAGAACCTAAAGCAGCCCTCACCAGTTTTTTTTTTAAACCCTTCTCTAAGCCTAAATCGTAGGTCCAGGTCTAAGAAGTTAACCAAGGAAGTGTGGCACTGAACCTGCGCAATTATGAAGTACGAAAAACACAGTTTTAAACAAAAGAAGCTAAGCGTATGTTAGCTCATCCTAGCTGCCATCTCTTGGCTACATAATTCCTTCTGGTTCCTTTGCTTTTTTCTACTGACTTTAACTGTTTTTACATTACAGTCAAACTGTTCATCAGTGTTTAGCTATGACATTTAGCTAACTACTTCAGCTCCTTAAGCACTACTGTACTGTTAGTTAATTATTAGCTATTTTAATAGTTCAGCTATTTGTGCATGACTTTAGCTTATTATTATTTTAACTGTCTGTTCATTATTTTAGCAAAACGTGTCAACTGTTTATTCAGTGCTGTTGCAGTTCATTACTTCTGTTGTTTATGCGTTTATGTGTTTATTCAGCTCATTAGTCATTAATTCTTAGCTAATTATTTGCTAATTTTAACTATATATTAGTATTCAACAGTTTAAGCATCACCTTTAGGTGTTTTAACGATTTATGCATTTCCATCAACTAGCTGTTACGTGACCTTTAGTTGACTATTTCAATTGTTTATCCATTAGGTAAGGGTTTTTATGTTTCTCCATTAAATTTTAACCCATAAGTTTCTGACTTTATACTTTAACTAAGAATTGTTAGAACTATTTATTTATCAATTTCTTATAATAAAATCAGTAGCTATGTGATGTAGTGGTTACTACATGTTTCATGTGTAAGGTGACATTATCAGACAAGACTTTAACCATTTAATCATTTCTTCCATCCATAAAGACTCAGAGCTACATATACTTTCAACAACTGCGATGGAGACCCAATGAGGTACTGATGCAGGGTGTACTGTGTCATCAGCCTTCATGAACGTGTAAGGTAGCGAGAGGATACAATCGCATTGTCAAGAAGCTGTACTAACAAAATTGCATTTGTGTCACAATACTAGTCATGCAGAACCTTAAAGAAGGTAACCTAATACGGTTTATTAAAAAACCCTAGCCTTTTAAAAAGTGCTTGACTAGAACAGGTTCAGTTTACTGTCTGAAAGAAGGAAAAAAACAGAAATCAGCTGTTGTCCTCCAGCTGGGGTGAAGTTCACGATACTGACACAGGATGCTGTTTGTCCAACTCAGTACGTCACTGGAAACAAGAGAAGCCCTGACAGGGAACCAAGCTGGAGACACGTGAGTCCACAGAGGCAGCAGAGAAAGTAAAACCGAGTGTGAGTCAATGAGAGCACTGGCTGTCCAGGAGTACTATGCTGTGCTGACAAGCTGCCAGAGGATCTCAGCCCAGTGGTTCAGTGCCTGGCTCAGAGGGCCCGGGGCACGGCAACTCTGCTGGCTGTCAAGCCAGAGCTGTGCGCCTGATTTGACAGAGTGACCATTGTGAAGAATGCAGCCAAAATACAATAGCTGCATTCTGCTCACTTCACATTCACACCCTCAATACTTCCAACACACCCTTGCAGGACAATACAGAAACACGCTGTGCGCCACTCTGTGCATTTCACCAAATCAGCTCACAAGTATTGCAAATACAAACACTTGAAAACAAGATTTCAAAGCGTCAGACTGAAACTTTTGCCCCATGCTGGTTTCTCGTGGGTACAATTTACAATTAAAATGTAACACCACTCTTCCAGTACTCAATTATATAACAGAAAGAGACTGTTTAGTAGCCAAAGTAGCCACAACACAACCTGAATACTGTTCCTAATGCAGAGATGAGCAGCTTTCATATTTAAAAAAACACCGCAAAGAGCAGTGGAAACTGATTAACCTCAGCGTTAGTGTTGTTGAGTTAATCAAACACTCCTATAGTCTAGCTTTTCTCTTTGTTTGTCCTCTCTCTCTAGGTTGTAGACACCCTGGCTGAGCAACACTTGTGCTTTTGAATCTATTACCCTTAATTCTCACAAGCGTGTCAGAGAACAAAGCCCAGCTGATGTGAGCAACATATGTACACTAGAGTAATTATTTATTTACAGACTGCTACAGACTGAAATTCGGTGTTGGGAACATTGCCAGGGATCCAGAAAATTGGCCGTTCCAGTGGACTCAAGATAAATAAACCAGCTGAAAGGAGGAAGAAAAAAACAAAAACGCTGCCAAAGAAAAACATCTTTTATTCGTGTCATGTTTATCTCTGTGCAGCACCTGTGAGTGAGACGGGGATGCGTGTGTATTTTCATTGTGATCATTAATCATTAATAATGCATTTGCCATGGTAAGTGCAGCGATGGTGTATGCATGTGTGTGTTTGCACATCCTTTGGCAGTCTGTTCCTATAGACACTGCAGGCGGCAAACAGCCATGAAAATGGTGCAAACAAGTTTCAGACCTTGCTTTGCAATTTGAAATAAAGCTAAAAAACACTAGAAAAATACTGCCTGCATCAGCTTGCCTACAGTGTTTTAAACTTCTTGTAGCCTTGCAGGTAATCACAATTCCTGATTAAAGAAGAAGAAGGCACAATAGTCGCTTTTGCCATCCCTCTGCATATTCACCTGATGCTCTTCTTTGTCTTATTTTACACTTTTACACATGCCTGAGTGCATTTTCTAACTTTTTTTCCCAGGTAGCTGTTGTGGTGGTCCTCAATGTCATTTAGCTGTTTTGTATCTGTCGTCCAGCAGCTGGACAGACTCCAGCACCACCATCTTGGACTGCAGCTGGAGACTAGTCCTTGCTCTGCTCTGGAGGTCTGCTGCGAGCTGAGGGTCACTCCATCCAGAACCTGATGGAGAGATAGTGCCACAGCGCTGAGCTCACCGAGGCTGCAGACCACAACAAGGTCTTAAATCAACAGCTGCACGTCAAGACGGCGGAGCCCGTCCACAGGACCAGGAACTGGCTGGAGAGGAAGTTATCATGTAGCTTATAATAAATGATCAATTCAGTTATGAAAGCAAAGGTACACCCAGCTGACTATTACAAACAAGGACTAACTCTGTGGCAAACACTGAAATACCCATCATTTATTTAATGCCTTACACTTCAGCTTGGCACCTCCCTTCCAACTCAGTCAGGCCTAACACTTCAGCACTTTCAGTTCACCTGCTGCAGCATTTTACCTTCTTCAAAAGTTTGGTAACAAAGCCTGAGATGCACTGATGCACGAACCATCCTAAAACATTCCCAAACATTACAAAAAAACCTCCCCTGAGAAACCCTGATGGCGACACGGCTACTCCCACCCTTAAAATACAAAGAAAATGTGCACAGCACATCAGAGCAGACATAAGGGATACTGTTTCAAGAGTGTCTTTAGAACAAAACGAACCCCGGCCAGGTTTGTTTACACTTTTTGTTTACTGAGGATTATGGGTATGAGGTTATGACAGCATCTGACTGACTTGTGGGAGGGCGAGCCTCCCGAGGTGTGCGATTTGTTTGCCTCTGAGAGTGTTAAGTGTGTGCGTGAGCGTATTCGTGTGTGGGGGCAGAAGAGAGCACAGCCACCCACATAGAAGTTTATCCTGTCAGTAGGCAGCCGTATTTTTCTAGTGGCAGCCATAGTGGGCAGGAACACATGGTGATCTCTCTGCTGTCTTTGTCTTTCTATTTCATTTTCTTTGGGAAAAAGTGGAAAAACTATTCGGTGAATGCTTTTTTCCCCCTCTTCAATCAGATACATAATATTCAGTGTGCTAAAGATACTGCACCTGGCAAATTCAAGAACTAGTAAAAAGAAGATCCAGAGACGAGGTGGCTACATAATCTAACGCCTGTATTACAGCCCATGGTTGTAACAGTGCAGTGCAGCTTTCATGGCATTCTTTAATTACTTGCTGTACATTAATCTGTCAGACTAAAACAGATACAGGATCCCAGTCCTTTCAGTCATATTGATGTCTCCGGTGGCCTGACTTTAAATTCAGACATGGGCTGGACAAAATGAAGACAAATGCTTTAATTTGCAAACGTTATTTTCTGCACTTAACTCCGCTTATATAAGTGACACACTTTTGTAAAACAAGACAATTAACTTGAGATTTCTCTGCATTATTAGCTCCTGTGTGCCACATTCACCCAGCGCCAACTTCCTTCCAGCTTTATTGTTGCCTGAGAGCCAAAGCCGGGGGCATAAAACCCCATTAACCTCTTACTTTTTTCTTTTAACATACTCATCTGTATGTATTACATCACATTTCACACATATGCCTCGCACAGTGTTGTGTATATGCATGTATTCGGTTATATATTATTCATCGTGCTCCCAGGTAACCGTTTCAAATCATACTGTCAAATCTATCCATCCATCATGCAAGAGACAAACTGCCTCATATGTAGCACCACTGCACTGGGTTTGTATATGTGTGTGGACATTTCTGTTCTTCTGTTTTACAGCATGTGTCCTCCCACAAACCTACAGCAACCCAGCCATCGATACAGTTCCTACCACCTGCCCAAACAGCCCTGTTTGATGTCCTCGAGATTCACGAGTACACGTGTTTCCAGTAAAAAGATAAAGATCTATTCCTCGGGTAAGAAAAAAAGAACCCACATCTGAATCTCCCCATTTATTTTCTCCATCTGGGAAATAGAGAGCGGCAGCAGGAGAGCAGGGGAGATAGGACAAAGACAGAGACTGAAGGGCACAAGAAAGATTACAATTCTTTATAGAAACCGGCAGATGATGAAGTGCAGTTTTGTGAGTGGGACAACCTTGAAAGAACTTTTCTGGACTATCCTGTAAATATCAGGCATACGTTGTGTAATTAAAAACAAACAGCCCCTATTAACAAAACAAAACAATACAGAAGGAAAAAAATAAACTGATAAATTTTCATTTAACTAAATATTGCTGAGAAAGGCTAAAATGGTCATTTGACACCATTAGAGCTTCAATGCTAATTCAAATCGCACAATCGACTTAATGGCTTTCACACTATTTCACATTATTAGCGATCCTGAGGAAACAATACTTTTTTTTCAGAGCTGCGTCTGGTTCCAGTACAGGAGTATGCTGCCAATTAATTTACTCGTTTACTTGAACAATGCACTGCAGAGCACCAGAGCCCAACGAGAACAGACTCTGATTCATGCTGGAAATGGACTGTGAAAGCCACTGTCCTTTGCTTCGGCGTACACTGCTCCGTGTTTTAGTCAGAAACGAGCCTCTAGTCTATCCGGTGAAGTCAGTGGGACACAAATCAAAGCATCCAAACACTTAATCAATGTTTCGTCTCTGGAGGACGAGGAACCTCTGGAGGAACCCGGTGAGTTTGGCCTGGAACCAGGAACGGGAGGTAAAATAAGATCCAGGTAAATAATTTGACCCTTTAAAAAAAAAGCGGCTGCTCAAGGGAGAGAAAATGAAGAACAGGTTTCAGAGAACCGGTTCCAGATCATACCTCATTTCTTTTCAGATTTAGAAGAAATAAAACAGCTGAGAACATGCTGGAAATCTGTGCAGGCTTACCCCGCCTCTGCAGAAGATCCATCAGGAACCAGAGTTAAGCAACCTTGGGGGGTGGGGCCTACAGCACTAAGTGTTAATGATTGGTCAAGTGATTTGATATTCAATCAATTAGTTGGTGAGAACTGGTTCACTTACTTTAGACCTAGCATTTTAAGTGTTGGGTATTTGGTCAATCAACTTTAATGTATAAAATCAAAGGTTTATTAATAATTATGGAAAAGATGCTCTGTGTAAAATGAATGTAAACCAATTATGTACATTTCATTTGATCAGTTTCCTTAATCTGACGGCTGTAATTTTTTAGATTGTATTTATATGACAAAATTACATGGAAAAAAAAGTTAAAACCTTGACCCTATAATACCAAATGTATCATAAGGGATACACTAGTGTTTGTGTTTTTGTGACGTTCTGAGACTTCTACAGCATCATTTTTCACCCTCCTCTAAAACAATCTGAATAATCTCCACAATACTTTACCACACATACCAAATTAAAACTCATACGTGCAAATTACTATTTCATTTTGTTTCTTTTTTGACAAAAGGTTCAATAAACACTCCATTCTCAAATAGTTTTTTGGAATTTTTGCTGAAATATTCTGGAAACTATTGCATGTTTTAAGGACATCAAGTCAGCATTTTGGACTTAAATATTTTTTGTCAAACTCACACTTCGCTTTTAGGGAAGAAAGCCACTACCTGTCACTTTTAACTAACAAAATTATTTATCAAATGAATGACTTTACGCCCTTTCCTGCTCTGAAGTAAACAGGCAAAGGAATCCCCGAGCCAGCTCCTGACATCACAAACCTGAGCCAGCCACAAAACACAGAGGAGACGCCACTTTGGAAATTAGACCAAATTACGAGGGAAGAAAAATAGAAATACATCACTTGCTGGAGTGGAATGACAAATCCAAACATGCTGCAGGAGACTTAAAAAGAATAAATAAATAAAAACCCGATAAGAAATCTAAAATAAGACCATAGGAGCTTACAGACTGAAAGACCGTAGCCTGACAGCAGACAGGCCAACCTTCCCAAAACGTTGTCCAAACAACATGCAGAGACCTTCCCCATTTGGAAAAATATATGTTGTAATTTTAATGTCTGGACAACGAGGCAAAATGACTCTTCAATCCCGGCAAGTGCTGCCCATTAAGCATGTTTCTGCCCGCCACAGCCAGAAGGAAATATCAGTGAGTCAATCAAGCAAATAAACTGGGTTCCTCGGGTTCTCGCTTCGGGATAAGCAGTCACCCATGTATCCGAATCATAACTGTTTTTTATTTTTGTTGTTGGATTGATTTGTATTGTAGCCATTACTATTTTAACAGCTTTATAACAGTGCTTTGGAAACACATCAAGTGCTACGCCAGCCAAACCCACTGAACCTAATGGACAGAGCCAGTGCGAGAATGAAAGCGAGGAACAGGAGAACAAGAGAAACGGGGTGGAAAAGACAGAGCGCACCGCTTCCTCCTCATCACCCAGTAGGAGTAGCAGCCTAAAAATAAACCTGCAAGGACACCATATGTTCTTCAGTTCCTCAACTACTCTTCCTTTTCTCTCTCTTGTACTCTACCTGCTCTAACGTCTGCTTTTTTTATGTGTGTGTGTATTCTTCTGTTTTCTCATTCGTTACGGTACCCTGACTCAACAGTGGCTGCTGCACATAACAATGCCAGCTCTGCCTGCCGTGGAGACGCCTAAAAATCTATCGCCTTTCATTGTCAGCTGGTAAAAACAACAACAACAACAACAACAAATTAAAAAAAAAACCCAAAATGGCATCTGCTTTGAATGCACCATTGGATAACAAGGACCGGACGTCGATGATAAACTGTTTTGGCGAATGTCATCGGGGATCTGAGCTTTCTTCCAAGACCATCAATCAAATGTGTAGATCCTGACGTCCACTCCGTCAACCAACCTTCACTCGGTTATCAAGTGCCCCACTAACACCCCAAATTTTCTAATCTTCCTACCTGGAAATGTAAATTCTTAGTGTATTTTTCCTTGGCGGGGGTGTGTTTTTCTAACCTCTCCGGTTCATTTTTGGGGGTAAGGGTGAAGAACATAATAATGCGCTGGAATCTCTCATTTCCTGTGTGTAGGTCTAGCCTTCATGCTGTGTTGTTACATAGTTTCCCCTGATATTAGCGAAGGCTGGAGGTCCTTGAAGACATACCAGGCCTTATAAGTCACCCTCGGGTGAAACTGGGTGTTTGTGTACAGTCATGGTATGCAGTGAAGGTGATGAAATGTTTCTTTAGTGCCAGGCTGGGTTTTTTTTGTTGGTTTTTTCCCCTCAAATCCAGTCAGCCTCTCTGCGACTTAAAGTCTAAATGGAATACATCTCATCTGTTCCTACATCAATCGCTTTTGGTTTTTCCACAAAGGAAACCACAGCGACCTCAGCCCACGACGATGACCTCGTGATAAAGCACAGATGAGTGTTGATGCTTATTTGCCTCATCTTTTTTTTTCCTGGTGCACAAATGGAAAAACTGTCAAAAAATAAATAAATAAATAAAACAACTTTTGCAAATGTGGTCACGGCATGTTGAGACAATCTAATCATCTCCATCTCCAGTTCTAGTTCTTTACTCCTTATCATGTGTTCAACCAAATCCCTCCAATCTTCTCCTCTTTGCCCTCCAGCACTCTGCTTCTACACCGCACCCCCCATTTTTATTTATTTATTTATTTTTCCATGATGTCTCACGCAATCCTCTTATCCTCCTGGCATAATTTTCACATCCACCCTCCGCTCTCCTTTCGATTGTACCCTATGAAATCTTTAGCCCATTCTCTTATGCCTCCATCTATCCCTGCATCTATTGATCTCTTACAGCCATTCATCCATCCATCGGGCTCTTAAGCCAGGCATTTGGGGAGTGTACAGCAGCTGCAGGAACTCCAGGAGCACTTCTCTCTGTTTTTGGCCACGGGGTTTTTGCAAAGCAGAGCAGAGATAGTAACAACACCAATTGAGAGAAAGAGATCTCCAGTATCCAACTTTAAGGTAAAATTACATAACAGCATTGCTAGCTGCACTCCAGGATGGATACACTAATCAAATCATACACAAATCATCAGGCTGCATATGTCCAATTTACCGTTTGTCCCTGTTAGAGGTGATTGTTAAGGTGTTTTAACCAGAGTTGTTTAAAGAAATCAAGTAATGTTTGTTTGAAAGCAGCACAAGAGGCAAACACGCCCTTTAAACACAGGCTTCTAGGAAAGCAATCTCACCAACGCGCCGTGTCAAACAACCTTCACGCGCTCTTTTAAGGCACAACACCCTGCACGTAAAGGTGCGATATGATCTGTGTCTGAGTCTGCTCGCCGCAAGGAAGAGGGGAGGGTTTAGGGTGAAGCAAAAAAGCGATAACACCGGCCGGATGAGAATAAATTCTCCAGAGTTGAATCAATGACATGAATCCCGCTACAAGCAAACACAGTCTAATTTCCAAATATCTGTATGCTAACGATTCATGTGTTGTGACATAGTACATTCATAAGGATGAAAAATGAAAAAGGGAAACAAACTCATTTAAGTCTTGCAAGAACTCTTTCATCAGTCAACACAGGTCAGCGTGAAGTTACAAACATAACACTATAAAAATGTTGCGGCCATGCTGATACTATAAAGCAGGGATGGGTGATCCAGCATCAAAGGAAATTTGTGGTACTGACATTTATGATGATGTAGAAAAATAAAATACAATATTTAGCAGGGATTGCAGCTTTCAGGCAGAAACATTAATAAATGTAAGTAAATCAGGGATGCTGTATGTTGTCTCGAGCTCTTTATCCAGCTGCTTAAAGCCCCCATTTTGCCACCGTGTAACTGCATCAGTAATTTGCATCCACCGTTTGGCTCTTCCTTTTTTAACCTCTTAAGCCCCAAGGGGGTTTCTGAGCTTCCTGCTCGAAAATGTAATGCCCAATTTTAATTGATTATTTCTCTGCAATTACAAACTCTGTCCTTACAATCTTGGTATCAAAATAAAGCTAACACTTGGGAAATTTCATCAGAGGTGTAAATATTGAAGCAGATATTACTGTGTCAAAGTTACTGAGACTGGAACACAGATAAAGTAAGTCGATTTTATCCTCGCCTAATTTTTATTTTTAATTTTTAGCATTTTTTTTAGCATAATTATGGCTCAGATCACATTTGGTTCCAGAAATTCAGTAACCAACATATAAACATCATCTGTGCAAAGATTCATGTTTCTAAAGTGAAACAGTGAAAATTTACAGCCCTGTCAATACATGAATATTCAGACGTTGTACAAAAAATTGGCACACAATTGGACACCATGCTAGTTGATTTTTTTAAGTATTAAAGAGCAGAAATGTATAAATTTTATTAACAGGCCTAAAAATGCTTTTTAAAAAAGGCTAGGTAGGCATGGTAACTACTGGTAATCACGTGGCTACCGGTTACCGGCGAAAATAACGGAGGAAATCGGGACGGTAAGCCAATTTCTGTCTTAGCGCATTTGCGCTGCTGTGTGTTTTTGTGGTCTTCTTTTGCGGCTCATTCAGTGAATTTTGGTCTGATCGTGGTGAAACTTGGTGTGTGGAGTCAGTGATAGCCCTGGAAGCTAACCACCCTGTCTTTAGCCGGTTACATGAAGTCTGAAGAATTTCTGGTTCGGTTTTGTTTGTTTAGCGGACTTCTGCGCATTTACGTAACTGCTCGTTTAATCACGGCTTGTTTTCGGTGTGTTTGGTGGTTGTAGAAATGGTTTGTATGACATTTTAGCTGAGATTCTGAGGTTTCTGTGGATACCACACATGTCTGGACTTATATTTCTCAACCCGCGTTATAACCGATTAAACGTGATCTCCTCCTTTTTGCCCCCGGTACCGGGGGCGTGGGGCTTAAGTGGTTTAAGCAGCGCAACTTCAGAGATGGATAGTTGAGTCACTTTTGGGTCGCACGTCAGCGGCGACTAGCATGTCCTCCTTATGTCGCAACCGTGTTCTACTTGACCACATGTTTGTTGTCTCGCCCTTGGTGGGAACAGTTCTCCTGCATATTTTGCAGTATTGTGATGTGTGAGAGGATTGTTTTTATTAGATTGTTATCAGAAGCTGAGATGATGCTCTCGCTCTCAGACATTTCAGGGCTTGTCTTATTGTTGGGAACATGAAAACGCATGACACTGCTATAGCAGGACACGGAAATATGGCACTTTTATATCATCATGGACAATATGATATGGCACAGCACTACTGTAAAGAACTCAAAACCCTTAGATTTTAATATTCAAAACCTTCTTTTCACTTTTTCATCATCCTAAACTGTATCTGAACATGCCTTCTTCCAAAAAGCAACCACAAGCTCGCATTATGACTGTAATTAATATTATGTGCATTTCCACACTAAAAGGAAGCTTGGAGACCTCTGCTTATTTCTGAAAGTACCGTTTTGTTTTTAATCCAGCGTTGCACTGTTGGTTACAGAACACAGCATTTGGCTTCTCTAAAATGTGACAAACAACTCTTTCAGAGATGCATTAGACTTGAAAATGAGAACTGAAACGCCATCATAATCTGAAAATCTCTCATTTTTGATTTTGGTTACATCCAAGTAAAAACTAGACCTGCTAATGTTTAAGTGGCCACTTACAGTGCATCTACTTGTTAAACACGACTCTCAAAACCCCACATGATGTTATTAGCGAGCAAACAGCTAATAAGTGGGTGAAAGTGGAGTCTCCACAGATGGTCTGGCACAGCCTTGGTTTGTTTACTTTCACATTCAGGATCCATTAATGTATAAATCACTTTCTTAATGAATTACTTTGCCTTTACAGTGTGTGAAAAAGTTTCATAAAGAATTACAAATTCAATGTTTTACCTGAAAACCCCCAAAAGGCAATTAATATATGAAAACATAACACTTGGAAAAAGCGCAAAAACTGATATTAGGGAAGCTTGAGGCAGCAGATGTTTAGAATTCTTAGCTTGAAAAACAGATTTAAATTTTGGCAGAAACATCTTCAGGTACAACACGGTTTTCTTTTTTTCTTTTGTCACGCTGCCGTGGTTGTAGCTTTTCTAGTGTGTTTTAATTTAGAGTCGCCACCTTCTCTCCTTTGTGATAAATGTACCAAAATCAAACACACATAACAGCTGCATATTAGCTACTGTATATCAAGACTCCCTCAAAGATTACACTGAACTGTTGTTATGGCACTCTACCATATAGACCATATACCAAAGCATTTATGGTGTAGTACTTATAACACTGAGCCAAATTTGATCATCAGATTATTGTAAGAATTCTTGGTCATGGTAGCCTAACGCTAGCTAAACTTGAACACATTTCTTGATCACAAAAACAACAACCAATGTCCAAACACAAAGTAATTTACAAAGACTTAGTGACAAGTCGGCACATAAAATGTATATGCTATGACTGATAACTCTAACCCTTGCTATAACCACGGAGCGGTAGGGAAAATTGTGATGCAGTTGTTCGCCTTTAAAGTTGTGTCTTAATGATTTAACCAACATCCCTCAAAGGCACAGCTTTTACATTGAAAGAAAATGGTCTCTGTTTCCAGTTTGCATCACATTTTTTGCAGTTTCTCTACCACTTAGCAAAAAGTTGGCAAGTGTGCTTGAGACCAAAGCAATCACAAGGGGGTTTTCGGTGTTGCACCACATACCTCACTAGCAACAGAAAGTGACCTTCAGCAAACACGAGCCTACTGGGTAGCGAATACCAATTTTTCCTAGCAACCAGTGGTTGTCAGACAGCACCCAATCAGTGTCTAGTCTTGAATAAATCACTCTCCAACATGTGCTAAAAATCACACTGAATGAAACTTTTCCATTAACTCCTGTGCTGGAGTGTGAGTGGAACTGTACATGTGAGTACTTAAACACACATGTATACAAGTGTTTGTCTCAGCGCAAACAGGGATTAATCCCCATCCAGCGTGCATCTGTGACACCATCGTCCAAAAAAACAACAATAACATCGACGGTGTGACGCTGGCAACAGTCGCCCTGATGATTGATATTTTTCTTTTCTCTCGACAACAGTGCAGGGGGAGGATTAGGTATGACAGCTTACCAGACAGCAGCTCATCTCTGCTGTGTGTCTGTGTGGGATTGTAACTTTGAAACACAACAAAGAAGGAGGGAGAGGAGACTGAAAGAAAAAAAAAAGGATGAAAAAAGGAACTGAAAAGCTAAAAATCATGTGCTGGTCTGAGCAAACATTACATCATTCCCAGCTGTTCTTACAAAGTGTGGGATGAATCAGAGATGGATTACAAATCCTTGAAATAGCATGCACTGGAAATATATGGAATTATCCATCCCCACCGCCACAACATCTAGATTAAAATGAACATCTGCGTGCGTCATTTTACTGCCGCCGATTCCAGATAAACAAAAGCGAGCTGAGTTTCGCATCTTTGGCTCTTAAATTGTAAGTCAGCCAACAGGAATGACATGAAAAAATGCTTCTGGAGATATTTCTTTGTAAATAAATTACATTGTTTCCATTTTACACATTAGTCATAATCTAGGAAGCATCACTTCAGCGTAAGAGCACCTGTCTGCCTATTGTTTGAGCAGGAATATCGACACAGCAGCAGTGCCAGTGCAGAAAGCTCGGAAATGTACTGCACTGGCCAATAAAATCCATGTAAAAGCAAGATTATGACAACTCTCCACAGAGCCTCGTCTCTCTAGTCTCCATCATTAGTACCTCTGTGCAGTTTGTCTGGCATCTGAGGAGCTTTCAGTTTCATTGAGCTGTTAGCACAAACACATTTGATCATTTCTTTGCCTTTATTTGACAGTGAGGGCCTTGCACTTACGTGACACTTTATAATCCATTACCATCCATCTACTGTATAAGGATGCAAAAACACAGGAGTAACTGTAAATGCCTTAAAATACGGTACATGCTCTCTTTTACTTTTTCTTTTTTTTTTTGTTTTCATCTCTCTGGGAAGCTGAGCAAATAAATGGCCAGAACAAAAGAGTTCAGACTTTATGTGTTTACGAGATGAAATAAAAACACCACTAACTGAAGCAATACTGCAGAGATTGTGTCATGATATATTAATCTGATCACAGCTACACTGGCTGCAACAGTACGCGGTGCAACGAAACAGGACTATGTTTAATTATTAGTACTGAAGTTGTAGCGTTATTGCTTGCGGTACTATTATCTTACAGTTTTTAAGTGTTCGTCTGCCAAAAGCTACACTATGGCTCAAAGCCTCGCGACCGTGCCAAGTCGAGAAAAACAATCTGGCAGAGCGATGCAGAGCCTGATATTTGCAATAGTTCTTGGCATAGGAATTGTTACATTTCAGGATGAGAAAGAAAAAAGCTTTGAGCTGTGTGCTTCTTCAAAACTCATCTAAATGTAACGCCAGCCGTCACACAGGAATAAGAGCAGCCCCCGCCACGGCGAGGAGTCAGGACTCAGCCAGTAAACACTCCCATTTGAAGAAAAAAAAAAAGCTGGAGAGAGCGTAATGGAAGTGCCTGCATTATGGGATGTTTTCACAGGAGTGTGGGCCACAGCAGGGCTGTATTAATACTGCACTGAGGGGAGGAACAGAACGTGTCTGCGTGAATCGTGGCCTTCAGTGACAGCTGCTTGTCAGTGAGCGCGTGAGTGCGTGGGTAACGTGTGGGTCTTTACCTTCGCGTGTGCTCATGTGCGTGTTAATACATATGTATCATGTCAAAGAGTGGAGCAGAATGAACGACCAGCATTGTCGACGGTTACTAGAGGTTATCGTTATCCTAAATAGAGAGTCACACTGATCGATCAAACCTTAAAGAAAAGCTGTTCACTCTGTTCTGTCTGAACCTGCCAATGCCCCTCCGCTCCAGCTTAAAATTCTGTCTTCAACAGCAAGTTACTTACTCCGATTTCCAACGAGTAGTGTTCACCAGCTCCCACTCATCTCCCTCTCTTGCCTTTCCTCTTCAAATGTTTTCTTTACTCCTCGCTACGCTGCTCATTCAGTCTTTCCCTCTCCTTCTGTCTCTCTTATGAGCGCTTGAACTTCCAATATTTGTCTAATGACACTGTGCTTCTCTCTGTTATCCTCTCTTTTGCTTGCTGTTATCTCCGCTGCCTTCCCGCTAGGAATCTCATCTGTTTTTATGTATATATATATTTTTTTTTTCATCTGTGTCCCTCATTCTTAAGTGTCCCTGTGTCCCTCATCCTTGGCGCTGCACTCGGTTACCACTGCTATTGTTTTTTGGCTCATGACTCACTGACAGCAGGGCGGATCAGCTCCTAGAATTTAATGAGGGATTCAAGCAGAGGTACGTCCATCTTTTGCAAACTCGGACAAATCTTATTGTGATTGGATCATCTTTGCAGACCTTTCTTTCCACCCTCTCTCGCTCTTCATTGACTCTCGCTTAAGGGTGCACAGAGTTCAGAGCTTCACCTAGGACTGGCTGCCACTAATACACAAAAAACACAAGTGGAGATCTGTTGCATCTCAGCACAACGACTTGGACTGCAACGCGGCTGCTCAGACTGCACCATGCAGAACACAATGGCATGCAGACCCCGCTAAAGGCGGGCTGCAAGGCTCCAAGGGCAGGTACTCAGCGAGGGCACGGGCTTGAGATCGGCGCAGAGTGAGAGGGGATATGATTACTGTTGTTCAACGAGGGCGGTATTCGCATTGAGAAAGAGAGATGAAGGAACAAGCCTCAGCAAATCACAGCTGTAAATCACAGCACAGCAGCAAGGAATGACCTGACCCCGCAAAACCAACAGCATCACGACCCATGGCTCAGTGCAGACGTAGTGAACACAAAATACACTTTTGCCTTTACAATTACCAGAGTAAATATGTAGTAAATGTGAAAAAAAGTATTAAACCTGTAACTATATCCGTAAAGCCACATTGACAGGTTGGAAAACAATTTCCTGTTTTACTGTTTTGGATGCGAGGCCGTGGGAAATCCCGTGTCTCACCTCAGGGATCAGGATATCCTGTGTCGATCATTTCTGTCCACTTTTGATGAAATAAAACAGGCGAGTGAAAAAAAAGGGCAGAATACTCCAAAGTAAGGATGTGAGTTTAACGTCATTGGAGGTTACCTGAAATCGATAGCAACTTCTGAGCATTACACATTGTTTAACGTTAACTAAAAATGAACGCACAACCAAGGACTAATTAACAGTGTGACGAGTTTGTGTTTTATGGACATTTTGTGTGTGAATTAAACTCGTTTTAAACCTTATTGGCTGCCATGTCTCTGCAGAAAACCAATTAGCAGCAGCAGCTTATTATGTGTAAGGTCAGCAGTTTGGCTTCTGGTCAAGCTGCTGGGACTATTTTGTTGTAAATACTCAATAAAAGCCACTGTTTTATGACTGATGTCTGGTTTTGTTGTATTTTTGCAACAAGCTGATGAAACCATGAAGGTCAACAGTGTATTTACCATCCTTACCATCGTGGTTGGGGTTGCCCAGCGTCCAAGGCTCATCTGAGTCAAAGTGTGTGTCGCCTCCTATTCCCGGCCCTGGAAAGTAGGCATGGGCCAGGAAGCCCCCCTCGCCATCGAAGGGTGAGCTGTCTCCGTGGAAACCTGAAGCAAAGATGATGGTGATGTCCACGTCTTTCTTGCTCCTCTCCAGCTCGCTGTAGGGCACAGCCTCAAAGCGCAGTGGCGTCACGCTTTGCCACACGTCGAAGGCTCGCCGAATGGCATCGTGGGTCTCCTCAGCACCCACTTTGGGTGTCACGTTTTTTATGCTGCAGAGATGTGAGATAAAAGACAGGGGGTAAAGAAGTTAGACTGGAGAAATGCACGCAGGCCAGATCATTTTCTTTTTATCATCAAGCCTCAAATCTGGATTTCTCTTTCAGCTGTCAAGATGAGCAAATCCATTGTAAATTGGTCTAATAAGGAGCTCACAGCACTGGGTAAAATAAACACACTCAAGAGTGGCTTATTGTGCTGGATGACCACTCAGAGGAAAAAGACAAAATTAAAGAACAGAATCAAATCAGGGAAGAAAATAAAGTCCTGTGAATCTGAGACATGGCAAGGCAGAAACTGACAGTGAGTTCAAGCACAACGGCTGAAAGAGGCGAACATCGCTGCATGTCAATCTATGTGATCTCACTACGCCAAACAAGAAGAGGAAAAAACCCAACTATCACCACTTCTCCCTGCATGCTGCCATTTCACGCTCGTCCTACTCGCCAACAGAGAGCTAAATGGAGCGATTTGTGAGAGAAAACAGCTGAGTCCTCCCCCGCCGGCTTTGAGTCGGTGCAGGTGTGGAGAGGATGGGACAATTTCCTGCCACTGGAATTTATTTTCTAATTAAGGATTATCAACAGTCCACTGCCTGCTGAGAGCCACAGTCTGGTTTGGGCAATCAGGAAAAACCTCTCTCCGCTTTATTCTAGTCTGACAATATCTCAGTGTCACGCTCTATTAAAATCTGGTTCGTCTCCAGGGATAGACAGATAGGTGTAGCTTACATCAGTCAACTTAAGACACTTGTAAACACAAGCCGCTCTGTGTGTTATTCTGCTGCTGCGTCTGATTTGGGAGGAACGACGATGTTTAATTTAAGTGCGTAAAAAAAAGTGGGAGTCAAAACAGCTCCGCGTCAGTTTCTTTGTTTTCTTGTTCAACTGCTTCAAGTTTATTCAAGACTTCCCTGTTATCGCATCCACCCAGTCTCCTTTGTGTACCCTCCGTCACCTCGTCACCTTTGTTCCCGTTTTCATTTGAATTCTTCACAGTTTCTGTGTTTGGCTGTCAGCGCTGTCGTTTTCCATAATAGGAATAAATATTATCAGAACGCCTTTGTCTACCACTGCGAGGCACATTTATATACACTGCAAATTGATACCACACGTAAGCTCCGATTCATTATTGAATCACATTTGGTGAAGAGGGAAGCACAAAGGCTGGTCGTGAATTATAAATACTCTGCTATTGAATCACCTGCTACATTCCTTTGAATTGCTCTTAATCCCTTATAGCAAAACACAATCTGCTTTTCTTTCTCTGTCGGCCGTTTCAAGACTGACTCGCAGGCAGCTGACCACCACTCTGCCAGAGACGTGTTCGCTTTTGCACTCTCAAAAGTCTTGTGAAACTTTCTCTTTCTGATAATGATTTCAGAACTGAGCCCTGCAGACACACACACACAGTGAAAGTAAGAAAGTAATAGAACATACGTCATGATAAAAGACGAAGAAGCAGGGATGCTTTTAGGTTTTTTTTAGAGCTATGTCTTATTTTTGATATCCTAGCATCCTTCCTGTTAGCCTACATTTAGACCTCCACTGTCAGGCAAGCAGCAGCTGGTGCATGCACTGAGCCGAGACTGAGAAGAATCAGCAGACAGAGCAGTGTTTTTGTCCACCTGAAAAAAAACAAAACAAAACAAAACTCTACAAGCGTCCAGACGATGCAGTCACACTGGTCAAAAAGTTGACTGTGGAACACGATACACTTTTCTCCCCCTACGCTCAATATCTTGCCTAAAAAGCGAAAAGCGAGGCACCATCACAACCCCACTGATTTTCAGTGCAGTTGTTGTGTAATCTTCTTTAAGAATGGCTTCTTGACAGCCACGTTCCACTGAGACCATTCCTGATGAGGCTTCACTGATGCATCTCTCAGGCCTCTGCTGGATTTCTTTCCCCCCCATTTCTTAATGATATGAGCTTCAAAGATATACAATAATGTCTTTGAAGCTCATATTAAGTTGAGCTTAAAACTGTGTAAATTTTGAACTGTTCTACAGTTTAAAGTGCAGGTAATAAATGCTGTTATCTTAACCTGGGAACTGACAAAGCCTTAAATTCCAGAGATAATCTTGAACATCATCTAGAAGTGGCATTAGCTAACTATTCCTACCTAATTGAGACCACTTAAAGTGGCATCACGAATAGCCACTTTGTCTTTTAAAGGGCTTATGTAAAGCAGACTGAAGTACAAACGTGATAAAGACAGGGAAACAGTCCGTCTTTCGAATCAATATCAGCTGACCCAGAGAGAGTCACAAAGGTAAAAACCTGTCATTAAAAGTAACACATAAACACTGTAGCACCACCAGGGTTCTGTGTGAATACATGCCCTTGTCCTGTTCTCTCTGAAAGGCCTTATCAACAACTGAGGCCACTCAAGGAATAAAAAAAAGATGGTTTTCATACGAGCCTGTGACACAACCCTCTGTATGTGTGTCCTATTTTAAGGACAAGTCAGATAAAGAGGGTAACACATGCAGGGCGAAGCTGCACAATAACAAATCGAAATAATCCCTGCCTGCTCTGAGGCCACACCACATATTAAACTCCATACTGCGAGGTGATAATGACTCCGAATGCAACTCATGTGCTGTAATAGTACCTGCATGCAGGGAAAACAGTAGGGATGCCAAAGCTAATTAGTGCCTCCCCACAGAAAGTACTGTATGTGGCTACACCGAGACCAGCACACACCTGGGGCTTGCATGCATTTGTTATACTTTCCAAATGTCAGTGTTATTTTTTTCAGGACTATTTTAAATGCTTGAAGCCTGTAACAGAAAGGCAGAGGTTCTTCGGGGAGAAACAATAACAAGATATCCACTTTTTAGTTAGTTTAACTTATTCACCAGGAGAAAGTGCTTGTTTTGAGGTAGCGCCTGTTCCTTTAGCAAAAGACACCTGGGAGACCAGGTGCAACAAGAGCACCTGATCTGGGATTGAATGGTTTAGATGCAGTTTTAAGTTTGATATTATATATGATGAATTAAGCCAGCGCTCATCCTCTGCACAGTACCATCCGTGCAGTGCAGCACGGCGGTGGCAGCATCATGTTGTTGGGTGTGTGTTTTTAAAATTCATTATGTCATGTCACCTGAGCACTCATGATCTTAGACTGAGGGGAAAGTTCAATGACCCTCAACACACAGTCAAGACATTGCTAAAGGGGCTTAGTGACTACGGATGTTCTTACTAACTTCCTTGTTAGTCAGTCTAATTCTACATTTCTTTTTACTCAACAAATCATTGGGTAATTAACAATGACAGCACATGTGCAGCCTTTGACAGCTGTTAGATGACCCAATTTCATATTCAGCTTTTACACTTCCAGGCATTACCACAGTCAGATGGCACTGCATAATATCTTTGGGCCAACGGTTAACATTAACATAAAGTGGCCAAGTCACAACTCTGGCTTGAACCTATCAAATATTTCAGGAAGGACGTGCAAATAGTTGCCCAACTTGACAAAGCTCTGGAAGGCCTGCAGAGAAGAATGTTAAAGATTCGCAAAAAGATTCGAGGTTGTAACATATTTATGTTTTAGAAGTGGGGAAATGCTTATTCCACTGTTATATATACAGATAAAACCTCTTTATCAAACACTCAGAAGTGTTCTAGCTAGCTAATGCTAATCACATTTTCATGTATGCTTTTACTGTCTTTAAATCACAGCTAATTTTTGTGTTTACTTCAACTTTGATTTGAATTTTAAAGATCTGCGACTCTTGAGAACTCTGAGAACATGTTTTATGACTGAGGTACAATATTCCTAAAAGTCAGCATCCTAATCATTTATGGGCATAAGGTGCTTTGGATAACCGTGACCGTCACTGTGACTCATAGCTTTCAGCACCTAACCTTACAAGTTTCCTTGCAGTTAGCACAATTTTATGTTTACCACTGTCCATCGGTGAACCACAATTATACTTGAAAACATTTTTTCTTCAAACTGAGGAGGAAAGATGTTGCTCCTTATTCTGACACGAATGCATAGCAGCATATCTTAAATTACTGACAAGATTTTGATACTTGAATCAGATTTAAATGAGGTGACCTGTTCTAACATTACATAAAGAACATTTAAGCAGATTAAAAGAGTCATTAGACGATTGCATTCTCCAGCTACCTCCATTGCAATCTGACATAAAAGGAGCAGCTGCAGGCACATCTGACAACTGACTAGAGGCCACATCTATGTACACATCACACACACATTATATATATATATATATATATATATATATATATATATATATATATATATATATATATATATGCACACACAAATACACACACTCAAAATGCTCCCATTCATTTACATAACCCTAATCTGTCAGAGAGCACCCTCTGCCTTCCACCAGGGTTTCCTCCTCCTCCTCTCAGCTCATGTCTTTCTCTCTGAATCTGCTTCTCCTGTTCTCTTCTCTTTCCTCTCTCCTCATTTCCACCCTTTTCCTCCTCCACTCTGCATCGATCCGCCTCATTGGTTTGGTTTCTTATCAGTAGTGCTGCAAATGAACCACGTGCTCAATTTCAACTCAATCTCAAAAAAAGAAAAGGTTATTCGAGGCCACTGAGCCATTTAGCAGGAATTACCGCTTATGCAAAACATTTTTAAAAATCTATAATAATAACTAAAAAAACAAGAACAGCACTTGAGGATTATCCATGAAACACGAAGCTGAGGCAAGCAACAGTATAACACATGAAATATTACAGAATCTGGGCTACTCACTACATCTTAGCAGAGAAAAATTATATAACCACAGAAAGCTGTCCTATACATTATTACTCATGTAGCGGGATGTCAGAAAACGCGCTGGTGAATTATGAAATCGGTGAGGTCACCAGTGCGCGTACACTCTTTTTGCATTTGTGCTACATGTTCTGTCAGGAGCGAGACTGCTCCGGCAGTGAGGTGTGGGGTTTGATGGACACGGCCTGTGCTGCGGGTTAATGTGATGTTTAAGGCTCTGAGTGACGTGGAACTTTACTTGACCTTTGCTTTTGTAGGTTCGCGTCCATTACGCAAGTTCAAATATTGTGCTTCTTTCAGTGGAAATGGGGAAGTGAAATCAGGGATGTCAAAGTGATTTTACTTGGTTGGCCACATACAGCCTGTCTCAATACAAGAAACAGTTTTTGTACATGATAAAAAGCTGCTAGAGTAGGGGTAAGACAATGTCAGCGTGACTCTTTGGGCTTTAACTGCAAGAAATGAATGTGTAAGAAGGATCTGGCAGCTCATTGCCCAGACTGTCCTGTAATTATTACACAGAGGTTTTGGTTAATCCAAAGAAAATGTCCCGTTTTTTTTCCTGTAGGCTTTTCTAAAAGAAAAACAAAACAAAAACCCAAAAAACAGAAATTTCTTTGGTAGTTAGTGGAAAAACATCTGTCAGTTAATAATCTGTCAGTTAATTACATTGATGTACCATGAATGGGCATGTGGGAAGTCTTTAGCAGAGGGAAAATCTCATGGGCTGGATTGGAGTCTTTGCTAGAATGATTCTGGCCCACAGGCCTTATGTTTGACAGCCCTGCTATAAAGCTTACAGGCAGGGACAGGTCAAAAGCTCAAACGACACGGAAATAAAGGAGCTACTGAAGAAAAAAGTATTCTTTCTTCCTATCTCTATGTCTCCCACACGGCTGCTCGGGTGATTGGGGTGTCCTCACAGGTTGGGGTGTGTTTCTGGGGTTTTCTGAGCATGCTGTGCTGCTAGGTAGCACTGAAATGTCATTGAAAACAAAAGAAAAGCTGAATCCACCCACCTGTATGTGATATGTTTGTGTTGCCACTTCTGTCCCGTGAGGGCGTACCGTCGTTTCCTGACACTTAATCTGGACACACCCCCTATTTGGTCAGGAACCCCGCATCGGGGCTTCTTCATCCACCTGTGGACAGAGGCGGGGAGGAAAAAGGTTATATCGGCAGCAGCACATTACCTCCCCTACCCTGACACAGTGATGTCACTGGCTCACAGGAGCCAACTCTGAGCCAGTGTCACACAGAACAGATGTGCAAAATAATTCAACATGATGCAATTTTTGAACATTTATATGTAAAAAAAAATGCAAAGATGACAACGTGTTGATAACAGAACACACGTACTTCATCGTAACACCCACACAGTGTAAAACTACATGTATTCAAATGTACAAAAAAGGTGCCTCACCTTATCGTGTTATCCCTACATTAATCGAGAGAAGCAGAAGGGGGGAAAAAGAAACAGGCACTGTTAGCTCATCACATTTCACTCTGTTTCAGCCCAGCGGTTGGATAGCTGTTAGTCTGCATTCACATAGCTGGCCACCACATCGCCACATCACAGTTCAGTGACCAATGTGAGCACTTTTGCTGCGTGTAGCATGGATGGTATTTCGCTGTTGGTGCACACAAATGTCAGCGAGCACTGTTTTAGTGATTTGCAGGTATAATGCGGTGAAGTTAAACCTGGGTAAATCCATGGCTGCTTTAAAAACACAGATGATCTGTGCCCTCGTGCCACTGCCGCTCTCATACAGATGAATAATTTAAAAACATCTCTTTAAAGACTTATGAGAGCCCCAGGTGGGTTTTCACTCCACTACACTCCTGTGTGCAGACAAAATATAATATAACAATGAGACTTTCCATTAAAAAGAAAGAAAATCCAAACCAACATGACCTGCTTGATTGCTTGTAGCTGCTGGGCTGAGGTTGGACTGTTCAAATGAGGACAAAGCCAACCAGAGTCGCAGCTCTTCTGTCTCCTCCACTGTCTATTAATACTAAAACATTGTGAAGTCTTTGATCTGACATCGGAGGTGTACTCTTGCAAAAACCCTCTTTGATCACATTAATAAGCCCCACTTAGTCTACGTTACGCCAACTTTGCGTCTGGCAAAACGACTCTGGTCGCCTTAAAAATGTAAGACGGGGCGAAAAGAAACAGAAACAGTCTGTACCTCCATTTTTGAAAAATGTCTAGTTCACTTGAACTGTGAGTCCTACAAAAAAGAAACCAAGCAACACAGTTCGCAGTGTGTTTTCCCTCCTCAAATTAATAAAACATCTACCTACAGTATGCCCGAGGCCCTCAGCGAATTTAGATTTTTAGTCTGAGACTGTTCATCAAATCATAAAAATCAATCTGAGATCCACATCTCTCTCTTTTTAAAAGCCACATGAGCAAGTCAACATATCCATAGTAATTACTTGCATTCAGGCGAATACAAGAAACGACCAAAGCAAACACCACGGTTTCTCTGTAGCTGTAATTTTACACTCAGCCGCTTCCTGTTGTATTCTTACCCGTGTTTTCTTATTTTGGGAATAAACCCATCGTGAACCTTGTGCATAATTCATACTATGGCGTCTTTAAGGGTATTTTTAAAGGTGTGTGTGACTCACTCTATAGTGTTGCTGTCCAGCGTGCCTGTGACATTTAGGCCGTAGCGGCGCTGCATGGCAGCGATAGCAGACTGCATGACTCGGGCAGAACGCAGCACTGACATTCTGGGGTCTGCAGGAGGGAGGTAGCCATACCTCTGGAGCCATGCCTATAAACAAGGAAACAAGGAGGAAAAAGGTTAGACATCACTGTAAACTCCAAGGAATAATCTGCAAAGACTGATTTTTGGACAGGAGCTAAACATGATCTCAAAATCATAAATAGACATTTGAAGACAGGAGGCAGCTTAGCTTGAGTATAAAGTTTGAAAACGTGGGGAAATATCCAGCTTGGCTCTTCCAACAGCTATAAAGCTCATTAACCGCCTCCGCTGTGGCAAGACACTTCACCCGCACCCTGTCCAGCTGAGCAGCGCAGAGCTGCTAGTGCTGAAGTGTGAGTCCAGAGTTCCTACAAGTAAATTTATGGTGTAGTTTGTTTTTTTTCCTGTGCATGAGAAGCATTTTAAGCAGAAAGCACACTCCATACGACCTAGAACAACATTTAAATGTCATCAAGATAAAACTCCGCATTAAGCTACACAGAGCAAAGATCAGCTAGTAACCGGTCTAAGGACACATCTGAAAAGACATTTGTAAAAGGGTAAAAGTAGAGAGACAGAGAGAGAGAAATCTCCATACCAGTCTATAGTGCAGAATGTCATCCGTTATCATGTCATTTTACTTGTCTGGAAAGGGCTTTGGTGTAATAAAGCTTTGAGTGTCCCTATAAAATCCAGCCAGAGGGAATCATTGCTCAGATCTTTGGACCAAGCAGGAGAAGCGGGAATCGTCCGGGCGTCCCCACAGAAGAGGCTTTAGGGATTTGGATAGTCTCAGCCTCTCTGTATACACTCAGTCCTCATCGTAAAAATGCCAAATGTGGGATTAGCTAACTGCTGCATATCGGAACACAAAGCCAACAGCAAAACGAGGGTTAAATTGTTTTGCTTGAAGAGCGGAGAAAGTGAAACAACACAACGTTGGCCCGGAATCTCAAATACCCAGTGAACTCAGAACTGCCGCGTGTTTGCCTCAGACCTTCTTATTTCTCTTTCAGCAACTCTGTGCTGTGAAACCTGAGCACCGTTCTCGTGCACAGTGTTTTCAAGCTGCTTCAGGCCCGCTGCTCAGGATAGCATACACACTGAGAATGAAATTTACTAAACAGGGAGGGAAGCCCGGAGTGCGAGAGCGAGAGGAGAATGCAATAAAAAGCAAGAAATGCGAGTCTATAGCTTCGTTTACGGTGACTGCGCTCCACATCCAAGCAGTAACAAAGAGCTCTTTTGAAACTTATTGTATATGCTGTTTGTAGCAGCGGTGCAAACAAGCTGATATGTATGACTCTTCAGAAGGTGAGAAGAACTGAACATGTCACTCAGCTAATGTGCAAATGAGGACACTAAATAAAAAAAACATGACACCGGGAGGATGCCCAGGTGCCTGAGCATTGTGGGTAAGTGTGGTGGCAACTGCACAAAGCAGATCCTAGCTGAGAATGTGAGTGATCTCATAAATAGTTCATGCAAACAAATGTCCTGGAGACGAGTGACAACATGGGGTTCCTACTGGTAATTAACAAAGCATCTTATGAGCAGGAAGAACGAGCAAGATCATTGAAATACATTTCTTTTAAAGAACTACAAAAAGCTTCTCCATTAGGTGATTGTGCAACTGAAGGGTGATTAGCCTAGCTTGACTTCAGATCCAGATAATGCTCATGTTTGTCCAGACTCTAGGGCTGGGCAATTAATTATCCCAAAGGGCCACATGAGAAATTGGGACTGCTTTGAGTGTGGCTGCACCAATAAGCTTAAAAAAAAGACCTAATTAACTTATATTAGCTTATCAGTGTGGCCCTCCAAACAGTCCCACCTTTTGGGAAAATTAATGCCCACTCCAGTCCAAAGCAAGGGCTAAAGGGTGGTGCATGCCAGTGTAACAGGGCAGCTACATCTCTTTAATATATGAGCAACTCTAACCCACATAATTTCCTTATAGAATAATAAAGTATGCTGATTATGATTCTAATATGTTTGTGGAGACAGGAGGTCTGTACTGAACTTTCAGCCATTTTTTAAGTGATTTTTTTTATTGTTTTTTCATTTCTAATGAGCTGGTTGGAGCCCTGCTGTATCGCCCCATTTAACAATACATATCCACCAGCCTGCCTAAAGCTCACTCTTTAACATTTTATATATTTTTTAAGTTAACCTGCTTTGTTTTAAGGCAGCTTGATCCTTTCAGGCAAAGCCAGAGTTCTAAACCTGCTAGTCTTTATGCTAAGCTAAGCTAACTGCTGCCAACTTAATTACCAGCCTTACTATATATACCATATTGTTTCTCGCAACACAGGATTAAGTTCTTTCATAAAAAGGTGACCTGGAAAAATAACTTTCTTTTCTTTCCACGCAGCCAGTTATTCTGAATCCCAGACTTTTCCTTTAGTAATTTATGAGAATAAAGCTAAGAATTATATTGACAAAATATGGGGAAATTATGTTTTCTATTTAATTATTAAAGTAACTTCATACATTGTTAATTACACTTGAGATAAAGACACATTCTTTCAGTAAGATCAGAACTATTATAACCAAATGTAAGCAGCATTTCTAAACTTTCTGCTTTCTCTACCCTGAATCCCAAATTGTTTGATGAAAGGAAAATATTAACAGTGTCAATGACAAACCCAGTTACTAACATATGTCTATATTACATTGGAATATAAATAACATTAAAGAAAAGCAGCTTCTCATTGAAGTCTTAACTCTAGAATAAGCGACACTTTCTCTCTGTAGTTTGTGTTGTGACTGGCACATCTACTGAGACCTTCATGAAGAGACTCAAACTCTGCATCAATGACTTACAGTATCAAACTCCACTCTCATCACTTTGGCAGATGCCAAAATGTTACACCTGTGTCATGATTCACACTTCCAAGTACCTGCCTGTAAACCCCAAACCTCTCTTTGTGTATTTTCTTTCTTCCCTTTCTCTACTGCACACTTTGGTGCTTTTTGTGCCCATCCTGCAGCCGCACTCTCCTCGTCACCCTCTCGCTGTGAGTGGGTGGGTGATAACATTACAATGTGTGTCAGATTTACTAGATTCAATTTTAGTTAAAATAAATGAATAAATAAATCTGCAAATCTGACTACACATCAAGCCACGTGTTACAGTTACTCCATTGCGTTTCCTAGCAGACTTCACGAGTACCAAACACTGTAAGATCTTCTCTTTCTATGCCCACATCTTCTCCACCTCATGGTACTCTCTTTTCCTTCCAATGTCTGCTTTAATTCTTCTTGTCCTGTAATCATCTCTATGCCTCCCTCTCATCTCCTCTGTTTTTTTCTCCCTTTGGTAACCAGACTTTGGCTCTGTCCTATAACCACTGCCCTAGTGCTTTCAAAGGAAAAAGGGAGAGAGAAAAGGAAAAAAATAGACGATACAGATGAAAAGCACACAAGTTCAGACGTGGCACTGCATATTTGTAGCAGAACGCTTTTTCTTTTTCTTCTGTAGTTCTAAGAGACTACTGTAAAACCTGATTTCATCAGCAGAGAGATATTTTAATTCGACGCCAGCTTCAATCGGCTGAATGGGTTTTGAAAAAGTTTGGGCACATATTTCCTCCTGAGATAAAAAGAGGCTTGGGAGGCCAGTGTATTCGTTTTCCCAGAGGAAATATTTACTTCTGAAACTGAGATGTTCATGAACTTACAGAAACTGTCAATTTGTGACCAACACTTGGTGTGCGGATGTCATCGATGTTTACAGAGCTACGTGACGATTATGTAAATTAAAGGCTGCAAAGAAAACTCGCTTTTTTTGGGGGGATGCAAGAACTAAGTGATGTGTTTGTGCTTTGAGTTATTGCGGCTGTCTCTGTCTACCACTCAAACATTGAGGGGATATTGGATGGTGCCAGTTCGAGCGCGCAGGAGGGGTGAAGGGTTGTTCGACGTCCCATATGAGAATGAAACATGGTGGCAGGATGTGGAGGGTGTAGCTGTCATACCGGTTCTTTATATACAGCACCGTGGGGAAACAGCACGACAGCACAAAAGGATGAATATAGCAGCAGAGGGCGGCCGGTAATTCCAATGAAAATTTCCGCATTGACAGCAAAAACAGTCAGCTGAGTCATTTCGGTCATTGTGTCTCTGCTACTGCAACGTTTGGCAGAATAACCAAAATACGGGCTATTGGTTCATGTCCGCTTCCTCTAATCTCTGGACATCCGCTTCAAAACGCAGCCTCACTTCTTTTTAGAACTTATACTTTTGATACGTCGGTTTGACATCACCAGGATGGTTTTCATAGAGTCTCATTCATTAAGCTAAAAACACTCCAAACTGTGTTTGTTGTAGTTTTTTTAAAAAAAAAAGCTCAGATTACTTCAAAGCTTTTTCCTGAAACCGCCGCTTTTGCTCGCATTTCCTCGTGTCGTCGTTCACGCGGAAAACCAGAAACTTCCACAGTCAAACAAAAAAGTTACCACAGTTGCAGTTTCAGGACCAAAATCCACACGCTGCAACGCAGGAATCAGAGAGAAGCACGAGCTCAAGGCTCACATTTATTAAAACTGCACACGTTCAAAGATTCAATCCAAGGCTTTGATCTTTAATTCCATCATAGTGCCAAACTTTATGTGACTCCGTTGGGAGAGAGGTTAAAGATGGAGGAAGCACAAGTATAAATTATTTCCAGTATTTCCAATATTGCAGAATTTGAAGCTATAATAAACCGTGAGTATTATGTCCATTCGTTCATTCAAAGCTGACTTTTACAACCTTCACGATGGCGATCTTATAATCAGCGAGAGAAAAAACCTGAAGATCTAAAGACGTGTTCTGCTGAATCAGTGCCGAGCACTTTACTTTTTCTACATTTCACTCTCCCATCTGTCCTTATCTCTTTCTGTTTTCTTTCATTATCCTCCCTCTCTGCTGCTGCCCACTTCTCATCCTCATCGATTTACTCTTTCCCTTTGTGATCTATGGTTCCCGGGGTTCTGCCGATGCAAGGGTTCCTGAGAGCAGGAGGCTCCACTTCGACAGCATCCTTTATTCAATAAGACAGAAATTCTTCCCCGTCCTGCTCTCTGCAAAATGGATAACGAGGGAGCTTGTGAACGTAGATGGTTTGGTTCAATAAAGTTGCAATTTGGATTTCTTGTCAGTGTAATAACAGGGACACAGAACAGTAACCGTACTTTTTATAGTCACAGGGATTGCAGATAGAAATAGAGCCCAGGACAAATGAGCAGGAGATGGTAAAACCATGAACACATCAGTAATTCAGCTCCCAGATCAAAGCATCAACACTTTTTACTTCATATGCTTTTAGTGTTTGCAAAGGGAGCTCAAGAAAGGGCAGCTACAAAAGACATCCAAAGAAATATTTGGAGCACTGAAGGAACAGTTCTGAATTGTGATAAATACACCTTTCAACTTGGATTTTTTTGTTATTTTTTGCACAAAGCAAGATATCTTTTACGACTAAAAATGTCCAAATAGCTAATAAAAAGAAAAGAAGCCCAGTTCCCCTAGAGGTCTGTTGTTGCCATCTCCAAAAGAGAGTAAATGGTAAATGGATTGATTCTTATATAGAGCTTTTCTACTCTCCAACATGCCACATTCACCCATTCACACAAGCACTTTCTTCTATGCTTTAAGTGCTTTCTATCTGCCATTCACACACATTCACATCCGATGGATGCATCGGTTAGCAACTTGGGGTTAGTAGCTTCCCAGGTATGCAGACTTGGGGAGCCAGGAATCAGACCACCAACTTTCCGATCAGCAGCTGACATGCCCTACCTTCTGAGCTCAGGAGTAGGGCTGGGTATTGTCACTGATTTCTAGAATCGATTCGATTCCGATTCACAAGGTCCCGAATCGATTCGATTCGATTCAATTTGATTTGAATCTGGGAAATTTTGCCTCAGACAGTCAGAAATATTATAATTCAGATGAGTACATTTACATATTTTTGTATCTATAAAAAGAAAGCTGACACTTTCGAGACTTTATCAAAGGTGTGAGCGTCACAGCAGAGGCCTTTGTGTCAAAGTAGCTGAAGATAAAACACAGAAAAACATGAAGGTGATTTTCCTGGCCTGGGATTTTATAAAAATATTCTGCAGTACATCAAAAACAAAACAAAACCATTAACCAGCATATGAACATTACCTGTGAAGTTACAGCGATTTTATTAGAGATACGGCTAAGCGTTTTGCGTTTTGTATAATTTTAAAAAGTTTAAATTTGTTCAGAAGCCTATTGAACAGCAGAAATTAGGTTTTCTTTTCGGAAGTAAGTAAAAGGAAAAAAAAAACATCAGCCGACAGAGCTGTAAATATCGGTAGACTTGTGCGTAACAAGCAAGCGAATAATGCAGAAAACAGATTTCAGGGATAGACGGGAAACTGTTCTTGAAGTACACTGAGAAAGAGAGAGAGCTGTGCATGAAGTGTGATTTTATTGTGGTGGAAGCAAAACAGCAAAAGTCAGAGTGAATCCATGACGATGAAGCTTAGTTTGGATCTTCTTTTGCTGCTGGTTCGGTCAATATCGTTTGGAGAGAGATCAAACTAACAGCTTTCGAATCAGCGCAAAAAGGGCGTAAACACAAAGGGCGGACCCGCCGAAACATCAGAATCAGCGAGCTGTCGGTTTTCAGCCCCGACCGTGTCCGTGTCGTCGGGTGAGAAAGGCGACATCTCACTGATTCTGATCCGCGCTTTGTGTTTACATCTTTGTGCAGAAGCCGTGTACCTGCTCTCATTTACTGTTTTAAATGTTTGGTGGTTGTCAAAATTTTGTGACGTTTCACCTGAGATTCTGGAATTTTGGACAAAATACATTTATATAAAAAAAAATCGATTCAGGATTTTAATGAATCGATATCACGTTATCCAAGCCAGAATGATGAATCGATTATTAAAACCCAACCCTACTCAGGAGTAGCTCAGGAGTCAATTCTCATATTAGATCTCAATGTTAAAATGTCTTAAACTAAACTGTTTAAAGTGGTGTGTACAGATAATTACCACCTCTATTACAACTCTGTGCTAATCAGCTAATTTAGGTTACTGGACTGGACCTCGTGACTGATCAGAGTCAAGTTTATCCTGGCAAAAGATGATACTTTTAGCAAACAAGCTTCTTATGGCTGCTCCCCTTAACAAGGGGACATCACGGCTAGCTCGGCATGTTTGATTTGGCAGCTTTAAGGTGCCAATGTACTGGTATGTACAATGTAAAACCAGCACGATCATACACTCGTGTCCCAGCTGTGACAGCGCCAAGTTACAAAGCTCAAGAGGTGCACTGTGGTGAGAATTCCACAATTTTCACCACAAACTAATTACCATACCACCTAATCACCATAAACAAATTAATCCTCATACCTGGTCGATCAATTTGAGCACTCACCCCAAACCAGCCAAGCATTGTTCTTTAAGTACTGAGCTCACCCTGAAAGCAGAAGGCAGCAAAAGCGCTATAATGAGGTTAAACTTCTTCACAAATCAAGTCCCTCTTGAAGTGGAAGGATAAGGAGTCAACCAGCAGTGCCCTGACAGAGGCTAAAATCTCTGAAATGCATCAGTGCCTATTTTGGGGTTCTCCACACTTGATTTCACTTTACTTTGAAGTAGATTTCTCTCATGCTTTAAATGTGAGAAGAACCTGGCCTCACCTAACCTCCCTGCACACTTCTTCACAGTGAGTGCATTTCTTTTTCACCCTTGTCACATTATGAGGAAAAGAAATCCACATACACACACACACTCAAACACACACACACAAACACATATCTCACGGTTTCAAATTACCGTCCTCAATGTTGCCCTAAAAAGCCTCTTCTGTCCCATTTTACACCTTTACCCGTTTCTCTACGCCTCTCATTCAACTACTTTCAACTACACTTTTCAGTTAGAGAATTGTCTCAAACAGAGACTAAAACTTGTATTATCATTAGTAAAGCCATCTCAGGTGAATTTGGGCAGCATTCAGGAGAGGCTCAGACATCCAGATGTTCGACACGAGTGCTGAACTGAGGTGAATTCGAACTAACTTTCGTCTCATCAGACCACCTTCCAACGAGCTGACTTGGCTTGTGACTTGACGAGCAGAAGGCGGGCTAATTAGCCGATGGGTGCCATCAAAAGGCCACCTTGTAAGGCGACGGGATCACTCCATTATGGATGAGATGTGGCTCAGGAAGCCCGGTCGTCATGGCAACACACCGCCATCACACAGCAGCTGCTGATGCTGGCATTTGTGACTGATCAGCTGAAAGGGGCTTGGTCCCCTCAGGTTACAGAGACGGCATGTGACCTATGTTGGAGACCACATTTGCATTAGCTGTTCACTGTGAGCTTCAGTCAGAGGATGAAGGCTGTAGAATAGCTACAGTTAGTGTGCAATACAATCGTTTTTGTTGTTGTTGATTTTGTCTCATGAACAATTTACAGATATGGCCCACGTGGATTTCATGGTGTTCTAACTTTCTGTAGGTTTTTCTGCTTCTCAACCTTAGTCCCTGTGATAAAGGGACAGCAACATTTTCTCAGCCTGTCTGCAAATCTCTGAATTACACTCCTACTTGGAGCGGGCTTGTAACAGACCCTCAGCGAACGCAGAGAACGCCAGAGAGTTTGTTTACAAGCTTGTGAGAAATTTCACAGGCATGATGGAACAGAAGAGATCAACTGTTCATCATATTTTAATTGAGCTTTGTCAGGCTGAGTGCACATGCTGTTGCTGGAGATTTATAAGAAATGATATTCTATTATATACAGACAGTGATAGAGCCAGAATATTTTAATCAAAGCAAGAAAGTGCTGAGCATTTCTTACAATGCGGTGGAACATCACTTATATTAATTTTATCTTTTTTTCTGTAGGCTAAGTAACGCATTTCCTTGGTCACTTACTTTTACTATTTGGTGATTCAAGCATGACATCCATCTAGAACATACCATGAAGAAACATTTAGTAATTTTATTTTATGATCAGTAGCTGTGAAAATGTTGTTATTAAGCACTAATAAAAGTGAACAAGCGCATTAGAATTTAGCTGAATGATTGTGCTCATCAAGTGTGTCCACATGGGAGTGAGAGTTGCAGAGAAATGGTTACTGAAAGTTACTCGTGGAAAACAGCTGTTACTGGATATAACTACTGTTCTCTGATTATGTGTTTAGCCTTCATTACACAGGCATAGAGACCGGTCTGCACCCTCCTGCCAATGGAGAATATCTACCTCCAGAGTAAAGTTTTGCCTCAGAGCTCTGAGGCACAACTTTACTCTGGAGGTCAACACATCAACACAATCAACACATTTCAAAAAGTGCAACTTTTACTTTGAAGACAAATGGTCTCGGTTTCCAGTGGGGTTATAGTTTTCAGTCTGCAGTCTTCTATGCAAAGAAATGGCAATCGTAGCCACCTGCTAACAGTCAAAGAAACTGTAAGGAGAATTTAGGTATTACACCCAATATCTCTTTGCCACTAATTTCATGCTAGCGGCTGGCAGCAACCTTCAGCAACCACTTGTCAATCGGTGCAACCACTTGTCAATCGGTCACAGAATGTACATTTTTTTCCTAGCGACAGTTGGTTACCATAGCACTGTTGACCAATCTCTAGGCCTGCATAATCGAGGCTCTAGCAGTCAAATTCACAGCAGCTGCCATGAACCATTTGCAACTAGTGAGAGAATATTCATTTTTCTCTTGCAACCAGTGGTCGTCAGCTGGTCTCCAACCAGTCTGTGTGAACAGAGCTTAAAAGCCTTTACCTCTGTCTGGCCCATGGATAGACACAGAGTATGCCTCAGCTTGAAGATACTTTTTAAAATGTGGTAGTGCTATTTTTAAAGTAGATTTTATAATTAAACCATTTTTCTGGTGGCTGAACTAGTCTTTAACTATTCAGGAGGTCCACATGTCGAAACTGTGATCAAACTGACATCTAGCTGTCAAGAAATGGCCAACCAGCCTTTTCACAAATAGGTAGCTGCATTAGCAGAATGAAACTCTGTGTGTCAGTTAAATTGTTGCCGAGACAGAAATACAACCTGTTAAAGGGCAGCACCTGTCAGTTGTGGCCTCAGACACTGAAAGCCCTTCTATTTTCTATTCTGCTCGTCTAATGTGAATGATTTACACCCCGGCATGCTGACAGAATACAATTAGCTCCCTGCTAGGACAGAAAAACAGTATTGGAAGACCTTGCCCAGAGTCTTTTCTACACTACAAATAACACGCTGACCAATTACTCTACACTTTAAAAAGGAGACTGAATGTACTTTTTAAAAAATGATTTCAGCTGCAACTGTTAAGAAAGCCTGTGCCCAAGCATTACTGTTGAGCACATCCAGCCACTTGATTCATTAATAAACATTTAGCAGAGTAGAGAAATTACATCAAAATGTCCTGTGAGTATACCCAGTGATGATGGTATGAAGTGGCTCAATCTGTGCTGCAAGTTGGAGCAGAGCTGCTAGAAGTGATCATCTCTCAGCACAGGTGACTTGTGGGAACAAGATCCCAGCCTTCTGGGGAAGCCTGCCACCTCTGACCGCCCTGAATTATTCATCGGTTACATGCCGGACCACTGCGAGTATGCCAGGGTCGTCAAGGCAACCGCAGCCTTTTCCTGCCCACACAAATAACCGCATACCCACATGATTCAAAGTGCTGTACTCAAATTCGTACTGTAAAATTTAAACGAGGGAAAAAGAATCAACCTGACTTTTAATGAAACCAAAACCATCGTCTGCACCTCATGACCCTGATGCGATGCGATGACTGCAGAGGCTGAGCAGGGCGCCGCAGCACATTTAGCCCCAAGTGCCTACGCACACACGCACACAAACACACAAACACACAATGGCTTTATGCATGCCATGTCCACCCTCTCAGTGGCCCCATTAGGACGAAATGTCACAAAAATGTCATGGAAAAATGTCAGAGTCTGATCATACATACTGATCAGAACAGCGGGCTTTAAGTGGATAATCTTTTGGGAGCTTGTCAAAGTATTTTAATGACTTAAGATAATGAAAAATGACAGCAAGAAACATCAAGATTATGGCATGTGACAGGAGCTGCAGTATGACATCAATACTAAAAGACAAAAACCTCCATGAGGCTGTTTAATATTCAGGTTTCAAAGTACATTAATTTCTGCGATGAAGCCCAATCGCTAATTCAAACATGGTGAAATGTGATTACATGCACGCAGGAACAGATTGAAACAGTTGTCGTGACTCACAAAACTATGCGTACGTTTATATGTACACACACGCACACACCCCAACACACCCCTGAGCGTTTGTCAAAAGCCTAATTGACAGACTTACACGTGATGCCCCATTGGCATCATCTAATGTTGCTGTTGTTAGTGACATTAAAGATTTAACAGCTCAGTAAGCTGTGACCAAAGACGTGTCTTAGAAAGAAGGAGACTGACATGCAGGGAAAAATTCTGAACAAAACATAATAACAAGTGGCTGCTCAGAGAAAGTCAGGTGTGCGTGTGTGTGTGTGTGTCTGCTTGTGTACGTGTGCATGATTATGAATCATTTACGTCTGTGCAGGTGTTGTTGTATTTCTCCAGGATTGGGTGAACAGACTGACACAGACACCCCAGTGGCTCACAAATCTGCTCTCTTACCAAAGCCAAATGACGTCAAGAAATGGTGTGTGTGTGTGTGTGTGTGTGTGTGTGTGTGTGTGTGTGTGTGTGTGTGTGTGTGTGTGTAATCCATATGATTCCTCAGTGAGAAACGAGGGCGAAGCGCACCAATATAAATACACTCATAAATATGCCTGTGTGCACTCAGACACAGGAGGTGAGCTCATGCACACTAAGTGTACTGTATGTAGGAGGAAAACACGGCTGCAGGGAAACAAAAGCAACAATTTAATATCGACTTTGTTAAAGATAAATTGTTAAGGAATAGCCAGCCCAGCCACTGATGGAACACGAAGCCCGTGCCGCAAAAGGACGTGATGCAGTTTCAATTGGGGGCTATTTTGGAGAACTGTGTAGTTAAGTTGTTAATATCAGTGCTGATAACCACCGTGGCGCAGGGAAAGTAAAGAAACATTCAGCCTTCATTAACTGTAAATTCAAGGAAAAACACACCAAAGTACTAAGCACACTGTTTGAGTGCCAAGCAATTTCTGGGAAATAAAGAAAAAAAAAAACCCACACCAGTGAACGCTTATCACCAAAAATAGCAAATGAGGTCTGTTAACACTGTTTTCTAGTGTATGGTGTTATATTAAAACATAAATTCTCTCTATGACCTGCAGGACACACAGGCACATGGTGTGTCATCCACACACGTTCGCATCAATTGTTTTCCATTATTCAGATGCCACTCAGGGGCTGAGCATGCCAACTGGTAACATGAGCTGAGACGTGGGGATGAAGCTCTCCCATTCCTCACACAGTGACAACAGCACTGAGTAGTTTGCACTGGGCAGCACTTGAGCTTGGCTTTAGCCCAGTGGTGAAAGCAGCAACACTGCCTACCTATGTAAAGAATAGTACAGTAATAGTTTATTTAATTATTATAAACTTACTCAAGGGATAGTTTGTCAAGCATGATTTTGTTGCCACAGTTGGATGAGAACTTCTCATCCCATTCTTGTTTTGTGACCATTAAAAAATGACGCCAAATACAGAAGACAATAAGCTTTGATTAGCATAATGCCTAGCCCGGACTGCACAACATTTTTGCCCTTTATGACTGGGGGGGATGTGTATCACGCTGTCTTCGAGGACACGTGCGATGGTCATCAGGAAGGAGACGCTAGCTAGAGATTTGCAGAAAAACAAAGTGACACTGGATGTGTTGCTCAATTTCAGCTCCAACACCAATGCCAATCACCACATCGGTCAGTTCCAGTCACAGACTTGAAGGAACTGCCATCGAAGACACTGAAAACTTGTAAGAAGCTACTTCCTCTAATCGCAGCTCTGACTTTCAGTTGCTGTGACACACTATGAAATACAAAATGATCAAGTTGCATTTTCATTCCTGATGCAAAGCAACACCCTATTTTGTTTGTTGCAGGTCATAATCAGGCTCAATTCATGTAGTCTGACCTGAATTTGAAGCTGATTCAGCACAGCCATGTAGTTAAATGTTAAACTAGCAAGTTGGTATTAAAAAAAATTTAATCACTGCATGCAGCATAGGTATAACAATACGTTCCAGTTCAAGTTTGTAGGATAATTAATAAACATGTAAATACAGATGTTTAGTGATGTTGATTGATGCATTTATAGTTTTGGACAGAACAAAGCAAGCCATCTTCATTTTTCAATTATGCTAAGCTAACAAGCGTTTATATTTGTTACAAAGATGTAAAGTGTATGCTTCTGTTTTACACTTATGGCCCGTCCATTACTGTGCAACAAAAGGTCAAAGTTCTTATGATTATGATTTATGATGATCGGCTCTTTCACGATTCCTCACTAACAGGTGAACAAACAGAGCGAGCTGACAGAACTCTTGGTTGGAGTTAATAATCACAGCCGACAGTCAGCAGAGTCTAGCCAAACCACCTTTTATTAATTCATTCATCCATCTGAGAAAGGATGTGTTAACAGATGGGAGTACAACTTTGCGCTGTCTTTGTTGTACAGCAGATTATCTTTGACTAAGCAACTTGTCTTTGTCTCTAGCGAGCACAGTGGCATGATTCAAACACTTCAAACACTCAGAGCGCAGCTCTGCACCTGATGCCTCCCAGTGAAACACTGAGTGTAACCAAGGCAGCGTGACGCTCACCAGGCTTTAGTGGGTGCACATCGGTGTTGTTGTGCTCCAAGAGCATCTCAAATGTAAATCACAGATCACAGAAATACCTGCAAGCAATACAATTAACATTTTGAGTGATTCGGCCATCTTTGGACACAGATGGAAAGCAAAGCAATAAAGATGTATATGGTCATGTTTTTATAACATAATAACATATTTATGTTCATATAAACATATTCAAAGTATTCAAATTCCAGAGGAAAAATAAACACTGAGGAAATGTTTCAGACACACTTTTCTCTTAAAGTTGTTCCAGTGTTTTGGCAAAATTCTGCTTTTCTTCCTGTAACTGACAGGACACATAATCATCTTTGTAAGGCTTCTCCAGTGGAAACTTATATTATGTACACAATAAATGAGTGACTATTTGTAGTGCTCCATATTACAGCTTTATTGTACAGTATAATTCAACTGAAAATGTACTGTGAAACTAAACAGATTATTAATCTCACAGTGTGTCACTAACTAATAACAAAAATATGTAGATTAGCAAAGAAAATTAGGAATCAGCACATGCTACACTGGCAAACTTCTGGCTTCAATGTTAGCATTAGCATTATAAGGAACCCAGACAAAGTCCTTTTAAATACTGCACTTTGTGTCATGGATATATCTTCAGGAATGTCAGCATGCCATGTTAAAGTTGGCTCAGGGGCTTGCATGCCATGTTGCTAACATGATTTTTGATTATCTGAATAACCATCAAGTTGTAAGAAAACTAGCTACTTTATGCAACTATTTTTTGTTTAAATGATATACATTTACTTTACCTGGTAGCATGCTAAGCACTGCCACTAAAAGGTAGTGGTAAAGCATATACATACATATAGCATTAGTTGCTTTTTTTAATGTATTTTTTATTTTTTTATTTATTTCATATTTATATCCTGTTCATAGCCTGTACATAGCTTGTACTCACTACAGCCTGTACATACTTATAGTTATAGAATATTCATAACATACTTCATACCGTGTACATTATAACATACCATAATAGACCCATTTCTGTAATATACTTACATATCTATATTATTGATAATATATATTGTAATATATCTATATCATGGCTAAAGCACTTCTGGATGGATGCAAACTGCATTTCGTTGCCCTGTACCTGTACATGTGCAATGACAATAAAGTTGAATTCTATTCTATTCTATTCTATTCTATTCTATATAGAGGCTTTATTTACCGACCACTATTAAACAACAGAACAGAAGAAGAATACAAGATTAACTGCAAAGCGACAGATTGATGAAACATCTGTGAGACTATACAGACGGCTACTTTCAACTTTAGGAAAGAAAAGGAAGGAAAATTATTTCAAGGCCAAACTGTGTCAGGTACAGCTAGCAGACGACAAGAGTACCACAACTACACATAGTCATTTAAGGGGGATTTAAGGGTAGGAGGTGATCTTGGAAGAATAACAGTGTAAAATGGAATCATGCATTTCCTTGAAATGCCTATCTCCAGTGTAGTTACATTTTGGTATGTGTGTTAGAAGATCAGCATGAAATCAGATACACCAGAGGCTGATCAGCCAGTCATCCATCATGGCCAATCAGCTGAAAACAGCCGACTGGCCCATCGATCTGTGCATCTCTACTTCAGACAAACTTGGAGCGTGGCCGAGCACAGCTCGGCATGTCTCTGCATTTGTGACACTAAGTGGAGAAAGCGCTTATAAAATATTAAGTTACATTTCTCCCTCTAACTGTCTGATATTGTCAAACAGGGATAGGGGGAAAATCTCTCTGTTTTAATTACTCTGGATTATGTAAGAGCTAATGATAAAAATAACCTGAGATAAATCAACTGCCTGCAAGGCCCACCTACAGCATGACGCCTCGCAGAGAAAGCACTTACTTTATTGGCTGTCGCACAAAAAACGTTGGCTCATCCATGTAAAATCAATGTGGACTGAAACAGAAAATAATACTCACAAGGAGATAAACAAAATTAAGTCGAGCCTGAGCCATTGTTAATGGCGCTGTCCAATTTGCAGAGAGAATTACTTCAGGGGAGACAATCGAATGGACGAAAGCTGAAGAGCTTTCAGAAATCTTTCTGCAGTAGCCATGTATAGTGCTGAAGTGAGGTGTTACACGTTCCTATTAATTACTCTTATCACCGAGTGACAGGCTGTCCTTCCTGTGAAAATGTCATCCAAAGCAAGAGGAAACAGGAGAAACAAGTGGGGGAATGACAGCATTACAGCCACTTTGTCTGTGAAGTCAAATCCAGGAAGGTCGGCAGCAAAGGCTCCATCCAAAAGGGTGAGGTTTTCTAAAAGACCGCAGTCTGACCAGTAATCGCAGGGCAGGCTCAGGATGACCTCCCACCTCAAACCACACCTGTTAATTAGAGGAAATACTCATCTGTGTCTACTCTCTAGAACACTTGGTGTAGGAGTAAACACAGTCCTAACAGCTGAGCGAGTGGCTCCAGTGAAAGCAGCACAGTCTCCAAACAGAAACTGTTTAGAAAGATTGCGAAACTGCAGCCAAATTCTGCCAGCCTGGAGCGGGACTGCACAGCATGTGCTTTACTGTGACTTTGCTCTTCTTTGAATACCCCTTAGGATCAAATTAAACACTTTCTTTTGGGGGGTTTTCTTTAAGCCTCATTCATTGCTCTTTTCTCCCATGCCGGGCATTCCCACTTGAAGCAACTTGTCAGTTTAAAGCCCACCTGATGCTTAAATCAAACTTGTTGTTGTGCAGAGCAGAGTGCAACTTTCGGCAGCCTCGACGCCTCTCTCGTCTCATTTGTGACAAAGACGACAGCTAAATTAGGGACCAGAAAATGTCTCGCATTACAGCGGAAAGCCCACTTTTCACTAGCAAATAAATGAGAACGTTTGGAGGCTTTTTCAGTCCTCCACACGTGCATGAAAACACAGTAATCATAGATATCAAACTACTGTAAGCACGCTTGTGAGCTCGCTGGCATCTTTACCTGACAGGCACAGCAGGGGCTCATCTTGAGGTACTTTGCATTAATATGCACACTGGTGCTGTTGCATGTATTTGTAGGTTGTCAAAGTTAATCAGCTCCTGAGAATGACTTATTAAAGTTGAGAGACTTTGAAAAAAGACAAAAAAGAAAAAGAGAGCCACGACCGCTGAGCACATTCACAATTCAGTGACACAAAGAAACAACAGATGCAAGGGCTGGAGGTGGATAATAAGATTCAAGTGGAGGTGGACGACGTGGGAGAAGGGAACGCTCTGCGAGAGAACGATGATGTTAACGCTAATAATGCGTTTTTCATCAGGTTAAATGGAACCGAGCAGCACGGGTTATTTTCTTTTCTTTTTTTTTTACCAGAGATCAGGTCAGTGCTGCCTCTCTGCTTCTGGCATGCCAAGCTTGCAAATCATGTGGAAATGTGGATGTGGGACTCGAGTCACTGTCAGTACACATGCCAGGATGATCCTGTGCAGCAGCTCCTGTTTGCATGCGTGTGCATGTGTGAGAGAGATAGACAGGAAAGGGGCTGCTGAGCGCAGTGCCACAGCCTTCTCTGGATGTAAAAGGGGCAGACGTGCACGGCAAAAGCCACAGATTAAGTTGCACACCATCTTGAAAGAAACACTAGCAGAAGTTGGAGAGATTATTTTTAAAAGTCTGAGTCTCAGAGTTCATTGGCACAACACTTGTAGCCTAAAGACCTTCAACTACCCATTAAGCCGGGAGGTTGTTTCAGAATACAAGCTGCCTTTGTGAAGGAACCTTCCCTGCTTTGTTAAATTCTCATCTGGCTGCCCACATTGTTCTCTGTGACCCCATAAGATCTCCTTTCAGAGTGCAGAGTGAAGCCTTAGACCTGAGCTTGTTTGTTTTTTGTTTGTTTTTGCAGACACGGGGTATGTGAATGCAGTAAAACCACTAAAACACAAAAATCTCGCACATACCCACTCTGAATGTCTGCCCATTGACTTCTGACATTGTTGCTCATGCTGGCTCCGTTTTTAAAATCATAGGGTTATGCATTGTTTACATACCTAGATAAGAGTGGAAATGTTCTTTTGTTTGTGTGTTTTTAGGGGTTTTTTTACATTAAGGTAGCCCACATTTTGCTTCAATCCAAAATTCAATGTTTCAGCACTCTGAGAACACAAACAAGCACAAGCTGGGGAGCGAAATAAAGCTTTGAAACCCTCTAAGAATACCTGCACTTCCATTCAGAAATGCACATTCCTTGGGAAACTGTCTAAAAGCGGCTACCGAACTGGGTAGAACTACAACCCAGCTGGGCATCTCACAAAGGCTCTGTTGTTGTGGTTGGTGAAACATCAGCACAAGGGACTGGAGTTACAGAGCAACTCTAACACTTTATTATTATTATCATTATTTTAAATGAGGATAAAAATAACACAGTTTAATTTAACAAAAAAGTGAAGCTGTTGTTGTGCGGGAAAATCTCTTGGGTGTCAACAAATCAGTCCTCTTACCTCTACACTGAACGACTGCTCCTCTCCGTTCACGGCACATAAAATCCACAGCAACAACTGCAAGCATAACGTCCCCATACAGCAGCTATTAAGACATCTCCTACTGCGGAGCGCCAATAAAACCATAGTGACCCCCGCTGTTGGAGCTTATTGTCTGCGCTCAGTTTTATTTACAGGCGACACAGAGAAATGGGCAGCGGGAATAAATCCTACACATTTGGCAGCAACATCGCTGATGTCTCGCTGTCTCTCTTGCGGTGCCGAAAGCAGAGGACGGAGGAGAGAAATGGGCGAAGGAGCGGATTTGTCGAGCCCTCGCACCCGCTGCTTTCGCCGCGGTTTCGGGAGGAGGTTATCCCCGGGGAAAGAATCGCTGTTAACGCCTCTCAGGCGCCTCCTGGTCCCACAGTCCCCGGGTCAGTCCTCCGGTACACCGGCCGTTGTTCCAAGCGGACGCGTCCAGCCCGTTTTCTGCACCGCGCGGCATAGCTGCCCGTTTTCAATCGTGTTTCCCACCGAATGCGCATGTGCACACTGGCACGAGCGCCCCCTCCCATCCTCATCCTCATCAAAATCCCAGATAAAAACATAACAGCCCTCATCCTGCCAGTGCAGTTTGACACAAACGTAAGACGCGCTATTTTCCCACTCAGCATATTCTGCTATTGTTCTTCTCTTTGGGTAAATAAACACGCAGGCTTCCGTATTTGGCTCCATGGCATTTTTCACATGGCAACAAGCAGGGACAGCTTATTATTGTGCTAATATAACCAACTTTATTTCATAACTTGAGACGAGTAGAAAATTGTGACTGTTCATAAATGCCCCATAAGCTTTTATGATGTAAATATTAAACTGGGTAGCATAAAAGTGCAAGTTAAATATATTTTAAAAATAATAAAATGTTTACATGGTTTTTATATCTTTTTTTAATACCTTCTTCCTATACTGCTATGTATATTTAGATTTACATTCTTATTTTTATGATTTCTATCAGCCACAGCCAAGCTACATGTAATGTGCTCCTGTGCTCATGCCTATGGGATTTCTGTATCCATGTTTTAAACCCTCCTTTGCCAATAGAGGGCGATGACAGGCTCAGTGTTCAACCACCACCCTCAGTGTGGGTGTGTAATCCTACTCCGATATCTCCTGTGTGTCAACTTGGCTTCCAGTATAAGGTAATGATGCCATCAGGAGTGTTGTCACCGTAGAGAAAGTGATGTGTTCACGGTTTAAGAGTGCTCCTTTTACAAAGAAACCTTTCATCAAAGTCTCATCTTTGCATTAATAAAAGACTGTGACAAATCTGTGCCATTTATTATTGGTAAACAGAGTTATATTGCCTTTGCAATGGCACCTGGGTCCTCACTAATACACAAAAAGTGCCACATTAAAGAGCCTCTGTTTAATCTCCTCGTATAATAAAGAAGGGGCAGGCATAATGACCCAGGTCAATGATTTTCTACTTAAACTAACACCAGGGGACGAGGAACAAGCAGTATGTGTGCCACAGCAAAAGATAGGTGAGTCACACTATTAGGCTATTGATGAGAGTTGACTTTGCACACACACTCCAGCTTCATCCTGGGACAAATTCTCACACTAAATGGATAAAACTCCATGTAAAGTGTTGAAAAACATTGGGAGCGTCAGAACAGGCACAGTTTGGCTTGAACCCTGTGTGATCCACGTGAGTTCTGCAGGGCATCATGTCACGCTAACTCTTTAAAAAAACATCATCTTGCTTATTACACTTCATGGAGGAAGTATTAATTATAGTTTGCAGATGTAAGTTTACTTATCTGGACAGGAAATGACAAACACTTTGGAGCACTGTGTCACCTCATAGGAAAGGGTAAAATTTATTGTGTGTCTAACAAGGTGAAGCTCTGACTCATGAATTCTTGATTCTTCTTTCGCACAGCTCTGTTCTGAAGTGGTTAGGATGCCTCGTCAGTGATGAGAATGTAGACACCCAGTAGAGTATTTTAAAATTAATGTGACAAGCTTTCATTTCCAAACTTTAGAGATGATGATTATTAATTTACAGACAGATGTCTTGTTTAATAACTTGTAGAAACATCATGAAAGCATGCATGTATATTATGAAATTTTAAAAAAGCAGCTTCCTGGAAAGCAGTGAAATTACCAGGTAAAGATAAAATTAGATGCACAGTTATGGTAGATGCCTAATATGACTCACAAATTCCAGGAAGAATTAGCTAGTGGCAATAAAAAAAGAGAATGTAAAAAGAAAAGACGAGCTGACTCAGAGTACTTAAAGTCTCTACAGGTCGCATAAAATCATAAAAAGTATAGCTCCAATTTAGATAAAGATAACATAATGTATTTATGTAATCATAATTATGTAGAGCACGTTTGGCCAGATGTCACAGTGTGATTACAAAGCATAAAATGGAATAAAAATCAATCCAGAGATGAAAAAATATGCATTGAAAAACACTTAAATGTAACATTTTATTTAAAAGCAGTACACAAAGTACATAAATACATGAAAAAAACAAAAACAAAACAAATCTGCCACACATGTCTAAACATCCATCCATCCATTTTCTTCCACTTATCCAATTCAGTGTGATGAGGGGACTGGAGTGTAGCCCAGTTGTCACAGGGTGAGAGGCGGGTTACAAAGTGGTTAGGTCACTAATCTGTCACAGGACTAACACAGAGAGACAAACAACCATTCAGGGCCAGTTAAGAATCAGCAGTTAACCTAACCCCACTTAATTCATGTGTTTGGACTGTGGAAGGACACCAGAACGCCACACAAAAGACAGAGTGGATTCTAACCCAGAACCTTCTCGCTTTAAGGCAGTACTAACAGTAGCAACCACTATGCCACCATGTCTAAACAGATATGTTTTTATCTTCCATTTAAAAGAATCCATGAAACCAAGTCTTTTAGCAGGTGTGTGGGACAAACAGCAAATTTAGCATATTTGTCTGAGGGTATGCTCTGTGTGCATGAATAAAAATATTAAACTGGATCCTGAACGTGAGGAAGTATTTAAAATAACCCACAAGACTGCCTAAGAGAGTAAAAGCATACTACGATTGTTGATAAACAACAATATGAAGGCATACACGAGCATCTTTAGCTGCACATTTAAAGCTCTAGTCTCAGTTTTCTGAGGTTTGTTAGGTTCATCTGAACCTCCGTCTTTTCAGCGCTAGGCCATAAAAAAATGGTAAATCATAAAATTAAGGCATTCTAGAAGCCAAGATAGGAGATAAGCTGCAATGACTTTGATGAAAAATAAAGCTAAATATCTATCTAAATTTTTGATAATGAGTACTTCAAAGGCAACAGAAAAAGGCCACCTAGGCACCTTGCAGTTACTGAGTCAGCCATGAACTCCTCAGACAGCCCATTCTCACTCCAGAGGCTCCTCTGTTCACCACAGTATTATAAAGTTGAATGTAGAGCCAACATCCTAGCTAAATCTGACAGTTAAAGCTTTGTCCAAACTTGAAGGTGCAACTGGAAAATGATCATCAGCAAAGATAAAACAGAATTACTGGGGAAAAAAAGTATCAAGTTGTTGCAAAGGCCCAGTCCAAATCCAGACCTCATTCTGACTTCAATGCTGTGGAAGGACCTTGTTAGAACTGTGCAAAAATAATGTCCTGCAAACCAAAGCAAAGCTGTAGGGTGGGCTAAAAATTAATCCACAACAATGTTAGAGACCGTTAAAGCCATACAGAAAATTATTATTTCAAATTATTGATGCTAAAAGTGGTTCTACAAGCTACTTAGTCATTGGGTGTGCTTAGTTTTTTCACACACTAATTCTACATTGTGTTTAGTATTTGTTAAATCAAACTGTATTTACCTAAATTTAAGACCTGGTACGGACAAGATATGTTTTATTACTTCTTGATATGGAAAACCTTAGAACTGACAGAAGATGTGCCTTCTTTTTATCATGAGCCCTGTTGGACACCACAGGACAGCGGAGAGGAAAACCCTACAGAACAAAAGAAGAAACCTCAGTCAATGAAATTAATTAAGGTGATGATCTATCTTGCAAACCCTCAGAAGACCACCTCCCAAACTCTGACTTAAATGTGTCGTTATTTTATTCCTTCCCATATTCTTTTTCTTTTTTTCAGTGTTGTTTGGTAAAAACCTCTCTAGAATAAGATCACAGCACACCCTGGCATCACCAAAAACAATAGTTACTACTATAGTATAGGTATAGTTATTATAGTTATAGTATAGTATGGTATTGCATTCAGTGGGCTAGAGGTTAACTTAACATTTTACTTCATTTAGTAATGAAGGCAGTCATCACTGCCTCTGACAGAAAAATACAGTAAAGAAGAAAGAGGTGTTGAAATGCAGTTGTTAATAATAACAAAGGCTATCTTGGGATTCATTTTTGAGGAAGAGATTATGTCTGCAAAGTAACCAGTCGAGGCTTCTTTTACCGAGGCTTTAAAACTAATATAAGCGATCTTTAGAGGACAGACAGTGGAACTTGAACTCAGTGGCCTTCCACAGTCTCTGGGTCCTTTCTTGGGTAGCAGACATGTATTTATCTTTTTCTGTTCATATAGGATCCACCTCTTTTTGAAAATCCAGGGCTGTGACAAAATTGCTAGAGATGAATGGCAAATTCAACTGAACTCAATTTGAACATTTTCCATTCATAAATCCACTGTGCAGTTATTAGCACAAAAACAACTTCTCTTGTTGGCCATTGTGGTGTAATTTACTAACAGTATGAATACATGTTTTTCCTAGAATATATTGACTGTATGTTCCACAACTCAAAACCACTCGTGTAATCAGTGAAGACGTGTAATTTTTATTGCATGTGATAGTCGATGCTGAATAAACTGCACAAACACAACCCTGCTGAACTGCTCTGTCACTCATTCTTTGTGGGAGTTAAATAACTTCCTCATTTCATGCTCACTTTGTAACGATGCAAATTTACAACGATTTTTACCGTGTTAAAAATATGAAGTTTTTCTTTGTCCTCCTTGTGCTCATCTAGAAGTTTGTTGGATGGTTGAAATCATTCGCTCATCCACACTTCCCCTCTCTTTTTGCTAACTCTTTCGCACTCACCGTCTCTCTTCCTCTCCACTCCTTAATGACTTCCTCTCTCACTCAATAATCCTGAATACCCTATTTGAAAGGTTCTGGCCCTTTCCAACTGGTCCTCCCACCAGCGCAAAGCCCTGCCAGGCTCCTCAAAGCCTCCCTATGGAAACACGACTATGTCTCATAACTGCTGCATCTGCTCCCAGTCAGACCTCCTGGATCTCCTGGCAGCATGAATTTAAAGCTGCCCGTCTGTCTCCCTTTTTCAAGGAACAAAATAACAATAATAATAATTTTTTAAAGAGATATGATGAAGAGAGAGCAGTAGTTGGTAATTAAAGAGTTTCTAATCTCCTTTGGGGATAAGTAATCCCATTACACTTCCACATTGGATAATTGGCCAAGATGTTAAATAGACCACAGTTCATCAGCAAAATGTAATTTGAAACAGGTATTTCCCTCACTTTGTTGGGATTCATGACATGTTTCATTTGTGATGTGCTTCCTGACGTTGGGTGGGATCACACTGGCTCCTAACCCCTCTCCAGATGAAACTCTGGATCAGCCTAGCACAGCGTGGGCTTGACTCTTCAACAAGTTCTCAAATTGATTACTATGTTATCATATGGTACTGAAGCCAAGTAAAAGGAAAACTTCTCCAGTGAGAAATAACTCATGTGTTCCAACAACAGTCTATTTCACAGTTGGACCAATTTACTAGTGCCTGAACCCAGAATCATTTTGGGGTGTTTCTCACAGTTACTTTTCTTTTGAATGAAAACTGATCCAACTCATAAACAAATGTCAGCATTACTTCATTTAATCTTAGAGTATCTCATGCATCTCACATTACAACCATAACATACAGCTGCTGTTTTTGTCTAAGCTGCCGTGTTGCCTTATAGTTGTGTGTGAATAAATGCATGTTAACTGTACATTGGTTTTGTCACCCTTATGTAAAGCCCAGCGAAAACCCAACAATCAAAAGAAAATATTCTAGGATGCTCGTACTTGGTGATTAGCTAGAAAGTGTTTGTAGACAAGTCAGCATCTTCCATGTAAACCATGGTCAAATGTTGCAATTTTCCAGTGGCCAAAGCAATCATAAACAGGTTTTTGGTGCAACACCCACGACCAACTGATTGCATTCAACGACTGCCAACAAATTCCAGAGACCAGCGGGATCAATAAAGTATTCTGATTCTGATGTCATGACTGAGGTCTAAGCACAATGAAGCATAACAAGTGTATGGTGATTTTTTTTAACAACTCCGTTTTGAGTGAAAGGCTTCTATTTTATTAGGCTGTTACTTAGCATTAAATAGTAGACATATATATATCGTACAGCCGCACGCACAGGGCGATCCGCGGTATCTCGTTAACGGAGATTTGCCGCGTTATGGCGTTAATGTCACTTTAACGAGATTAACACTGACAGCACTAGTGGGAACACAACAAATATGACTGCACATTTACGCCGACATCATCCTAGTGGAAAGACAAGTGGAAGCAGACAAAAACAACAAGCATGCATGCTACAAACTTTACCCGAGTAATTTAGACAGCCGTTAGCACATGATTCTCCTTATGGGGACCTGATATGTTTAATATGCTGCTGAGAATATAGCCCAGAAGAAGCGTATAGTATAGCTTTTATTCTGGAAAGAGCCATTTCTCTGTAATAAACTCTCTTTTCCAAAGATGAGTGATTTCTCGATCAGATAGATTAATTTTTTTATTACTTTGTTGTTTCAGCAACATTAAATTTAAAAACTGTACTTTTGAGTTAAAATATATATTTATAATTATAATAAATGACAAATTAAAAAGGCCTGAAAATTTTTTTGCATCGAAAAAATATCGAACCGTGACACCAAAGTATCGAACCAAACCGAACCGTGAATTTTGTGTATCGTTGCACCCCTAATATATATATATATATATATATATATATATATATATAAGATATTTCAAAATCAACAAAGAGCCTTCATTTACTTGAAAGCTTATTTTTATGAGCAATAATTCCCCCACCCCTGTGAAAAAAAGATACAGTTAGAAATTTCTGGTGAGACAAACGTAGGCAGCATGCCTAGGAAGTTGCATAGAACATTGCACGTTATGCTCACCAAACCTCTAATTTTACCGTTGCAAATTATGGCCTAGATCGACATTCAAGAGCAAATGACACAGGAAAGCAGTACATCTGGGTCCTTGGCTCCAGTCGTAGCCCATCAATGATGTGATTGCACCTCCTTCTAGGAAGTTTTGACATAAGGCAGACAGCTGATCTCCATTAACCCAGCCATGATGTTACTATCCGTGCCATGTGGCTCCATCAGAGCTGGGCACTGGCTTGTTTAAACTTTGGACACAGGCAAACAGTAGAAATGGGTCGGCTCGGTATAAAAATAACCCGATTACAGCCCACACATTGCCATCGCTAAAACAGACTGGATATTTGCATAATAAATGTAGTCATGCAGTCAGCTTCACACTACCAAGAAATGATAGGGCTCCAGTGATCTGTATTAAGACATATGAAATATGTGCATGTGTGCAGCATGCTTCACCAGTTGACTCAAAAACCATAACCTGATGGATATCTATGAATGAGATCAACTATTTAGTCGTAGGGTGGTCAGTAGATTTGGCAGTGAGTCAGTTGGGAGGACAATGATTTTTTTGGCTTTGAATCCTGGCAGTCTCTAAGCTGATAAAAACATAAACCCCAGTGAAAGGGACATGGAGATAGAAGAGAGAGTGAGAGAGAGACAGAAAGAGAAGGTGTGTAGGAGGGCTGTGAAAATCCAAGCATGGGATAGCACACACTGCACGCTGTGTGTGGACTTAATGTTTCAACGCAAGTTGGGGCTGTGACTTCATTGCCATTATCTAAGAACTTTCAAATTACCTTTTAATCTGTGAAGTACAGACAGCACATCTATACATTATATTTATCCAGTGTACCAAAAAACGGACACAGGACATCCATACCTTTAATCTACAGGGTGGGCCATTTATATGGATACACTGTAATAACATGGGAATGGTTGGTGATATTAAAGTCCTGTTTGTGGCACATTAGTATATGTGAGGGGGCAAACTCCTCAAGATGGGTGGTGACCATGGTGGCCATTTAGAAGTCGGCCATCTTGGATACAACTTTTGTTTTTTCAATAGGAAGAGGGCCATGTGACACATCAAACTTATTGGTAATGTCACAAGAAAAACAATGGTGTGCTTGGTTTCAACGTAACTTTATTCTTTCATGAGTTATTTACAAGTTTCTCTTTGTTCACAGCCATTGACATGTCGAAGAGGTTAACACGTGAGGAGCGGATCGAAATTGTGTTGATATCTGGTGAACGCAGTAACCGGGTCATTGCAGCAGATTTCAATGCAAGACTCCCTACGAGACCACCCATCTCCCATGCTACAGTTAGCAAACTGCTTGCTAAGTTTCGTGAAACTGGTTCAGTGTTGGATTTACCAAAATGTGGATGCAAGAAAACTGTCACTAATGAAGAAACATCAGTGGCTGTCCTAGCTTCATTCAGCAAGAGCCCACAGCGTAGCACTCGCCGCATGTCACTGGAGAGTGGTATTAGTCAAACATCCCTTTGGCGGATATTAGCTACTCACAAATGGCACCCTTACAAACTCCAGCTACTGCAGCATCTCAACGAGGATGACCCAGATCGGCGCACAGAATTTGCAGAATGGGCAAAACAAAAATTGGAACAGGACCCTCAGTTCACGCAGAAGATTTTGTTCAGTGATGAGGCAAACTTTTATGTGAATGGTGAAGTTAACAAACAAAACCACCGCTATTGGTCTGACACTAACCCACATTGAATGGATCCCTCCATGACTGTTGGAACAACAAAAGTGATGGTTTGGTGTGGTATATGGGGTACAACGTCCATTCTTCATCAATGGAAACCTCAAGGCCACTGGATATTTGAAATTGCTACATGATGATGTGTTTCCCTCTTTATGCACTGAAGCTGGCACGTTCCCTGAGTTTTTCCAGCAAGATGGTACACCACCACATTATGGGTGCCAGGTCGGAGCATTCATGTTGAATGGCCCCTAGTGTCTCCCGATCTGACCCCCTTAGACTTTTATCTTTGGGGTCATCTGAAGGCAATTGTCTATGGTGTGAAGATGCGAGATGTACAGCACCTAAAACGTTGTATCCAAGATGGCTGACTTCTAAATGGCCACCATGGTCACCACCCATCTTGAGGAGTTTGCCCCCTCACATGTACTAATGTGCCACAAACAGGACTTTAATATCACCAACCATTCCCATTTTATTACCGTGTATCCATATACAGTGGGGCAAAAAAGTATTTAGTCAGCCACCGATTGTGCAAATTCCCCCACTTAAAATGATGACAGAGGTCAGTAATTTGCACCAGAGGTACACTTCAACTGTGAGAGACAGAATGTGAAAAAAAAATCCATGAATTCACATGGTAGGATTTGTAAAGAATTTATTCGTAAATCAGGGTGGAAAATAAGTATTTGGTCAATAACAAAAATACAACTCAATACTTTGTAACATAACCTTTGTTGGCAATAACAGAGGTCAAACGTTTACTATAGGTCTTTACCAGGTTTGCACACACAGTAGCTGGTATTTTGGCCCATTCCTCCATGCAGATCTTCTCAAGAGCAGTGATGTTTTGGGGCTGTCGCCGAGCAACACGGACTTTCAACTCCCGCCACAGATTTTCTATGGGGTTGAGGTCTGGAGACTGGCTAGGCCACTCCAGGACTTTCAAATGCTTCTTACGGAGCCACTCCTTTGTTGCCCGGGCGGTGTGTTTTGGATCATTGTCATGTTGGAAGACCCAGCCTCGTTTCATCTTCAAAGTTCTCACTGATGGAAGGAGGTTTTGGCTCAAAATCTCACGATACTTGGCCCCATTCATTCTGTCCTTAACACGGATCAGTCGTCCTGTCCCCTTGGCAGAAAAACAGCCCCATAGCATGATGTTTCCACCCCCATGCTTCACAGTAGGTATGGTGTTCTTGGGATGCAACTCAGTATTCTTCTTCCTCCAAACACGACGAGTTGAGTTTATTCCAAAAAGTTCTACTTTGGTTTCATCTGACCACATGACATTCTCCCAATCCTCTGCTGTATCATCCATGTGCTCTCTGGCAAACTTCAGACGGGCCTGGACATGCACTGGCTTCAGCAGCGGAACACGTCTGGCACTGGGGGATTTGATTCCCTGCCGTTGTAGTGTGTTACTGATGGTGACCTTTGTTACTTTGGTCCCAGCTCTCTGCAGGTCATTCACCAGGTCCCCCCGTGTGGTTCTGGGATCTTTGCTCACCGTTCTCATGATCATTTTGACCCCACGGGATGAGATCTTGCGTGGAGCCCCAGATCGAGGGAGATTATCAGTGGTCTTGTATGTCTTCCATTTTCTGATGATTGCTCCCACAGTTGATTTTTTCACACCAAGCTGCTTGCCTATTGTAGATTCACTCTTCCCAGTCTGGTGCAGGTCTACAATTCTTTTCCTGGTGTCCTTCGAAAGCTCTTTGGTCTTGGCCATGGCGGAGTTTGGAGTCTGACTGGTTGAGGCTGTGGACAGGTGTCTTTTATACAGATGATGAGGTCAAACAGGTGCCATTCAAACAGGTAACGAGTGGGGGACAGAAAAGCTTCTTACAGAAGACGTTACAGGTCTGTGAGAGCCAGGGATTTTCCTTGTTTGAGGTGACCAAATACTTATTTTCCACCCTGATTTACGAATAAATTCTTTACAAATCCTACCATGTGAATTCATGGATTTTTTTTTTCACATTCTGTCTCTCACAGTTGAAGTGTACCTCTGGTGCAAATTACTGACCTCTGTCATCATTTTAAGTGGGGGAACTTGCACAATCGGTGGCTGACTAAATACTTTTTTGCCCCACTGTAAATGGCCCACCCTGTAGAATGTTTTCACTGATGTACACTCCCATACCGCCATTGCCTGGTTCCAAGTCCAGGATGAGAAAGGAGGATTGGGCGTGGGGCTAGCCACCCCTCCCTCTAAAAAAAAAAAAAAGCCATGCTACAGAAACTGAAACAACATCCCAAGTACATCCCAACAACTGCCTGAATGGGAAGACTCCTCTTCAGTGGGGCCCGTGACGCATGCCGGTGTAAGCCTTCTGGAAGCAAGCTCGCCAACAAGTCTTCCTACGACCAAGGCCAAAAAGTCCGTTGTCGTGGTGTTGTTGCGGCCCTATGGTCCACCGGGAGTCTACCGGCTTGATGATGATGACACTCCCATACCTGTTATAATAACCTTCATGTCACTTTTTGGGACTCTTGCTGTGATATGATGATGTCTATACGCCGTGTAAACCTTCAGTTTGTCTCACTTTTAGATTATCTAGATTCAGATTTTCTCTTATCCTACTTGTCTCTGATGTTTCACATGAGGTACCTCCCTGCCTGTAACATTTTTTTTAAATTGCTTTGCTCTGATGAATTCAATAAGAAGAAAATAGTTTAATGCTCTATGGCATTATTATGTCGGACATAATAATCGTTAAACTACTTGTCATTTATTCACTTTCTTTAACATCAACTGTCTCAATTTGTGTCTATTGAGCATTAAACTCAATCAGAAAACTGACACTGGAGAGTTTATTTACACAGCGATACCTGTGGGTGGTGCAGTTACAGTAAGACAAACTACTAAGATTTAGTAACAGGTAAATAAAACACTAAGTGACTTTTTTTCTTAATAACTTGGGTGCTTCTTTGTCGGTTTGATTAAGACCTCAGTCACAGGCTTAGAGACCTGTTGGCTACTGCTTGGCAACCACCGATCACCATGGAAAAATGTTGGAAAAACATACTAGAAAAAATAATAACATTTATATTTCATGATCAGATGGTGAGTGGTTGCTGGAGGATGCTAACAGTCATATACAGGGATGATAGTATGGTTGTCATAGTGACCAGTAGTTGGCACAGAGGGTAAATACTTGCAAACTACTCGCTAAGTGACAGTGAAACTGGTGCAAATGTTAGTGCTCAGATGCAGCACGTCTTACTTCTAGAAACAGTCATGAGTTTGAATTTAAGTGCATCATGTTCTTTAGTAACATTTGCCAATTTCCACTTCCAGTAATGGCAAATGTAACATGGGTCTAAATATTGTAAAATGTAGTAGGCTCTTACTGCACCTAACCTTGGGGTTCCCACTTTAAATTGTCCTTGAAGACTAACTTTAAACAGTACTTAAAAAATTATTTTTGGATCTGATAAGGCTAGACACTGTAATCTTCAAAGTCCCAGCACTGGAAGCTTACAATGCACACACAGCACAAAAATGGCTTTGGGGAGATTTTCCCTTGTGATTGGTTGTGGTTACAGCAGCTCTGAAATCCTGTACCTGCCCTGCACCGAGTGTTTTCATAATTCTTCTATGGGGCAATAATTCCAACTGCGCAGCCACCCATGGGCCAAAAACCTCAAACCTATTTTCACCATAAAATTGGAAGTGGGTCAGCTGGTGCAGTTGGCAAACATGCTCTGAGTGGCTCAGAGTAGCCAAAATGTCTTTGTCAAACGTGCTCTTTTGGGACTGAGGCAGACTTACGTCATAACAGAGCTGTTAATAAGTTCAGTGTCAAAAACTGGAACAGAAGCATAACATTCAAGAAGGCAAGGCCACTTCATATTTCCTGGATTAAAGTAATGGCGGTATATGGAAAACATATTTAGTTTGTGTTCTGTGGTCAGTAAATTTTAAAAGATTACTTTAAATTTGGCGACAGTAAGGTGGACCTTGTAAAGCCTTGAGCTGAGCCTTTTAGCTGTTGCCATCTTGTTGTTTTGAAAGTGGATATAATGAGGTTTGACTGAAGACCAAAGGAAACTGCATGTTAACATGGTAAAACCCTATCACAGTGGTGTCCAAACCCAGGGCTGGAGGGCTGGTGTCCTGCAGGTTTTAGATGTGTACTTGTGTCATCACAGCTGATTTAAATGGCTAAATGACCTCCTCATGTCTTGATGTTCTCCAAAGGCTGGCAATGAACTAATCATTTGATTCAGGTGTGTAGACCCAGGGTGAGATCTAAAACCTGCAGGACACCTCGAGGCCTGGAGATGGCCAATTACAAGGAAGCCCTGCTTTAACATCTTTTTTGACACTAATGGGAACATATGGAACAAGAACAACATCTAACATATTAAGCCTCTGTTATTGTCGGTAGATTTTATTAACTGTGAACAGAACCAGGGTGTTTCCCAATGTTTCCAGCTTGAATGTTAACTGTAACCAGTTATTGGCGTAGTGTTGTCATAAATGGCCAGAGTTGTATTGCTGCTCATCTACATTGCTACAAAAAATGTTAATATATTTATTCTCATACTGAGCCATTAATATTGCAAACAGCACCAATGAATGTGTTTTGTATAGACACAACAAAAAAGAATTGTATACATTATTTAATGATAGAGTTTTTTGTTTACTTTTGATATATAATAATGAAGAAGCAGAGAAAAACGCCCCAGAAAAATAAACAAGAGTGTTGTGTTTCCACCAGGGTTCGAGGATTTTTTTTAAAATAGGGGTTCGATGAGGACAGGAAATCAGGATATTTGAAATAAATAAAATGAACCAAATGAGTGTAGAAAATATTTACATTTTTCAGGCTCTAGTGCTGTAGGACTGCAAGGAAAGTAAAACCTTTTCCCCCTTAAGTTATATTTAGGACCTGTTGCAGTTATTAACCTAAACTACATGCTGTTAGCTTATGCTACTGTCAGAGTAGCTAACAGTAGATTAGCAGCTAACTTTAGCTTAGTACTTAAAGTAATAATATTTCAAGACTAGTAACGCTGTCTTGAAATAAGATGACAATTATTATTGCAAATATGAAAAGAGAACTTGATGTGGTTAGTTATACTTTCAGAGACTACCCTCCAGCTTCAACAGTTTAGGTGGGGGAGTTAGAGTATGTAGTATGTATGAGGTATCCACCCAATGTTGTAGTTGTTTATTTGTTGCCGTATTATAAAATGTTATAAAATGTGTTGTAAAAGTAGTACAGATTGTTCTCCTTTTTAGCCCGTTTCTGTCTGCAGGTCAAATCAGGAAAAACATGATTTCAGGAGATCTTGAAAACGTGAAAATGCCATATTTTTTTGTTTTATGGAGCAGCAATATCAGAGTTCAAGGAAGACTGTGTTCACCAAATAATAAAATAATAAATAACTAAAGCTTTAAAATAAATGGTGGGAAGTACAAAGTAAAATATTTGAATCCAGGGACATCTGCCTGACTATATTTGTTTTAAAACAGAATAAAAGAAAAACATTTTTTCTGAAATATATATGCTGGCTGTGACTTTGGATGATATTCCCAGCCTGTTGTCCAGCACAAAACAACTGCTGGATTAAAGAAAGTTCAGCAGTTAGAGAAGTGTGACTGCATGAAAGTTGAGCAAGGCACTCACCATGCTACTGTGAGTAATTATGATTGATTATAGTTTCCTAAAGCGGTTCTCGTGTCGGCCATCTCCAAGCACTAAATTGGGTTTTTGCTCTGGGCAGCATGTCACACAGGGCCACTTTAAGAGTGACTGTAGCCTACAGAACTGGGTAAGCCCAGAGCATTCGCAGTTAGAATATGAATTATTGCTACGTTATGTTAGATGAGCTTTATTCTTATTCTAAGTGTGAGTGTGGCCTGTGGACTGAACAGGCTGAACAGTGAACACCTAGACCCTTCGGACTGCTGATTAAGCTTGGGGCCAGTCTGGGCCCCATAAGATTTTTCAAATGTTTCAGTTGTTGGCTCAGACTGGCTGGGGTTGTGAAGTGTGAAGTACAAGACTTAACAGTCAGCAAGTTTTTTTGTCCATTCAGCTCAAGGGAGGGAAAAAAATTGACTTTATTTTTAACAGCACTACTCACACTGAAAGTTTGAACCAGCTTTGTCTGCTCCAGTCTGCATTAAACTTAATAAAGGTGACTCAGAAAGTGCGTTCTACACCACAGCTAATGTCCCTGAAATTGAATAGTTTGTTCCTTTGCCCATCCTCCACCTCTTCACCAAGTCTTGACTTGCTGATTAACAGACAAATGACTATGATGACACTACGATCACTTATTCCCTATTAGCTCTTGCCTTAGTGGAGAAATGACTTTTCAAATAATGTCAGTCATTTTATACACAACTTATATTTTGACATTTTCCCGTAAAACACCTTTTTTTGTTTTGATGCGTCAGTAGAATCCTGGAGGCTGCACAGAAAAGAGCAGCCTCCAGGATACCCGATACCCGATACCGGTATCGGGTATCGGCCTCAATACCGCATTTTCTAAAGTACTCGTACTCGTTAAAAGTCCCCCGATACCACGGTCTGAGACCTGTCTATGTTTGAGCGGCATGTAAGGGGTTAATCACAGGCGCCTAGTGCCCGGCCCCAGGCCCCGAGTGCCCGACCCCAGGCCCCGGCTGCAGCTCAGAGCTGAGAGAAGGGCAGGCGAGACAAGTCAGCCGTGTGGAACTATTTCAAAGTGAACGAAGACGCGAAAACAAAGGCGGACTGCAAATTGTGCTCAGCGAAATTGTCCAGAGGAGGCTCAAAAGGTAGCGCATTTAACACAAATAATTTAATCAAGTACCAAAATCCCAACACGACAACGAGTACAAGGAGTTTACCCATGCTTATTTACCCATGCTTATTAGCACAGAGGAGCATAGCTGATGCTATAGCAGTGGGACGGAAAATAGTTGGGCATTTTAAACATTCTGCCTTAGCCTACTCCCGCCTCGAGGACATTCAGGGACAGCTCAACCAGCCAATAAAGAGACTGCAGCAGGACGTACAGACGCGCTGGAACAGCACGTATTACATGCTCCAGTCCCTCATTGAGCAAAAGCGAGTGCTGGGCGTGTATGTGTCTGAGCACGAACTCCCTGACTATCCCACCGCTCACCAATGGGCTCTTATGGAGACAACTGTTGCCATCCTCGCCCCCTTTGAGGAACTAACTAAAAAAGTGAGCAGCTACGACGCACTAGCCTCTGATGTCATCCCAGCTGTGACTGTGCTAGTGAGACTTCTAAACAGAAAAACAGACGAACAAATTTAAAATTAAATTTTGTTTTTTATAATTATTTATTCTGTAATATGTTGCATACAACATGCTTTTCATTTTAAATAAATGTTCTTAATTCCAAACTAGTCCCTTGTTGTTGTTTTTTTTGTTAAATTATAGGACTAAAGCTGTTACCTGTAAATTTAAATCATGTTTTTATTAAGTACTCGGTATCGGTATCGGCGAGTACTGAAATGCAAGTACTCATACTCGTACTCGTTTCCAAAAAAGTGGTATCGGTGCATCCCTAGCCTCAGAGCATCCTAGACATTTGTCTACAACAAGTCTTCTTCATCGGTATCCACTGCACTTTACTGCAAGTTACAATTTTGCTGAGATTCTCAACAAATTTCATATTAATTTCTGCATGATTTGGAGTTTTTTGCCTCTGAAAATCCATCAGTGCAAGCTGTTTCTTTAGAACTGCATCAACTGAATCAATAACCATTTTAACCCGAACTGCAGCAGGCACGACAAGCAATTAACAGCAGTTACATCAACTTGTTGTTGTATATTACTTATAGATTTAGCTAGGTACAAATTTTAAACAGCATGCTGACACAGAGCTGCAATGTTATTTCTTTTGAATTGTGTTTCAAGTCTAACATTTACCTTCTTATAGCCTCATTTCATCTCCACCAGCTTCCAAGGAGAAATTCTATGTCTGTGTTGTTCCTACATCAGTCAATTAACTGCTTTACCTCTGTCACTAAAACTGTGCAGTATGTCTTTCCTTTGAGGCCTTCAGGTAGTCTGGAATTTTCCATCTGCAGAACAGAATAAGAGGCTGAAAGGAGCTAAAATGGTGATGGGACCTACAGCACTTAGTGAAAATTTGTTTATATAATATAAAAACAATTATGATCATAGCAGCTTTGATCTAGCTATTGTTAAGATCAATCCTGAGGCAACAAGTTTTATCAATAGCGTATTAAGCGTATTCAGTGCCTACAATTAATTTGCTGCTGATACTGTTGGTTTTCTTAAAACTTAACCCTGCTTCAGTGGACACTGTGCACAGCTGCAGGTACAAGTTTTAACAGTACATCTAATGTATGTAAATGCAAAAAGCAAAACAAAAAAACAACAACAACAACCAAAAAACATGATAGGGTAAATTAGCCCTAGGCCAAGAATAATCATGAGCTGAAATATGCCGTGGGATAAACCATTATCCCGCAGATGCTTCTCAGATGAATGACCATATTTAAACAAAAGGGTTATGACATTAGAGGCCTTTAAAAATGTTAATTGCAAGCAAAAAAAAAAAAAGCCCTGGGCTTCTAAACGCACATCTGCTTCAGCGGTTAACAAACTCTTCATGAGGAAGACAGGCCACAGACGTACAGTATAGCTGATATGAACTGAAGACAGAAGGACTTGGGGGAAACGAGTCTCGCTATTAGGCTGAGTGAACTGGGAGTTCTGGTGAGCAGACAGAGGGCTCATGTTTCACTGGGCAGCAAATGCAAGAACGTTTCCGTGTTTTGTATGGTGCAGCACGAAACACAACTGGGAGTGTTCAGAGGAAAAGAGGTGGGTTTGCTGCGCTTGTTAACACTAAATAATGTAACCTCGTTAAAAAATGCCTCTTTTAAAGAGTGCACCTGCAGCTCAGACATTAAACTGGACATAAGACTGCCAATCTACAGCTGTTTCAAACCACTTCAAGCTGGAAATGTATTTTATCTGTTAGCATCTGAAGTAAAAATAAGAAAGCATGATAACAGACTATTGCAATGACATATACAATATTTTTGTTTATCACATTTCAACTGCGAATGATGTACTCATAGTTCAAACTGTTTATATCGGTTTGATCCAATAAGAAAAAGTTATCATTGTCAAGCACACCAACATTGTCATGAATACCTGTTGTCATAAGACGGAGTCAGTTTGATACCAGTCTGCAATTGAATGGGAAGAGGATGGTGATTGCATGCAACCTGTTTCTGATAATACAGCAATTAACTGCGGTAAATCATCAAAAATTATGTCCCAGTTGGTCTCTGCATAGACAAAAACTCACTATTAATTTAAACGCCCTTCAATGGCCTCCACAACATTTAAGTACCTGAGATCAGGGTCCATATGGAGCGGACATGAATAAAGAGAAGGGCAGGGATCGTATTAAGAAACATATGGGAGCTTTACAGATACATGCACAAGCAAACTGACAAAGTGTACGTGCTTGTCAGGGAACAAGCTGGCAGCCTCACCCCCCGGACAACATGTCATTTCCTGGCAACCCTTCCTACACACACATGTGACGGCATCACAGGAAGCTCACCTGCTGCTTTTGACCCTGACTCATAAACCAGAACCATAAACCAAACTGCCAACTGGGGTGAGGATGATGTACAACCTCCGTATGTGTGTGCTGCACCAGTTGGATTCCTGCACCAAGGCTGTTATAGGTCACATCCTTTGATATTTGCAACAAATTGACCTTTAATTCTAAGTCATATACAGCTAGTGTGATCTTCAGGTGCTGCATACACATGAGTATGATACATTAAGGCTGATTGCTGTAAACGCTTAAGAGAGCTCATTAACACAATCGTCCAGGAGAAGAGGATGAAATTTTAAGATGAAACACATCTCCGGTGTTTAATTCCGCAACTCCACAGACTCGTAAAAGTAGAGTTTCAACGTCATTCCCTTTCACTAGATACGGATAAATAACAGGATTGTTTTTGAAGGGCAGATAGGAGAGGTGCTGGTGTCGGGCTAAACCATGTGTTTACACGCAGACAGACAGTTGATTTCACACTGTAAATCTTTCATTATGTAACTCCATAGAGGTTTACCACAGGTGGGAAAGCAGACTTTTAACTCTCAGTTTGGGTTGTCTTGAATGTGTGGTGTGGGTCAGCAATCTTCTCCTGGAGGATAACGAGCTCCCCTTGATGGGCAGCTCGCAGCGTGGAGGCAGGGGCACATCAAAATGCCACCGCAAATAAATTCAGGCTTCTTGTTTGTGTTCTCCGTGGCAGCAAACAAATCTATCGAAAACATATTCACGATAAGAAGATATATTAATTTTAAAGGTCAGACCTGTCTGAAGCAGGTAGTTGAAGATATCTGCAAATATTACATTATCCATGTATTGAAACGCTTGATGCTGGAAGGTGTCCGCTGGATAAACAAACGTGTGGTCAACCGATCGAGCGGTGGGCCTCTGCATGCAGACGGAGGCTCGAAGTTTGAGCTGTTTCTTATTTAAGTCCACAGAAAGGAAAAGGGAGATTAGAATGTATGGAAACATATGCAGACAACCACAGCTACTGTCTGTTTTTGAAGAGGGCTGATCCACCCCTGAGGATTCCATGTCCCGATCCAAAACTGTGGTTTTTAGATTTTTATTCTTTACTTCCTAATGAGAGCAGGAATAGTTCTCATTTAAGCAATATGCATCTCCTATTTGCCTCTTTGTTGAGGCATGTGAGTATATTGCAAATCTGTGTGAGTCTGGACTTTTCTGTGTGCACACTTGATGGACTTATAAGGCCCGCTGAGATCATCATCATCATCATTAATCCCCATTACAAGAGCAAACAATGCTCAATAGCTCCCATTCTGTTTTCTTTTAATCCAGTCCATGTCATCCGCCACTGGTGGCCTGATGCGGAGCCAAGCAGCTGCTGCCATCAGCTTGCTATCATACTATCTTTGCCCCACATTGCTGTCTGCATTATTATCCACGTCACCCCAGTATGGGCTTGCAGCACATGACAGCTTAAAGTTTTATCTGAAGCTATGATTGCCAATCTGTGTGAGCTGTAATCAATGGCTAATAACCGTTGAGCCAGCCCAGCCAGTCGTTTGGACAGCCAGGTGCAATTGGATTATCTGATTGGGTCGTTTGCAATTTGTCTAGGCGGCTGGTGAGCTCTTTAGCCAGCTGCAGGGTGTATGTTCCAAGTGGCAACAGCATAATCGCTCTAGTGGTGCTTCAGGGGATGCGTGGGTGCCTGTGAAACAAAAGGTCATAAGCTCAAAAACATGCAAACACAGAGTCAAACTGGACACAGGTACTAAAATCCAGGATTGAAGCTGTGTTTTTCTTCAAATGAACAGATTTTTTGTGTGTATTTCGACAACATATGTGGTCAGATCAGCAGCAGTAGCAGAATTTGTATGGCTTTGGTGTAAAAAGATGTAATCTGTAATTTGCTTCAATATAAAAAACAATGCAGTAAATTAATTGTATCCCTGCCCACATATGTAACCTGGTCTTTTATGTCATATTTCACCAGCATAGCCTCTGCAGCCCGGTTATTAACTGGCACGCACGTATGAAACTATACATGCCCCATGTGAGCTTACACTTCACTAGCTGACAGTCTTTAAAATTTTAATTTATTTATTTTTTGATGCCGCAAGAGTTAACGCTTTCTCATCTCTCTGCTCTTTTAAGTTTGCACATTTCCTCTAGATTACTGAGATCAGCTTTGCAAAGGCAAAGGCTGTCCCGTGGTCCAGATTCAAGCACAGAGGAGATCGGCTGTTTGCAGATGGTGCTCCCAAATTGTGGAATAAACTGCCCTTTCACATCAGGACCTCTCCAACATTAGACACGTTTGAAAAAAACATTTTTATTATTTTGCTTTTATATCAAGAAGAGTTCATTTTATTTGTGTTGTTTTTACTTTAAACTTGTGAACTTTTACATTTATGTTTAAAAAAATGCCAAATTGATCACAAAACAGCCTAAATAATTTCACCCACTAAACATAATTTCAACCTGTGAAACTATCCTCAAAACTGCTCAAGTGGGGGGAAGCCTGCCAGATGGACCCATGGAATTTGTCATGGATCGTCTCACTTTTGGAGCCAGGCTCGTGTGGTCAATAGTGGAACTGCAGTTTATGTTGCACTTCCACCCCAGCTTCGTTTTTCCAGTCCTTAAGGCTGCTCAGTTTAAACTTGTCAGCTAGTGCTCCTGTGACACTCACAGGCTACAAAGTGTGACATGCTTCAGTCAGTAGCACACTAACAAGCCAACAGCATGTTACCTAGCAACATGAGATCTCAAGTGTCAGTCAACAGCTGCCTTGGAAAACACAGTCTTTAAAGTGTTCAAGGTTTAGACAGTTTTCACAAAGAAAAGAAGAAAAAAAGTGTCCAAAAACAATGGCATCTTCTTTTGAAAAGCACAGAACTATGATAGCAACAGCTGCCAGATCAGTACAGTACACAGAGTTTCACGTCGGTGTCGAGGCAAAAGGAGCTGTCAGATGAACCACATTCACAGGGATCCAAAAAAAATAGAAACAAACACTTTGTTTTTTCCGTGTGTCTGGTGTTACATTGGGATCTTTGGCTCTGAGTCTCTCCGCTCATCTCTTCATCCCTGACAGCCTCTTTGATTGAGATCATGCTGTCATCTGCTTTCAGTGTTACTCACACTCAGAAATGGGACGTGTCCCTCCCACTGCAATCTGTCTCTGTTACAGGGCTGACATTGGGGAGGGCCTCTGGTCACTTTACACACTTTCTCTCTCTCTCGCTTTCCCCCTCTCTCCACCCACTTGTCATTTGGCGCCCAGATGGAGCCGTTGCAGGCGAAGGAAGCTTTAGCTGTGCATCCTACTTTTTCATGAAGAATCTGCTGCAAGGCAAAGAAGAGTGGGTTTGGGCGGTGGGGGGGGGGGGGGCAACATCAATGAGAAACTTTGTGCTGTGTCTAGTAGGGTAAGCAGTTAGGTTCAGAACCTCCCCTGTGTCCTTTTGAAATGAAAGTTTTACCAAACAAACTTGAAGATAAACGTGCCACACGGTACTTTCTACAGGCGCTACTTGCACACGAAAAGACTCGAGGTTTACACGGAGAATCGAGTTTATGAGATTTACCTGTTTCAGCAAACAGCTCTGAAGGAGTCACATGCATTTTTTCAAACCGGTGCCACAGTTCTTCCCACAGGCTTATAATAAATTAATGGTGAAATTACGAATCTGTCATATGGCGCTCCACCTTAATGTTCAAGACTTCACATAGAGAAATGCAGTACTGTGCATTAGTACTTACCGTTTCATTCCCTGGGTTTTGTGTTTGTGTTAATATTGCTTTATTATATTTTAGCCCTTAGTATTGCACAATAATTCATCCATATACATGAGAGAAACTTTTAAACTTTCCTCCGCAGGCTACAAACTAAATCTCACAGAGGAGTAAATGTTACACGGTGTGGGTCACGGTATAATTACATTATATCATTTTCTAGGTTAGATGTGATGACTAACTGTTTGAGTGGTTGTTTAATCAGGCTTCTAGGTGAATTTGTGAAGTGTGAATGCATGACTGTAATATTTGCAATTCATACTGAACATTTTCAGAATGTCAACACAGAGGCTGCTCGAGGAAGATATTTAGAGCTCCAGGAATATTTAACTTTTTGCTATCTCATAAGGCTCTCTATCTTGTTTTGATTCTTCATTCTCATTCCTGGCCTTAAATACAAGATCAGAGCCTTTTTCTACTTCTGTTCATTTATGGTGTGGTGTGAAAGGCTAATAACAGTGTAATCAAACACACAGCTACGAACACTCTTGCCCCATGTAGCTCAGTCGATACAGCTTGTTATTGTGAAGCCTGTGGTTTGTTCACCACATGAGACAGCTTCGCTGAAAATGCATGTTCTCCTTTGAACAAGGGCACCTGGCTCTGGAGCATCACGACAACATTCAGTGGATGATCCTGTAAAGGGGGGTCGCTCACTGTGGAGATGAAATGTGTTTCAGCATGTTGTCAGAAACAAAAACAACAAGAGGCCCATCGAAGGAATCCCATCAGGGAGGAACCGAGGAGCTTGGATTGGATTACAGGTCATCCGCACAACGTATCCTCCCTCACAGTCTGTCCCAGGTTCTCAGGGAAACCTAGTCCCGCACAGCTTTTTCGTCTCACTCGACAACATGCAACTTTAAACCGAGGCCAAGAATCTGGCCTCGAAGGAGCACTGCTCAGTCAGCTCCTGGATGCAGTTCCTCTGGACTTTCTGAATATGTTTCCTGCAGTGTATGTATTTATTAAAGAAAATACACTGTTGATACTGAACTGGAAAAAGCAGAGGAAATGGTGATTATAACACGCTAAATACTTCACCTCTCAGTTTATTAGCCAAATTTCTACAGTGTGGAGATGGATATTAATTTGATTTTTATTACACAAAATGATGAAAGCATGATGATGAAGTTTAAACTGAAATAGAAATAACTACGTTATGCTGCTAATCAGTGTTGGGTAAGTTACTTTAAAATAGTAACTTAGTTACATTACTAGTTACTTCTATCAAAAGTAACTCAGTTACTTCAAGTTACTCGTTACTTTCAAAGTAACTAGTTACTAGGGAAAGTAACTTTGGTTTTACTCAGAATTCTCTTGTTAATGTGTTGCTTCCATAACTTTGCCAGTCTTCTAGCTTGCTTACTTGCCACAAGTGCACTGTGCCACCTACCAATAGAAAGGAAAAGATAATGTGCATATTTCCACGAGAGAAATCCCACGCCTGGACCGTCATTGACTGCTGCCATGATTCTAGCCTACGTCACAGCGTCATGTGCGCCTTTTACATCCAACACAAAAACTGCAGTCGTGGTGCTTTGATTGTACTCAGAACTCGGAAATTCTGCCTTCTGAATAGGAAGATGTAGGTAACACCAGACTGCAGATGAGCTGCATACAGGGCTGGACTGTAGGGGTGCAACGATACTCGTATCGATATCGAACCGTTCGATACAGTGCTTTCGGTTCGGTACGCATATGTATCGAACAATACAACATTTTTAATTTATTTTATCAACTTTCCTTCTGACGATGCTGTCTGTGTTGAGCGCTCAGTGGATCTGCGCTCGACAGTGCAGCCTAGGCGGAGTAGTCGAACAGATTCACTGAGCACAGGGCAAACTAGCGAGACAGAAGCTAGGCTAGTTGCAACATGGCAAATTGAACCTCCCCCACCCTCATTCAGATCTGGCGTTTGGAACTATTTTGGTTTTCATGTGACGTATGACCCTGAAGGTAAGCGAGTCATGGACAAAAGTAAAACAGTATGTTGGATGTGCCAGCAATGCTCAATTGGTGGGAACTAGTGTGTTAGCGCAGTTAGCTCGTTAATGTGTTGACGTCTTCCAGCCCCACTCATGAGGCGATCCGCGGTAGCTCGTTAACGGAGATTTGCCGTGTTGTGACGTTAACGTCATTTCAGATTAACGCTGACAGCACTAGTGGGAACACAACCAATATGACTGCACATTTACTCCGACATCATCCTAGTGCAAAGACAAGTGGAAGCAGACAAAAACAAGCACGCATGCTACAAGCTTTACCCGAGTCATTTAGACAGCCGTTAGCACATGATTCTCCTTATGGGGACCTGATATGTTTAATATGCTGCTGAGAATATAGCCCAGAAGAAGCGTATAGTATAGCTTTTATTTTGGAAAGAGACATTTCTCCATAAAAAACTCTCTTTTCCAAAGATGAGTGATTCCTCAATCAGATACAGGGCTCGCAAAATCGCTAGCCCGACGTCCTGGGGCTTTTTTCCAGTCGGGCTACCAAAATCTATTTCTGCCCTGCCCGTCGGCCTATCGTAGGAAGGAAAAATATATGTCAATGCTTTTGCATTCTTTCGGAAATGTAGCTGGGTAATTATGTCATTGGCATCGGCCACTGTCAATATGTGACATACTGAAATCGCGTTTGAATTTGCGCTTGTTTTTTGCTTTCACTTTGCAATCGCGTGAACTGTGTATAGAAAGCGACAGTACTGATTGGTGAGTGATGATAATTTGCGCACCAATTCCTCTGACATCGTCTTATCAATCGTTAGCTTACTATGCAAACATGACAAGTGAAATCTCCCGCAGCAAGCTTAAACATGTGAGAGGTTGATCGTGCAGAGAATCGCTGAGCGTTATGTTAGTGCGTGTGTAAAAGCAGCAGGATATATATTTTAGTTCTGCTGAGCCAAATAAGACAGGTCAGGGTGAAGAAGTGACAAAACGGAAAAGTTATGACAAATCAGACTATAAGGCAAAAAGAAAGTGCAGCTTTATGGTTTCATGGACAAAAGAATTTCTGTGGCTGCAATATGACGAGCTAAATAACCAGGGCTGCACATAAGTGGTCCGCAGGTGCGCATTCGCTGTCAAAATAAAAACCCGCACAAGATAAGAAGTTGCAACGCGTGTTTGCGTACATAAGATTTTCAGGAGGAGGACAGACATTTGTTTAGAACTCTTAAAGATGTCGAAGAAGCTCCTTTAAGCAATTACTGTGATGTTCCTCCACCTCCAAAGAAATGTCAGAAGGAGTCCGAACCAGTATTCTCGGAAAAGTGGTTGCAGGAGGTGAGCTGGCTTCAAACAAATGATGAACGCACAGAGATGTGGTGCAGAATGTGCTGTGAAAATTTAATAAATGACAAATTAATAAAAAGGCATGAACATTTTTTTTGTATCAAAAAAATATCGAACCGTGACACCAAAGTATCGAACCGAACCGAACCGTGAATTTTGTGTATCGTTGCACCCCTACTGGACTGGGACAGAAAATTGACCCGGGCATTTTGAATGGCCCACCATTATAGGAAAAATCTTAAAGCCTTTGAATGAAAACAAACGCTGTTGTGACAGTGATGTACACTGTCTTGATGGTATATATGCATCAATCTATCAATCGTTTGTTGTAAGATTCAGATAATTATTTTTTAAAAGCTAGATATTTTAAATGAGAATAAGAAAGAAAAGTATTTCCTTGTGCCCACCTATCCCTGTTAATGCCCTACCTGGCCCCCCTGGCAAAAACTTTGCTAGATCCGCCCCTGCACAGTTACCAGCTGTCAGCTACATAAAAAAAGGATCCTGGTGTTATTTGTCTCTCAGAAACAGTTCATAACTTCCCTTCAACTCATTCATGTCACCTAAAAGGTAAACCTGTTTCTCCATCACCTGTTCAGCTCTGATGATTCAGTAAGGACATCTCCTGGTTTCATCTTCATGTTTCCCTCTCACCAGATAACCAAACCGATATCATGACCAGCAGCTTTTTTGCAGCTGTGGCTCCAGCAAACATCAGCTGATACTAGAAATTAATATTAAATAAATTCTAACAACACCTGATCAAGCTTAAACGTGCTGCTGTTGTTTAAGGCGACATCGGCTGGTTTCCTCTTTCTGGCGCAAAGTGACCGATAAACAAACAAGAGAGAAAAGCCGATCAGCTGATCACTGATCAGTTTTCATGATTGAAGTAGAAACGGGAGAGGGAGGGGGGAGAATGAAAGAAGAAGAGGCAGCTGTGCAGCAAAGACACAGAATAACAGCTTTGTGTCTTTTTCATTGTAGCTGAATTACGGGACAAACTGTTCCTTTTCACCTCAAAACGCGTAATATTTTCTCTTAATACCAGACGGGACAGTTGGCAACTCTAATAACTTATGAACAAAATAAAGTTCAACATGATTAACTTCATAGCACCCACCCAGCTGTATAGAAACTCCGTCATGCTAGCTAGTACGCAGTACGGAAAAAGTCAGAATAACGAAAATAAACTCCACCTTAACTTGGTTTATATCTGACCCAGATAGACTGCAGGTCATAACTTCTTACCTCAAGTTCAGTTCACACTCGGACCGGTGTTGTGCCAAAGTAGGTATCCCCGACAGAATTTGTTTCCCCTGTGCTGGGAGCACCAAGAAGTACTGATGTTTTCATTTTGTGAAAAAGAGAACAATTAGTATCGTTACATTACCATTCAGTTTGAGGGTTACAACAGAAAATTATATATTTATTGCTCACGGGTATCAGATGGATTGTTTTTAACAAACCATTAACGTTTTGGCTGATAACTATTTTTATTCTCCTGTAACTTTACTATATAAAGAGCTAAATCCTCCAAAGTTTCAGGAGTAATGCGTCATAATAAGAAGTGTTTGTGAACGAAAAATCAGCAATGTGGGATACTGTTTGTCCGTGATTTACACAGGGGGAACAAATTGTGGCAGGATCAGCCTGATATTATTTGTATCCCACTATAACTTCGTTGTATAAAGAGCTAACATCTCAAAAATGTCAGGTGTAGTTAGTCATTATAAGAAGTGTTTGTAAACTAAAAATCAACAATGTGGGATACTATTTGTCCGTGATTTGGACAGTCCAGTGTGTGCTCCCGACGCAGGGGAAACAAATTCTGTCGGGGATACCTAATTTGGCACAACACCGGCAACCAGAGCCTGAACTTCAACAGATAACAAACTGATGAGCAGTCCGGCTGCAGCTTCCATTTCTACCTGCTCATGTTTCTAAAGTGGAATCACCGTGGCGATTGCTTTAAAATCTCTTTAGGTTAGTTTTCTCCGTTTTTGTTGTTTTGTTGACTTTGTCTTCATACCTATCTAGCAAGAGAAAGATCATATGTGTCTGCATTAGGACAGGGATTTGTGTTCGTGTGTGGGACTGTAGCCTATAAGTTTGTATTGTAATTAGAAAACAGTGTGTTTCAGGTCTTTTAATGTCTTTAACCTCCTAAGACCTGAGCTCTACCACAGCATGCACTTTTAATTTCTCTTTGATATTTGGGCTGATTGGCACCCGGTGAATGTAAAAACAAAGAATTACCAGATTTTTTTTTTACCTGATTTTTGTTTTTAAAAAAAATGAGAGCCACATATGAGGATATTCGTTTAGAATTTTGATAGAACAGTAGCAGTATAATGTCCTCGTAAGTGGACATCAGGCCCTTGTAGAGCAAAATTGAGTATTTTGGTCTAAATAACCCAAAATGCAATGTCCACATATGTGGACGGCAGGTCCTAGGAGGTTAATGGAGAAAGGTGAATGTAATTTAACAAGTAGTATAACAAACCACATTATCCTGGGAGTAATTAACAAACATGCTGCAATGCTTTTAAGAAAAATTTTCTGTGTAATATGTGTAATATATTACTTTTTTGGAGTAACAACTCCAACACTGATCACATAGAAAATGGAATTACCTCCAGCATGCAAACATTTGACAATACTGCATGCAAATCATTTACATGACGGTAACGTCCTTGACATGCTGCTTAGCGATGGTGGAGCCAGTGAGAACCCAGTGAAAACTGATAAGGAATGAGATCACTAAATGATATTAATAATGGAATTGGAATTGCTAAAATTGTATCAATTTCCATCCCTAGTCTTGACTAATAGTTCTCCAGGCTTTCCAAAGGTCGTTTAAAGTTAATTTTTGGACATTGTCTGCTTTTTTGTTCATTTGCAGTTCAGTCCTTGGATGGGACCATTTTCAGATGAATATTTTTGTTGTTGTTGTTTGTTTAACAATTTTAAATTGTGTGTTTAGGCACTTTGTTAATAGAAGCTTGTTGCAAAAACAGATCACTTCTTCTTGTTTCCTCAAGAAATTTGCTTGCCTAAGAGAGTTCATGCTTTTTTTGCCTCATATCCTGCAATTTCACAGACTTTTGTTCACCTGCAGTCAAGCTAATATCAGTTAACATCAGTTTGTTTTAATATCACTTGTATAACTGTTTGTTAAGAAGCTTTCTAAAGCGTCACAGCTGAATAGAACTAAGTTTACTACATGCAATTTAACGCTACATTTATACTGTAAAGTATCTTTTTTTTTTTTACAATTTTATGAGAAAATTTCTCTACTGGCTTGCAGAATAAATACTGTGATTTAGTTGAATGTATTGTACTGTTTTGTTGTTTTTATTAAATAACTGGATTGTTTCCATTTTGCTTTAAATAGGCTACTACCACACAGACAAAGAGGATGATACTGAAAATATTCTCTCTAAAATTCTGAAATCTTTGGATCAACATTCAGACGTTAGCCCAGATAAATGAGTTTGTAGCCATGGCTTTAAAAAATCACTTCAATAAGAATCATTTATCACCATGTATGCTCAAAGTACTTAAATAATGCCATGTATTATGTGAGTCATCAGGGACTCAAACATTTTTTTGTGGTCTAAGACCCCTTATCTGGAACATTTATACATGGCATGATGGTTTTGCTGTTATGTTGCTCAGCTCGAGTAATGCTTGTGCCAGTAGTTGACAGCACTCAGAATCCTAGATAACTTATATAAATATGGTGCCACAGTTTTGAACTTGGCATGTGCACACCCCCGAAACATTGTCAGAACTGGGATGCTCACGCCCATACAAACATACTCTGTGTCATATTTATGTGACATTATGTGGTTCACTTTTAATGTTACAAGTAAATGTTTTTTAAGGATTGGAACTAACTGACTCTTTTTGAAAACGGATCTTTGATAATAACTTTGGCTCAAGTTGTTGGAATGAGAAACTGCAGTAGAGCTGGACATTGTCTTGCATTCTGATATAGCATCCAGAACCACATCCCACACAGAGAAGAAATGCTTCTGCTTGTTGTGAACAGTACTTTCTTAAATAGATGCTGAAAAAGCCCACAAAATAGTCCAGTGGCCCTGGCTCTCTTTGCTTTAGATTAATAGGCAGAATAGCTGAACATATTAATGTTAGCAGCTTTCCCACAGACTGGATAAACCCTTCCTTACACTTTTATTTTTAGTTTTGTTGTAAACAGCTCTTTGTTGAGTATCACTCTTATTACATAAACAACAATGCAAGTGAGGAACTCAGCAATAGTACCAACCTGGATAGAGGCCCAAGTACATGCAATACATATAAAAACAGAGTAAGAGACCTATTTCTTATTCTCTCTGGGTCTTATTCTCTCTCCAGGTCATTAATGGTTCTTAGAAACCTCTCCTCAACTCCAAGTGAAAGAAGACTCCCAAGAAGATTTAATGGCCTACTTGGATGGCAGCCCGCGTGCTGCTGTGTCAGTAGATGGACACTAGCTCTTCCAAATGTTCATTTTATCAAGGAAGAAATTTGGGATACTATTCTCTTAATGCCCTCTGGCAAAGCACCTGGTTTAGACAGGTTCTCATTAAACTTTTATAAAGTCTTGGCCTAAATTACACTCTTTTCTAATGTCAACAGTCGTCAAAGGAGCTTGCAAAGAAAAGCGTCTGGACTTCTTTAAGTTACTTGAAGACGTTTCACCTCTCATCCGAGAGGCTTCTTCAGTTCTAAGGTCAAATGGTGGAGAGTCCCAGATATAACCCTAGTGGGAGTGTCCCCCCACAGAGGGACAAAAGGACCCCCTGATGATCCTCTAATCGCCTGAGCCAAGGTGTGGAACTGGGTGTGGGTCCCAATCAGCCAGAGTTTCGGGTGAGTTCATTGTGAAACCTGGCCCCACCTTATCATGCGAATTCCTGAGGTCAGATGGCCCAGGGTGTGAGTGGGCGTTAAGGCGTCTGGGAAGGGATCTCAAAACTGGATTATAGATGGCAGAGAGTTGGTGTCGTAAACCACCGCCTCTGTTCAAAGATGGTCGCTCACAGTGGACATAGATGGCTTCTTTCACTCCTCTTTCAAACCATCTGTCCTCTCTGTCCAAAATGTGAACATTGGCATCCTCGAAAGAGTGTCCTTTATCCTTAAGATGCAGATGGACAGCTGAATCTTGTCCTGTGGAGGTGGCTCTTCTGTGTTGTGCCATGCGCTTGTGAAGTGGCTGTTTGGTCTCTCCAATGTAGAGGTCTGGGCATTCCTCGCTGCACTGTACGGCATACACCACATTGTTAAGTCTGTGTTTTGGCGTTTTGTCTTTCGGGTGAACCAGTTTTTGTCTGAGTGTGTTGCTGGGTCTGAAGTACACCGGGATGTCATGCTTGGAGAAAACCCTCCTGAGTTTCTCTGATACACCGGCTACATAGGGGATGACAATGTTGTTGCGTCTGTCCTTCTTATCCTCCCTCGCTGGTGTCTGATCTTCTTTTCTGTGCCTCTTTGCTGACTTTAAAAACGCCCATTTAGGATAGCCGCACGTTTTGAGTGCTTCCTTTACATGTGTGTGTTCCTTCTTTTTCCCTTCAGGCTTAGAGGGAACATGTTCTGCCCGGTGGTGTAGGGTCCTAATTACTCCAAGTTTGTGTTCCAGAGGGTGATGGGAGTCAAACAGGAGGTACTGGTCTGTGTGTGTGGGCTTCCGGTAAACTTCGATGTTGAGGTTGCCATTCTCTTCAATGTGCACAGCGCAGTCCAGGAAAGGCAAACAGTCGTCCTTTGTGTCTTCCCTGGTGAACTTGATGTTTTTATCCACAGCGTTGATGTGCGCAGTGAAGGATTCCACTTCTTGTGTCTTGATGTCTTGTTTCCTTGATTCCCTTTCATACTCCCGCACCAGTTGAAGGGTGTTCCTCCCAAAATGTACGGCAATATGTCTGTGAAGGTTCTCAGTCATCCAGGTCATCGTAGTCAAAGGAGCTTGCAAAGTTGTGCAAGCTCCTCTGATAACATTGCAAAACACCTTGCTACCATCCTTGCTCCTCTCGTGGGGAACACCCCACACCACATCAAGAACTCCACCGACTTCACTGACAAGGTCCAGAAACTTACCCTGGATCCAGATGAAACCATGGTGTCCTTTGATGTAGTCTCTCTCTTCACTTGCATACCCACCACGGAGGCAGTGGAGACGGTCAGAAAACGACTACAAGAAGACAGCTCCTTGGAGGACAGGACCAACTTCACACCCGATCAGATTTGCACACTGTTAGACCTCTGCCTCACCACCACATATTTCAAATACAACGAAGGCTATTACAGACAAAAACATGGCTGTGCCATGGGCTCCCCCGTGTCACCTATTGTAGCCAACCTTTACATGGAGGAAGTGGAAAGGAAGGCTCTTGGCTCTTTCAAAGGAAGAGTACCCAGCCACTGGTACAGATATGTAGACGACACCTGGGTCAAAATCAAGACACAAGAAGTGGAATCCTTCACTGCGCACATCAACGCTGTGGATAAAAACATCAAGTTCACCCGGGAAGACACAAAGGACGACTGTTTGCCTTTCCTGGACTGCGCTGTGCACATTGAAGAGAATGGCAACCTCAACATCGAAGTTTACCGGAAGCCCACACACACAGACCAGTACCTCCTGTTTGACTCCCATCACCCTCTGGAACACAAACTTGGAGTAATTAGGACCCTACACCACCGGGCAGAACATGTTCCCTCTAAGCCTGAAGGGAAAAAGAAGGAACACACACATGTAAAGGAAGCACTCAAAACGTGCGGCTATCCTAAATGGGCGTTTTTAAAGTCAGCAAAGAGGCACAGAAAAGAAGATCAGACACCAGCGAGGGAGGATAAGAAGGACAGACGCAACAACATTGTCATCCCTTATGTAGCCGGTGTATCAGAGAAACTCAGGAGGGTTTTCTCCAAGCATGACATCCCGGTGTACTTCAGACCCAGCAACACACTCAGACAAAAACTGGTTCACCCGAAAGACAAAACGCCAAAACACAGACTTAACAATGTGGTGTATGCCGTACAGTGCAGCGAGGAATGCCCAGACCTCTACATTGGAGAGACCAAACAGCCACTTCACAAGCGCATGGCACAACACAGAAGAGCCACCTCCACAGGACAAGATTCAGCTGTCCATCTGCATCTTAAGGATAAAGGACACTCTTTCGAGGATGCCAATGTTCACATTTTGGACAGAGAGGACAGATGGTTTGAAAGAGGAGTGAAAGAAGCCATCTATGTCCACTGTGAGCGACCATCTTTGAACAGAGGCGGTGGTTTACGACACCAACTCTCTGCCATCTATAATCCAGTTTTGAGATCCCTTCCCAGACGCCTTAACGCCCACTCACACCCTGGGCCATCTGACCTCAGGAATTCGCATGATAAGGTGGGGCCAGGTTTCACAATGAACTCACCCGAAACTCTGGCTGATTGGGACCCACACCCAGTTCCACACCTTGGCTCAGGCGATTAGAGGATCATCAGGGGGTCCTTTTGTCCCTCTGTGGGGGGACACTCCCACTAGGGTTATATCTGGGACTCTCCACCATTTGACCTTAGAACTGAAGAAGCCTCTCGGATGAGAGGTGAAACGTCTTCAAGTAACTTAAAGAAGTCCAGACGCTTTTCTTTGCAAGCTCCTTTGACTACGATGACCTGGATGACTGAGAACCTTCACAGACATATTGCCGTACATTTTGGGAGGAACACCCTTCAACTGGTGCGGGAGTATGAAAGGGAATCAAGGAAACTAGCGGATTATAGGAACCATCTCCGTTTCAACCTAAGATGCAGACAAACCAGAGTTGTTCCCAAGAGCCTGCGCCTTGGATCCACTGTCAGGGGATACAGAGCAGACTTGATTCTACAGAGAGCGCAGAATCACCTTTTAAGTGAAAGGATAAGACAGGTCCATTTCACTATAGATGCCCTCCAGATCAAGATCAGCCAGACTCTGCAGGAACTGGAAACACTTCTACCCTCTCCAATCTTAGAAGAGGTTTACAAGTTTGTGGACAAGGCTCAGCGGGCCCAACACTCGAAAGGAAAAGAAAGACAACGCAGGAAATTTCACACCTTGCTTTCAAAAACACACACTCCTCTTTCTGAATCTGAACCTACACAACCCATAGAAGAAAACACACCTGAAGACAGTCAGGAGAAATGGGTTAAGAACTTTTCAGACAGGAATCTCACTGAACCTGAAAAGAGAGTATTAGCCAAAGGTCTCAATTTTGCCATTTCTCCACAACAGTTGCCCATAGTGGACCTCATCACAGCCACAGAATCTGCCATACGGATTAATAAATTATCACAGACAGAAGCAGAGCAAATCAGGATGAAAGTCTCAGCCACCCTCTCCAGTGCCAAAGTCCCTCCGTCCAACCTCACAATACAGGAAAAGAAGGCTGTCGCTTCCCTGAGCAAAGACCGCAACATCACTGTTTTACCAGCGGATAAGGGAAGATGCACCGTGGTCCTAAACACTACAGATTACCATACAAAGATCACTACTCTCCTCAGTGACAACAATACCTACGAAGCCTTAAAGCGAGACCCCACAAGCAGCTACAAAAAGAAAGTTATAGCTTGCCTTCAAGACTTGGAAAAGGACAAAATCATTGACCGCCTTACTTATCACCGCCTTTACCCAGGGGATGCTATACCCTGCATTTACGGACTTCCAAAAATCCACAAGGAAGCTGTCCCACTCAGACCCATAGTCAGTAGCATAAACTCAGCCACTTATAACATTGCAAAACACCTTGCTACCATCCTTGCTCCTCTCGTGGGGAACACCCCACACCACATCAAGAACTCCACCGACTTCACTGACAAGGTCCAGAAACTTACCCTGGATCCAGATGAAACCATGGTGTCCTTTGATGTAGTCTCTCTCTTCACTTGCATACCCACCACGGAGGCAGTGGAGACGGTCAGAAAACGACTACAAGAAAACAGCTCCTTGGAGGACAGGACCAACTTCACACCCGATCAGATTTGCACACTGTTAGACCTCTGCCTCACCACCACATATTTCAAATACAACGAAGGCTATTACAGACAAAAACATGGCTGTGCCATGGGCTCCCCCGTGTCACCTATTGTAGCCAACCTTTACATGGAGGAAGTGGAAAGGAAGGCTCTTGGCTCTTTCAAAGGAAGAGTACCCAGCCACTGGTACAGATATGTAGACGACACCTGGGTCAAAATCAAGACACAAGAAGTGGAATCCTTCACTGCGCACATCAACGCTGTGGATAAAAACATCAAGTTCACCAGGGAAGACACAAAGGACGACTGTTTGCCTTTCCTGGACTGCGCTGTGCACATTGAAGAGAATGGCAACCTCAACATCGAAGTTTACCGGAAGCCCACACACACAGACCAGTACCTCCTGTTTGACTCCCATCACCCTCTGGAACACAAACTTGGAGTAATTAGGACCCTACACCACCGGGCAGAA